>NC_071391.1:82500153-82846819 GCF_022682495.2 Desmodus rotundus | reverse complement strand
TTCAGAGTTCTTAGGGTATAATCCCAGCAATGGAATTGCCAGGTCAAAATGCAGTTCCATTTTTAGTTTTTTTGAGGGAATTCCATACTGTTTTCCACAGTGGCTGCACTAAGTCTGCATTTCTACCAACAGTGTAATAGGGTTCCCTATTCTCTACAACCTCGCCAGCACTTGTCGTTTGTTTATTTGTTTTTGATGGTCATTCTCACCTGTGTGAAGTGGTGTCGCATTGTGGTTTTAATTTGGATCTGATGGCTAGTGATGCTGAGCATCCTTCCATATGCCTTGGGGCCCTCTGTATGTCCTCCTTGGAGAAGTGTCTGTTCAGGTCTTTTGCCCATTTTTTAATTGGATTGTCTGTCTTCTTGGAGTGGAGTCATGTGAGTTCTTTATATATTTTAGAGATCAGATCCTTGTCCAAGGTATCATTGGCAAATATATTTTCCCGTATGGTTGGTTCCCTTTTCATTTTGCTGATGTTTTCTTTAGCTGTGCAGAAGACATTTATTTTGATGAAGTCTCATTTGTTTATTCTTTCCTGTATGTCCCTTGCTCTAGGGGACATATCAGTGAAGATGTTGCTGCGTGGAATAGCTGGGATTTTCCTGCCTATGTTCTCCTCTAGGACTTTTATGGTGTTGCAACTTAAATTATTTAAGTCTTTTATCCATCTTGAGTTTATTTTGGTGTATGGTGTAAGTTGGTGGTCGAGTTTCATTTTTTTTGCACGTAGCTGTCCAGATCTCCCAACACCATTTGTTAAAGAAGCTGTTTTTACTCCATTTTATGCTTCTGCCCCCTTTGTCGAATATTAATTAATTGACCACAGAGACATGGGTTTATTTCTGGGCTCTCTATTCTGTTCCATTGATCTATGTGTCTGTTCTTATGTCAGTACCAGACTGTTTTGATTACAGTGGCCTTGTAATACAGTTGGATATCAGCTATTGTGACCCCTCCTACTTTGTTCTTTTTTCTCAAACACCAGAACAAATTTAAATATTGAATTTTACTTCAATGTTTTAAACACCAAGATTTTTTTCTCAAAAAGACAAAAATCGGTAACAAACGGGTCAGTGGTTGTCATGGATTTCAAGTAGGGAGGGATATGATTACTAAAGTGCAAATGAGAGAGCTTTGGGGCAGCAGGTGATGGACCAGTTCTGTGTCCTTATTTTGTTGGTGGTGGTTCCACAAATTTACCTATGTGTTAAGACTCACAGATTTATACATTAAAAATTCAAGCTTACTGAATCAAAGCTTTCTATTTAATTTAATTTTAAAAGGTGTTTCCCAAGCAGTCAAAAAATAAACAGACTCATAGTCTAGTTCATGAAGGAACTAACAGTGAGTGGGCCTAGACTGCCAACTTCTAGGTGCCACTTCACACACAGAGGCCACTGTCACTCAGACATGATGGCAGGGAGGAGCTCTTAGCTCACAGGGCACCAAGCTACTGGTGGAAGGACAGTGAGATGTAAACTATTCACAAAAGCTATTACATCTTCTTACAGAGAGGCATTCTCTGTGCATGGTAGTTCACAGAAGGCCTCCCTAGTGCATAAAATAAAGCAACTTGCAAAAGAGAAAATGCACAGCTAGCTCAACCTGGCTAGTTGACCAGAAAAGTTACCACCACCAAAAATAATAATAATATCGTAATAATAACAAACCCTATGCAAGATATAAGCATCGCAGTCTATTCTCTATAGAACAGCGATTTTCAACTTGTGTGCCACAAGAGGCACTCTAGTGCGCTGCAAGCTTTTTTAAAACAGGCAATACCTGACCATTATGTCAGGGGCACTGACCTTTCTTCCCTTAGATTGTCCAATAAAAAGATGACAACAGCCAACACAATAGCCATCCATTGTGAATGAGTCCAAATTATACCTATTATTTTTGTCAGATCAGCAAAAAATATGTTTTTTGGTGTGTCACTGAATTTCAGATATTAGCTTATGTGTGCCCTGAGATGAAAAAGGTTGACAGTCGCCGCTACAGATACCTGCACAAGCACAAAGCTTCCTGCACAGGGGCTTCCGGTGGCTCACAGAAACATAGAATCAGTCTTTGAGCTTGGAAGGAGGTTGGCACACAGGCAGGAGAGTCCCAAAATGAGATTAAATTCCCCACCAGCACAGAACAATGGGAATGTAGAGTCAAAATTAGGCTAAATTATGGGCAAGTAGAAATTTAAGATTTCTAACCCATCTGAGCTTGGGAACTGAGATTGGTGCCTGCCATGCCAACAAAACTCACACAGTGGTCACTTTCCATGAGTCTTCCCCTCCCCAATCCCTTCCCCCACACCACTTTCCTTCATCCTACCTGGGATTTCAGCTGCAGCTGGGACAGTCGGTTCCCAAGCACCCTCATTGTCTCTCTGCTTGTCAACTTTAGGACTTTTTTCTAGAACCCAGTTATTGAGAGTAGTCTGAAGATGAGGGATTAAAGCCCCCGAGGGCAACCTTCAACCAACAAGGTTAGAAGTCCGTGCATAAACACACCAGCCTCCCCTCCAAAGGAGAATTTTAATGTGTCCCCATCAGGACTGAGTTCAGCTGCTCACTCTGGTAACCAGCTCACTACTGACTTTTCTTCCTTCCTGCCTCCCGCACTCCTTGCATCACCTCCACATAAACTAACTGCTCTCCAACCTTTGTTTCAGGGTCCTCTTTCAGGGAAATCCAAACTAAGACAAATGGCTAGAGGATTACTCTCAGATCCATTTTTTATTTATTTATTTTTAGAGAAGGGAAGGGAGGAAGAGAAACATCAATGTGTGGTTGCCTCTCGTGTGCCCCCTACTAGGGACCTGGCACACAACCCAGGCATGTGCCCTAGACTGGGGATCAAATCGGCAACCCTTTGGTTCAGAAGCCGGCACTCAATCCACTGAGCCACACCAGCCAGGGCTCTCACACATTCTTTGAGGTCCTAGAACCAGCACCTGGAACATAATTGCACATCTCCAGCAAATGTGAATGAATGGCTGGAAAAACTTAAATCTCCTAATGTCAGTAAGCAGGTTAAGATGTTTTGGCTGTTTCTAACAAGAAAGCTGCAGCTATCTCCCCTTCAGTTCAGTTGCCTTTAACCATTTCAGAAAGCTGCTCATGACTTTCACCGCCCCCGCAACCCAGGTTCCCCAAGTCTCCTGGTTTTAACCAGCAGATCCTGACTAGTTTGGTCTTCTGCCCCCTTTATGTAATGAGCCCCGGGAGGCTGGTGCTGTAAGCCTTTTGGTGCCCCTGGAGGGCTTGCATTTCTTCCCTAATTAAAGAGGTGAAAGGGCTGTGCAGAGGAGACTCCACTCCTGCATCTGACACCAGCTTTTGCACCAGGTGGCATATCCTTCTCTCCCTCCCTCATCAGTCTGTTCAAGCCTGCTGCCTTCCAACCACAAGTCTTCAGGTTAAGATGCATCAAGATGGAAAGTTGCCACTTGATTAAGATAAAAATAAAATAATCCAAATATGTAACACATTCCTCCTTTGAACAGATGGCCAGCGAGCTTGCCTCATAACATTGAACATCAAAAATGAATCAGAGGCTCATCTTCCTGCATAATCAAGAATTTGCTCACCATTTGTACTACAGCCAGGCAGGAGCTGGAGATGCCATCAGCAAAGGTGAGAAACGACAGAGAGACCGCTGATGCTATCATGAGCCTCTCTTCAGCCTTGTCCTCAGTCCACAGGGTAACACTGGACTCCATCAGAGACTAGAATTTTCAGGGTGTGCATGGGCTGGGCTTGGAAAGTCGGGGCAGACAAGAGGGTATGGATTAAATGAAAGATGTGTCAGTTCACCCCTTCATGAGGGCCTGCAGCTACCCTTTTTCAGACTGTACCTGTTGACATTTTTTCTGAAGAAAACATATTCCAGCCACCTCCTTTTTTTAACCTCAGGAGCAATCCCAGTCTAGCAACTTGTGACTTCACTCCAGTCACAACATTTAGGCATATTGCATTATGATTGGTTTGTCTTGGCTCCCTTGAACTCTTTGAAAGCAAGGACCGCTTCTTATGTGACTTGATATCACAGAGCCCAGTAAAGACTTAAATGAATATTTGACGAATTAATAGAAATAATCAGAATTATTGCAAAAGACAATTCATCTAGCTTCATCAATTCTCTTTGCCTTATTCCACATGTCCACCAATTTAAATCATCCTAAAAACTTTCAATGAGAGAAAACTACAGGTACTATGAAATTATCTCCAAGATATATAGTGAGGTGAAAAAAAGGAAGATTTGGAACAACAATTTATAATACACATACAAGGGGGGACCCCAAAAAACCTGGAATTATCTTCTGGAGGATGGGTCCCTTGTAGCACAGGCTTCCCCCACTAGTGAGAGTTCTAGGATCGATATGTATCAGTGTGCCCGCTGGTGGTGTTGTGAGAGGTTGTGTTTGGCTTCAGTGATTTTTTTTGAAGACTTTCAGTGTGTTTGCCCATTTCATGATGGGTGATTTACGAGTATACCTGCCCACACTGCTCCAAGTGTTCAGCAGTTTTTGACCAGAAAAAGGCATGACTCCCATGCACCACCCTCCCGATCTTGACCCAAAAGATTTTTTTGGTTTCCCCAGATGAAAAAAGTCCTCAAGGGGAAATGTTTTGCCAATGTGGAAGAGGCAGAAAAAAACATAGCAGAAGCACTAAAAGGCATCAAAATTGATGAGTTCAAAAGCTGTTTCGAGCAGTGGAAAAAAGTCTCAGTAGGGGTATCGCATCACATGGAGAGTACTTTGAAGGTGAATGAAGTTTAAACATGTAAGAACAAATATACAATTTTTTATAAATAAATCTCAGGTTTTGGGGGGTTCTTCCCTCATATGATTGACTTAAAAGGAGAGAAGAAACATGTGCACATATGGGTTATCTTCCTAAATATTTCCAAAATCTATAAGAAAATGAAAAAATGCTTGACTCTGGGGAGGAGGAGCTAGAAGCTGGAAATGGAAAAGAATCTTGCTTTTTCTTACATATCCCTCCATATTCTGAATTTTTGCCTTTGTACATGTGTTCCTACTCTTTCAATTTAAATAGCCAATTAATAATGTTAAGACTTGCTGGTCAGATTACTCTCCTGCTCCAAAACATTTACTGACTACCCATTTCCTAGTAGTCAGTTAACTCTTAAGGCCTCTGCAGACCCTCTCACAAGCAAGCTAGGCTCACATTATGGGATCATTTCCATCAGCCATCAGAGCTGTTCACACATCTCACTTGTGGGAAGACTGCTTTTCGCTGGCCCGTCTGCAGTTAGGGTGGTCCTGTGCCACGCCCCTAATGGCACTAAGGGAAGATGGAAGTGTTAGGAGCTTATGGCAGGCACCTCATAAAATGGCTCAGGATGATATTTGCTTCCTGCCATTTGCACAGTTGCCTCTTCCTCTTGAGCGTGGGATGAATCTAGTGCTTTGCTTCTAATGAATAGAATATGACAAAAATAATGGGATGTCACTTCTAAAATTAGGTAATAAAAGACAGAGGCTTTCATCTTGCTGGCATTCTCTCTCTCTCACTCTTTTCATGCGCTCGCCCTGATGAAGATAGCCATCTATCTAACAAGAAATTCAGGTGGCCTCTGGCCCTCTGGCCCTCAGTCCAACAGTCCTCCTCAACAACCACGTGAGTGAACCTGGAAGTGTGTCCTAGCCCAGTTAAGCCCTGAGATGACTGCAGCCCCAGCCAATACCTTGACTGCAGTTTTATGAGAGACTCTGTGCTGGAGGATCCAGCTAAGGTCTACAGAAATGGTGACATCATAAATGCATGTAGTTTTAAGCTGCTGAGGTTTAGGGTAATGGTTATGCAGCAATTAATGACTGACATACAGCCACTGCACCATTCGCTTCCCCTTGTTGGCTGATGCTGAAAGCAATGGCTGAGGGGACCTACCTCATCCCTGGGTGGCTATGATGAGTGGAAGCCTCCACGAACCCACACTGAACAAGCAGGGTAAACAAGATCTAAACATCTGTCTGTCAGGGCTGCTTATTGTGGTTGCACAACTTAGTCCATCCTGAAAAATGCATCATTTATGTGAAAGCACTGTGGAATTTTAAAGAACAACCCAAATGTGAAGTGTTACCAGTATCACCTGCACATTGATTGTTCCCATAACCTGACCTTTGGATCTCATCTCTGCACATCTCTTCACACCTGCCATTCTTCAGTCTGACCTCCCTCACAAACTACTGCCTAAAATCCCAGCCTATAGCAGTCTGTCCCCCTACTCTGAGCATTAATCACCCCATACTTCTTTCTCTTTTCACTTATTGCAACTGTAACTATGTGTATATCTATTTATTCAGTGTCTATTATTCCCCGTTAGAATATAAACTTCATGAGGACAAGGATCCTATTTGTTTTATTCATTATTATATTTCCAGCACTATCAGAGTACCTAAAACAAACATTTAAATAGATATTTAAGTGAATAAATGAGTGAATTCACACACTCTAATCCTCCTCCATATATTCATTTTGACACAATTGGAATATTTTGTTAGCTATTTTCATACCTCACATGTTTCTAAACCATATCTCACAACAGATTCTGAGCCCCTTGAAGCTTGAACAGTGTCCTTCACTGGCCAGCACACCCTGCATTACAACATCAGATGCCTTGAACATGATGTAATGCCTAGCGCAGCACCTTGCTCAGGGTTGGAACACAGTAGCTGTTAAATTAATAACATATCATTTGCTCAACAAATTATTGATGAGTAAATCAAAATAAAGCAAGCAAATATGGATATAATTGTGTGAATACAATTCTTAAGGAAGTTGAGCAAATGGATGAGGAGTGTGAGTTGAGTGCAGACAAAAAAGATTTTCTGCGGGAGAGCTTGGGTACAAATTTGTAAGAGGGCAGAATTACCTCACCTTCAATGGTTACTATGCCAGGCACCAGGCTAAATGCTGTGCGTGTATTTTATTTAACCTTCAAATCAGCCATATAGGGTAGGTTCTTTTATCCCTAATTTACAATGAGAAAACTGGGGCTCAGAGAGGTTAAGTGACTTGCCCAAGGTCACAGGGCTGACAAATGGCCAAAGCAACAACAAACACAGATCCACCTCTCTCCAAAACTCATCTCTTTCTTCCATGCAGAACGTAAATTTGGATTTAAGCCTGACTCTGCCATTTATTGACTTATGGCCTCAGGCAATTTGCTAAACCTTCTTTGAATTTGTTTCCAAACTGGGGTTAATCATAGTACTTATAGGGTTGTTGTATTAAATGAGATAAATGACAGTGCTTTGTACAGTTCCCGGGTTGTGGTAGGCAGTCAATAAATGTCAGCCATCGTTATGATATTTGGGGGTCGGGGGTTATTTTGTAACACATTTCATTGATTATTCTTTTACATTGTCCCAGTTTTTCCCCCTTTGCCACTCCCACCTCGTATCACCCATTCCCTCAGGCAATCCCCACTTAGTTCTTGTCCATGGGTCATGCGTATAAGTTCTTTGGCTTCTCCATTTCCTATACTCTTCTTAATATTCTCCTGTCCATTCTGTACCTATCAGTTATGCTTCTTATTTCCTGCACCTTTTCCCCCATTCTCCCCCTTCCTCCTCCCAAATGATAACCCTCCAAATGATCTCCATATCTATGATTCTGTTTCTGCTTGTTTGCTTAGTTTGTTTATTAGACTCAATTGCTGATAGTTGTGAATTTATTGCCATTTTAATGTTCATTGTTTTGATCTTCTTCTTTTTCTTAAGTCCCTTTAACATTTCATATAATAATGGCTTGGTGATAATGAACTCCTTTAGCTTTCCTTCTCTGGAAAGCACTTTATCTGCCCTTCAATTCTAAATTATAACTTTGCTGGATGGAGGAATCTAGGCTGTAGATCTTTGCTTTTCATCACTTGAATACTTCTTGCCAGTCCCTTCCAGCTGGCAAAGCTTCTTTTGAGAAATCAGCTGACAGTCTTACGGGGACTCCTTCGTAAGTAACTCTGCTTTTCACTTGTTGCTTTTAAGATTCTCTCTTTATCTTTAATCTTTGGCATTTTAATTATGATGTGTCTTGGTGTGGTCTCTTTGGGTCCATCTTGTTTGGGACTCTCTGTGCTTCCTGGACTTGTATGTCTATTTCATTCACCAAATTAAGGAAGTTTTCATTATTTTTTCAAATAAGTTTTCAATTTTTTGCTCTTTCTCTTCTCCTTCTGGTATCCTTATGATTTGAATGTTGGTACATTTGAAGTTGTCCCTGAGGCTCTTTAACCTATCCTTGTTTTGGAGGGATTTTTTTTCTTCTTCTTGTTCTCTTTGAATATTTTTTCTTCCTTATGTTCTAAATCATTTATTTGATTCTCAGCTTCATCCACTCCAGTTGGTTCCTTGTTTTCCTTCATTTCACTTAGTGTAACCTTCATTTCTACATGGGTCTTTTTTTATGCTGTTGAGGTACCCAATGAGTTCCTTGAGCATCCACATAACCAGTTTTGAACTCTGCATCTGATAGATTGCTCATTTCCACCTTGTTTAGTTCTTTTTCTGGAGGTTTGTTCTGTACTTTCATTGGGGCCGTATTTCTTTGTCTCCTCATTTTGGCAGCCTTCCCGTGTTTGTTTCTATGTATTAGGTAGAGTCGCTTTGACTCCCTGTCTTAGTAACATGGCCTATTGTAGAAAAATGTACCCCAAAGTTGGATGGGGTGGAGCCTTAGGTAATTGCTAGGGTGGGGTAACCCATGTGAAGCAGGTTGATGGAGTCTCTGATATGGTGCCACTGCTGTGTGGCTCTGCGTGCTGGGGGAGGGGATGGGGAGGGGGCTCAGAAAAGGGACAATACTGCTGCCTGGCCTCTGGAGTTTTGTCTGGAGGAAGCTGTCACCTGGCACTTATCCTGATGCCAGTCACTTCAATTTCTCCCCATATGCCACTGGTGCCCTTCAAGCTGCTGCCCCAGTGCTGAAGCCCAGAGGGAGTGAGTCTGCATAAGCCCTAGATCTGTTGCAGGCCCTTAGAGAAGACTCCTGAGAATCCTGCAGTTTCTTCTGCCACCCCAACCCCCACTGTGTTTTTCAGCCAGAAGTCATAGGGACTTATCTTCTTGGCAGTGGAACCCTGGGATGGGTGGTCTAGTGTGGGGCTGGGATCCCTCACTCCCAACATATCCCTCCTGATTTTTATCTACCACATGTGGGTGTGGGATCACCCTCTTGGTGTCTCCAGGTCTCTGCACCTCTCTGCACTATCAGTATCTCCACCCCTCCGACGCATCTGGATGAATGGGACTTCTTTAATTCCTTGGTTGTCAGACTTCCACACAGCTCAATTTTCTTATGTTTCTGCACAATATTTGTTTTATAGTCTAGCTGTAATTTTTTCCATAGTTGTGCAAGGAGGTGAGGCATGTTTACCTATGCCTCCATCTTGACCAGAAGTTGGATCAACCTGTTATAATTTTTTAATGAATTTCAGGAAATAAAATTTCTCCCTCCCAAAAACAGAATGTCTATTTATTCTCCCTTTCATTGACATCTTTTATTTGATATTCCTACAGTCTGAGTTTTAGGATTGCAAAAGAAGGAAAGAAGGGAGCTTTGGAAACCTAAAAAGCCATGTGGGAAACCCAAGGACAGATTATATCTCACATGCCCCCTGCCCACCCCTCCAATTCTTGCCCACTCCACACACTGCCCTCCTAGAGTCCACAGCACTAACTCAAGCAATGGCCATTGCCGACAGATCCTCAAACAGCACCAACTATATAATTTGCAGGGCCCATTGCAAAATGAAAATGTGGGGTCCCCTTTTCAAAAGGTATGAAGACTTTCAAGACAATGAGAGTAGAGCATTAAACCAAACACAGGGCCCTGTGGAGCACGGGGCCTGTGCAGCCACACAGGCCACACCACCATGAGGTTGTCCCTGTCTTCAAACCTCTCCAGAGGGGCCAGAGCAGCTGGGAGTCTCGGAGGGAAAGGAGCCAGCCATCTCCCACTTTGGCTTCTCCATCCAGGCAAACCCTGATGTCCAAAACTCCTTCCTGCAAATTAACTCAGTATTTTGATTAAAAACGATGATAAAGTCGTGGATGCAACAAAAAAAGAAATCGATGTTTTAATACAACTCATTAGAGCACCTTTATTAACTCCAAAATAGAAAGAGGATATAAAATAGAAAGATCAGTTTAAAATCAACACTGCACTGGTAAGGGCGGCGCAATTTCAGGGACATTAATTGCTAGGTTGTCTCATTACTGATTAAATAAGAAATCTCAAATACCATTAGACAATTGTGATTAAATATATGTCACTCTAATTGAATGTGTGGTCTATCGCCTTCCACTGAATCGGCAGGTCACCTTCCTGTTTTGTGTATTTGGAAAGGGCACATCTATTCAGTGATAGCACATAGCCATTATTTCTCAGACAACTGTTGGAGCTGTAGCCTAAAATATGGCTGCATTTGCAGAGTGGGGAGGAGTGTGCAGTACAATAGGGAAGCTGAAATGATGAAAATAAATCCCACTTAATGTCACGGCTGGGCACTTTTCCCTCTCATCTCATTACCTGGCTCTGGGTTTTCTGACGCCGGAGTTGCTGGCAGTCCCTCTGGCTTTGGAGTCATTTGAGGACTAGGGGGAGTTGGGTGTCTTCTTGGCTCGGAGAGGAAGCTCCAAGTCCTTGAAACAGGACCTGGCTGGGATCATGGGGAAATGAAAAGCCTTTGGTCTAATCTCCCACTCACCTCGGGTAAGAAACCTAGGCAGAAGAATCTTCTAAGACTGGTTCTTTTTGATTTCCCAAGGATGAGGAAACAAAATTAATTTTGTTACGGCTCTGACTGGTTTTTGCTAACCCACCTATCCTATGGATCATGGGCTATACTGACCCCTCCCTGCCCTTTACTTGGCTTAGATTAAAAGCCAAGGTAAAGCAAGACAAGCATCTGGCTAAGTGCCTATGAGCTCTATCAACCCACAGAGCACATCAGCCTTCAAGGGGACAGGACAGCACCAGTCCCAGTCCCACCCAGGCAGGGAGGGAAGGACACAGCAAGTTACGTTATTTTTAGTAGCCTTTTGTTGCGCGCACACACACAGAGTTACCATGATCTTTCTAAACTCCAGATCTGCTTCAGGTGAGAGCTCAATTTGTCCTACTAAATGGGCCTTCGAGGCCCTTCACCACCTGATCCCCCCCAACCCCGACATCCTCTGCTGCGGTGTAGACTCTCAACAGACGCCAGCACAGGGACACCTCTGTGTCTGTGCTCGCACTGTCCACTCCGCTGGGACTGCTCCTGTTCCTGTTACTGTTACTAGGAAATTACTGATAGCCATGTTTTGCCTGTGTCACTCACTGGAAAGGAATGAGATTTGTCTCTTTCCTGAGAGTTAAACCATAGTTCCTAATCTAGGCTCCCCTACCACCAGGGGGCAGTCAACATGGTTTTATACACAGCTCTAAGGAGGAGAAAGGAGGGGTTGGCTCAAACGCAGCCTTTTGGTGAGGGCTGCTTCTGCAAGCTGGCAGCAGTGTAGTGCAAGGGACAAGGGACGCACCAAGCCCTGGCCTTGGGAGTCTGGTGCCAGTTGCAAAGCTGTTCATCAGCTGGGGGACAGGCTGGCTTGGACAAGCTGTGAAAGGCTGGTTCAGAAAGTGCCAGAATGCTGGACAGATGGTGGAAGTCTAGCTTGTGACAGCAGCCTCAGCTCCCTGCAGAGCGGAAATCACAGACCAAGACCCACATAAGTTCTGGGGTTCCCAGAAGACCACAGGGAGGGGAGGGTTGCCCCAAATAATGACTGGTCTTTAGACTTCCCGTCTACCTTGCCTAGCAGGGACTCAGAGGTACAATTGGTTTGATTAAATGCTGGTACTTAAATGTCACAGAGCAGCTCATACCACAGACACTCTTCCCCTCCTTGCCTGGGTGAGGGCTCCCCTCTGCTCGGTGAAGTGTTGCACCGGTGCTCCCAAAGCACCTCGCATCCGTGCTGACCACACTGTGTGCCAGCAAGTGTGCGCTAGCATCTGCCAGGCTAGGCTAAGTCCACCCGTGTGTCCTTACTGCCCACAGCATGCCCAGCACCATGCCCAGCACATAGCACATGCTCAGTAAATACTAAAGGTAGAATAAGAGGAGGGAGGGGAGGAGCTGCAGTCGGGACCACCAAACCAAGCCCCCTCCCAATGCCCCCACCCCACCATTGTCACCAGGCTCTGCCACGTGTGCCTGTAACACTATGGTGCCCACTGCCATCTTGACTCCCTGAGAGGCAGTAAAATATACTGGTCACAAGCCCTGCCTCTGGGGCCAGCTCCTCTGGCATCACACCCTAGCTCTGCCACTTATTAGCTGTGTGCCCTCAGGGAAATTATTTAACCTCTCTGTGTTTCATCAAGGATGAAGGAAGTGTAATAGCACCTACTTCATTCACAGAGTTGTCCTGAGGGTGAAATGAGTAGGGCATGTGAAGTGTTTAGGAGGATATGTGGCATGTAGTAAATGCTGTCTTACAACTGCATATGATCATCTACTTACACACTTATCTCCCCACTAAACCAGGAACTCTCTGAGGGTGACAACTATGTTTAACTTATGTTTACAATCCAGTACTTAGCCAACCCCTAACCCGATTTAGAATAAGTGATTGATGGATGACTGAATGAATGAGTGATGTCAATTTTTAGGTCAGAGTGTAGTGCTCTGGCAAGCTTGCAGGAGAGAGGGCCC
The DNA here is from genome assembly GCF_022682495.2 of Desmodus rotundus. Classification (NCBI taxonomy): domain Eukaryota; kingdom Metazoa; phylum Chordata; class Mammalia; order Chiroptera; family Phyllostomidae; genus Desmodus; species Desmodus rotundus. Next base: position 82,834,090 of record NC_071391.1, on the reverse strand, counting down.
CAAGGGCTTTGGGTGGCATCCACTTTAAGGCTGCTTGGTACGGGGCAAACAAGTTTACAGTGGCCTGAGAGAGGTGGGACTAAATCTCCAGGGGTGCTGGGGCCTCTCTGGAGGAATTACAAGCCTAGAATCTGAGGATTAAGATGGTGAAAACAGGAAAGCAATAGAGACAGACAGAGCTGCCTTTCCCTTTCCCTTTCCCTTTCCACCCATCCTGCATTCCTGTCCCTGTCCTCTCCCCTTTCTCCAGCTAGGTACCTCTCTCTCCCCTCCCCCACTCAGGACAAGATGTACAAGGCTAACGTGAAAAGCACCCTGGGCCACTACTATTGTGTAGGTGGAGCACAGACAAAAAGGTATGCAACTAAGATCCTCGTGTTGCTTCATCCACCACCTGTCCCAGCCAGAATTTCGGGGGGGAGAGGAGGCATCAGTCCTCCTGTCGGCCTGAGATGAACAGTAAGAGAAGTACAGACACCTGACCGACAGCCTGCCAGCTAGAAGCTCACACATTCAGGCTTGTGTTCCGTCTCATCAATTCTTCTTTAGCACAAAACAAAATCAATAACAGCTCACTCCAAATTTACAACTTTCCCAGTTTGGAAGTTTAACTTTTAAGCCACCTTTAAATATACGGTCCTAAGGTCTGGAGCCCAGAATCCCCCCACGTAATCTATGAACAGCCGAGAACGAGTCTGTTGAAGCCGGAGCCCCAGACGTCCCCAAGAGCAGTTTCCCATGGAATTTGTAGGCAGAGGCAAAGGCCTGCTCATTTCATTGCTGCTGCACACTTCACAGATTGGTCAGTGTGACAGATGGTCTTATCTTTGTCTAACCTCTGTTGGACCCATGCTTGCTTCAGGGTTTAAGTTTAATATATGGCTTTAGTTTAATAGCAAAGAGGTTCTCTTAAAATGTCAGATGCTAAAATGCTGAGGCATTCACCAAGAAAAAGCTGGTCCTGAGTAGAAATTAGAATCACTGGGGCACACAGAATAGAATCACTGGGCCACATAGCTTCAGTCCAAATAAAGGGAGATGGAGCTGAAGTTCAGATCAAATTTGGAAGGTAATTCTGAGCTGTATGGGGACTATTTGCTCTGAAAGACAAGAATGAATCAGCTACAAGGATGGGGCGTCAGTTGAAATATTACAACTCCTACAGGTAAGAGGCATGGCGTGGATATGACACTCAACATTTTATGTACTTAGCAACTGACTGACTTTACTAAGTGAGACAAAACTATGAAGACAGCCAAGCCAACAGAGTTAGTGGTGTAAGAAGTGATACAATCCTGCCCCTATGCCTAGAAGACTCTCTTATTTTTGCTATATAATTGTTTTATCTTTATAAGTGAACTAAACTCCCCAATAATAATTGTTTCGGGCAGAATCATTGATGAACCCTAAATTCACCCTGGCCAGTGTGGCTCATTTGGTTGGAGCATTGTCCCTTAACCTGAAAGGTTACAGGTTCAATTCTCGGTCAGGGCACATGCCTAGGTTGTGGGATCAGTCCCAGATGGGGCATGTGCAAGAGGCAACCAATTAATGTTTCTCTCTCACATCAATGTTTCTCTCCCTCTCTCTCCCTTTCCCTCTCTCTAAAAAAAAAAAATTAATTAATTAATTTAAAAATACTTATTACTTACACAAGTAAAAATAGTTACTTTACAGTGGAGAAACCTGGCTGTCCCCACCCCTAAACAAGAGATTAGAGCTAACATCAGTGTTACCAGACAGATCATGGGCCTCCTGACATGATGCTCTGAGAAGGTCACAATGTCACTTGGGTGCTATCCTTGTCAAAAATGCATAACCTGGCCCTGGCCAGTGTGGCTCAGTTGGCTGGAGCATCATCCCATAACCCAAAGGCTGCGGGTTTGATTCCCAGTCAGGGCGTGCGCCTGGGTAGCGGGTTCCATCCCTGGTCCAGGTGCGTGTGGGAAGCCACCACTTGGCACATCTCTCTCGTGTCAGTGTTTCTCTCTTTTCCTTCCTCTCTCTCTAAAAGCAATGAAAAAAAATGTCCTAGGGTGAGGATTAAAAAAAATTGCATAACCTGGACTTAAATCAGAAGGAAACATCACATAAACCAAATTAAGACCATTGTAGAAGGTAAATGGCTGGTATTTTTCAAGACTAAAAAGGTCTCGACAGACTAATGAAAACTGAGCTGTTCCAGATGAAAGGAGACTAAGGAGACAGGACAACCAAACGCAACAGTTGGTCCTGCATTGGGTCCTGGGCCTGGAAAGGGGCAGTAGTGGAAAAACTTGCAAAATCTGAATTAAGCCTACAGGTTAGATAATAGTACTGTGTCAATGCTAATTTCCTGGTTGTGGTTCTTTTATTCTAGGTTATATAAGATGTTAACATTTGGGGGAATCTGGTGAAGGCTGTATGAGAATTCTTTTTACTATTGTTGTACCCCTTAAGTCTGAAATTAATTCAAAATGAAAGTTTAAAATAAATAAAAATTTAAATGAATTAAAGGATCTCAACTTAGCAATTATAAGAATGAAATAAGGGGACTCTTGTTCTGCCAGGTCCCTACTCCCCAGTCTCAAAGAAAAAGAATCTTAGTAACTGTTGAAAGCGTAACAATACAACCAAAAATAATGAAACCAGCTATATAAATAATGAAGCAGACATCATGGGTTTCTTTTTTCCTGTAATTATGTAAAATCTGCCAAATTTTCATCAACATGAGCTTCGAAGGTAGGAAAGCTGGCACAAAGTCAGGTAGCACGGCTCTGTCTTCCCACAGAGTGAAATCAAGCCGGCCAACACCCCCACATGGGAGCCAGGGGACCCTGACTGAGTTTCTCCTAGCTCTGCATCCTCCTTTATAATTTGGATGCATCTCAGCGCCTGTGCCAAGAGGTATGAACGGGCAGAGCAGGGGCTTACAATGCTGCCCCTACCTGCACTAGGGAGCATGCTGGATCACTTGCCTGGCTGGAGGGCACAACGGCCCAAGGAACCAGTCTCACTCTGGCCCAGTCACATTTAAAGTCTCTGGTCTCAGTCTCCACGCCTCCCTCTAGGGCTTCCTCACCCTGCCTGGAAGGGGCAAGAGTCCTCTGCACAGAACAAACTCGCCGCACACTCACCACCAGTTCTGTCATTTGGGACTCTGAGCCACCACCCCCTTGAACCACTTCCAGGCTCACCGGCACGCTCCCTGCTACCAAGCTGCTATACTAGAGGCGTGATTTACATTTTACATCCACAACCTGGTGCCACATGTGGCAAAGGCAGAGGCTGGTGACAGGTCAACGACAATGGGATCTGATAGGAGGGGAAAGTAGCAGGCGTGGGCCCCATCGAGCTCTTTTTCCATGCAGACTGGGGTGGGAGTCAGCAAGATGCCCCCATTCTTCCAGGAGATAACTCATTCATTCCCCATTCACTGTACTCACACCTGCTGCCACCAGCTCATTCTCAACCCTCTAGAGCACAAAAAAAACTGCTTTTCACTCCTGAGGAGGACATAGAAGCACACAGTTCCTCTGGCCCCAACACTGCCTGGCTCACAGGGCAGGCCCAGGCAGGCACTGGTTTTCATGTCTGCCCATTAAAGTCACTTTCTGACCTGGCTCTTCTATCTCTTAGCCCCTTCTCCTATCTACCAGCCTGTCCTCTGAGGGCAAATGAAGAGCAGAGAGGCTGCTTCCCAGCTCTGGGGTGCTGCTCACCCTCTCCCCAAACAGCTAAGCTCACCAGTGTTTGTGGAGCACCTCCTGTCTGTCAAACAAGCCACAGCTGTCAAGACGATCTGCAAAAGGCTTTGTCAGCAGGCAAACTGGGTGCAAGATCTGGCCCTAGAGCTGGCTAGGTGTGCATCTTTGTGGAGTTACCAGCCTTTCTGATTTCAGTTACCTCCTCTGTACAAAAGAGAAATGGGTACCTTGCATGATCTGAGGCTGAAACGAAATATCTGTAAGTCACCCAGTGCAAGCTATGGCACACACTGGACAGTCAATAAGTGGTTAGCTCCAACCTCTTTAATAATACAATTATTGTTAATTGAACATACCAGTCTCAGATATGGGCACTCTACCTACATCATCTCGTGTAATCTCATCATAAACCTATCAGGCAACAATCTTCATTCCCTTACAGAGGGCAAATAGATTGCTCAAGGTCACACAGGCAGAAAGTGGCAGAGCTAAGATTTGGTCCTTCTGATCCCAAACACAGGCTTTCTGATCTTCACAGCATGGGTTCCCTCCTGCTTTTCCACACACCAGAAATGAGCTGACAGCAATGAATGGAGCAACTTGGAGGAACCAGATCCTAGAACCAGGAGCAGGTACAGGGAGGAAGCCCCGTCCAAGACCCACAGTTACAGATCTTGAGGTGGAAGGGAGGAGCACCATAGCTTAAAGTACAATGACACAAACTGATGGAGTCTCTACCAGCTTGGTTGGGGGGTGGGGCACAAGGGGACCAGGAGTCCACTTGGCCAACAGCACAGGTGGGGAACTGGTCGGTTGACACTCAAAGCCCTGCATGGTCAGTGTTAGGGAGGTGTGCTGGTCAGATACCTTACTATTCAAAGAGTGGTTCCGGGACCAGCAGCATCACCTGAGCTTATTAGAATGCAGAACCTCAGGCCCTCCCAGTCCTCCTGAATCTGAATCTGATGCTAAATAATATTCACAGTGTTCCTTATGCACATGAAAGTTTGAGAAGCACTGGGTCAGAAAGTAGCTAGTCCTCAGCCACTACACTGGGGAAAGCACAGAGCCGTCATTCTCCACCTGGGCTGGATATTGAGCTTTTAAAAGTCACAATGCCAGGGCCAACCCAGATAACTTAAGTCAGAGTCTGTGGGCGTACGACGCAGGTATCAGTGTTTTAAAACTTCCCAGGTGGGCATGAGAGTATGGTTGTTAAGAGAAAGAAATCTGGAGTCAGGTTCCAATTGTGATATTTACTGACCATGTGACCTTGGGCATGTCATCTCATGTCTCTGAGCTCCAGAGTCCTCAACTACAGAGCAGTGACAATAACAATATCCAGGGCACAGGGCTGTTTGTAAGGGTCTGTGACTCAGGAACCACGAATGTCCCTACAAACCATACAGTGCTGTCATGGCGGTACCTCTTCATTTTGCTTTTCATGTCACAGTTTCCCTGCAGCTCAAAACCAAAGGAAGTGAGGCCTCATTTCTTATGGTTTTGTTGCTTAATTCAACCCTGATTCATCCTCACGAAGTCCCTAGAAGGCACAGAAGAAGACCGTCCACTGGATTTACCTCACTTGATGCTCACTGAGTCCCCCACCTACCCTGCTATGTGACTCACTGAAGGGAGTGGAGAAAGGGCAACCAGGTCCGATCTCCCAAGCTTACAGTCCCACCAACCAGTCAGCACTTTTAGCTCCAAAGTCTTGTCCAGGATGTGCACAGACGTACTCATCATGTGGGCTGGGGTCAAGAGTGCTACTTCAATCTCCACATGAAGTCTCTTCCTTGCAGCCAGATCAGGATGAGTCAACTGCAAACTAAGACAGAAGTTCTGCTAGAAAGAACAGGAAAAGATCTGTGTTCAAGCATGAGATATCAGGTAGGTGAGGATCAGGTCCAGAATTTTATGCTTAACCCCAGCTCTGCCTCAAACTTACCCATGCCATTAGATGAGTTGTTTAACATTCTTTCTAAGTTCTGACCTCTCCTCCTTAGTCATGCTACAAATCTCTACTAACCATTGAAATATTGTTGGAAAGTTATGAATAGTCCATCCAATGTCAATTGGTAAAGATACCTTATATTTAGAGATATTGCATTATACATAAAGCACTTGATAGATGGTAAACAAAGTATTATTATTCACATTTTATAAATTTAAAAACTGAGATTGGGATCCATTGATAAAACTGCCCAAAGTCTTGAAGGTTTATGTAAAAGGCAGTGTCAAGAATAAATTCCAGCCCTGATCAGTGTGGCTCAGTGCGTTGGGCATCATCCCCCAAAGTAAAGATCTCCAGTTCAATTCCCAATCAGGGCACATGCCTGGGTTAGGGGGTTCCGTCCCCAGGTGGGACACATACGAGAGGCAACCAACTGATGTTTCTCTCTTGCACTGATGTTTCTCTCCCGTTCTTTCTCCCTCCCTTCCCCTCTCTCTAAAAAATAAATAAATAAAGTTCTTGGGGTTTTTTTTTAAAGAATAAAATCCAGGACTTCTCGCTCCTAGGCCAATGCTCTCCCACAGTGCTCACTTCAGCTAAACTCCACTAAATGTATCCATGAGAAACATGTTTCCATTTCTACCTCCAAAAGAAGAAAAAAAAAGAATAGTGGCAAGTGTGCCCTGTCCAGTTGTGACTGGGCCTGCTTTAGAATCAAAGGGACAGAGCTTCCAGCCAAGATAGAGGTGTAGGTAGTCACACTGTGCCTCCTTGAACAACCAAGAGAAGGACAACAACAATTTAAAAACAAAAACAACCAGAACTGACAGAAAATTGAACTGTATGGAAGTCCAACAACCAAGGAGATAAAGAAGAAACATTCATTCAGACAGTAGGAGGGGAGGAAATGGGCAGCTGGGGTGGAGAGGACTCGCGGCAATGCAGTGACTGGCAGACCCAGCAAGGTGGCGGAGTGTGGAATGGGGCAGGCAGTGCGGCCCCACATTCATGCCTAGAAAAACTGGGAGGAACAGCAGGGGAGCAAAACAGACCTCTCAACCCAGGACTCCAGCATGGGGAAATAAAGCCTCAAACCTCTGATTGAAAACACCCATTGGGGTTGAGGCAGCAGCAGGAGAAACTCCCAGCCTCACAGGAGGGTTTGTTGGAGAGACCCACAGGGGCCTAGAGCGTGCACAAGCCCACCCACTCAGGAATCAGCACTAGAGGGGCCCAGTTTGATTGTGAGTAGCAGAGGGAGTGACTGAAATCTGGCAGAGAGTGGAGCAAGCACCATTGCTCCCTCTCGGCCCCTCCCCCACGTACAGTATCACAGCCCAGCAACCAGCATTACCCCGCCCTGGTGAACACCTAAGGCTCTGCCCCTTTATGTAACAGGTGCGCCAAGACAAAAGAATGGCCCAAATGAAAGAACTTATCAAAGCTCCAGAAAAAATACAACTAAGCAATGAAGAGATAGCCAACCTATCAGATGCACAGTTCAAAACACTGGTAATCAGGAAGCTCACAGAATTGGTTGAATTTGGTCACAAATTAGATGAAAAAATGAAGGCTATGCTAAGAGAAACAAAGGAAAATGTACAGGGAACCAATATTGATGAGAAGGAAACTGGGACTCAAATCAATGGTGTGGACCAGAAGGAAGAAAGAAACATCCAACCAGAAAAGAATGAAGAAACAAGAATTCAAAAATATGAGGAGAGGCTTGGAACCTCCAGGACATCTTGAAACGTTCCAACATCTGAATTATAGGGGTGCCAGAAGGAGAAGAGGAAGAACAAAAAATTGAAAACTTATTTGAACAAATAATGAAGGAGAACTTCCCCAATCTGGCAAAGGAAATAGACTTCCAGGAAGTCCAGGAAGCTCAGAGAGTCCCAGAGAAGCTGGACCCAAGGAGGGACACACCAAGGCACATCATAATTACATTACCCAAGATTAAAAATAAGGAGAGAATATTAGAAGCAGCAAGAGAAAAGGACACAGTTACCTACAAAGGAGTTCCCATAAGACTGTCAGCTGATTTCTCAAAAGAGACCTTACAGGCAAGAAGGGGCTGGCAAGAAGTATTCCAAGTCATGAAAGGCAAGGACCTACATCCAAGATTGCTCTATCCAGCAAAGCTATCATTTAGAATAGAAGGGAAGATAAAGTGCTTCTCAGATAAGGTCAAGTTAAAGGAGTTCATCATCACCAAGCCCTTATTATATGAAATGTTAAAGGGATTTATCTAAGAAAAAGAAGATCAAAAATAGGAACAGTAAAAATGACAGCAAACTCACAGTTATTAACAACCACACCTAAAACCAAAACAAAAGCAAACTAAGCAAACAACTAGAACAGAAACAGAACCACAGAAATGGAGCTCACATGGAGGGTTATTAATAGGGGCTTGGGAGGGGGAGAGAGGGGGGAAAGGTACAGAGAATAAGTAGCATAAATGATAGGTGGAAAATAGACAGGGGGAGGGTAAGAATAGTGTAGGAAATGTAGAAGCCAAAGAAATTATATGTATGACCCATGGACATGAACTACAGCGGGGGAATGTGGGAGGGAGGGAGTGGACAGGATGAGTGGAGTGAAGGGCTAAATGGGACAACTGTAATAGCATAATCAATAAATATATTTTTTAAAAAAAGAATCAAAGGGACAGTTTAGTTTCCACATAAAGTCTCTGCCAAAAAGAAGGCTTGCAAAATGTGTATTTCATATTAAAGAGTCTTTCTGATTAGAGGAAAGTGGAATGCCAAGGAGAATGTAATGGGAGACCACTGGAGATGCAGGTGTACAGACTTAAAAATTATTCAGCAACTCCTCACAAGAGGCCCCCAAGGCCCCCAGCTTACTGGGAAGACTGGTGCTCCATTCCACCCAAGTAACTCAAGGCCAAGAGGAAGGTCGTGGCCAGGCACTCCAGTTCCACTTAGGACAGGACCTAATGGGCTTTATTTCAAAGGCTGAGCACAGTAAACACCTTGAGGGAGTCTGCCCAGGCCACAGTGAGCCTCTGTCTCTGAGGACTGCCTCCCACTCCTTAAGTAGAACCAGCAGTCCGCTTGTAGCACATACATATCCTCACTCAGCCAAGGAGGGGCATCCAGCCACCTGAACTGGGTTAACTGAACTGAGATGAGGAAAACTCAGGAGCTAAGAGGCATCCATTTTACCCCATGATCAAAGAAACAGACAAAGTCACATCTGCATCCTGACCAGGACTTTGTCTACAATTAATGTCTCTTTCAGAGGGAGCAGAGGACGAGAGTAAATGAAGGGTCTGGGTTCCTAATAGCTTCAGAGCTCCGAGCCCCAACTTTCAAAAGCTCACTGTCCTTGGATTCTGTAAGCCACTCCAACATCCCAATCTACTCTTTTTTCTTTCTCTCTTCTTTGCACACCCACCCCTACCCTCACTGGCTATAGTTAGTTTGTTATTAACAACCCAAAGAACCTTGACTAAGACCCCAAGTAAGAGAAATTACCTACCATTTGATGACTGTTGGGCACAGGTACATGCTAGCAAAAGAAGTCTCACTCTCGCCTCCTCCAAAGGCCCATGCAGTGGAATTTAGAAAAGTATCTAAAGACAACTTTAGACCCAGTGGATGTGTCATGAAGTGGTTTAAGGCAAACAGAATATGATGAATAAGTAAACTGAGCTAATTCCTAGACCAAATTTTTTTAAATAAAATAAAATCAGGTCCACTTAGGGTTTAAAATGGCATCTGGCTAGATGTTCCTAAGGAACTGTCTCCAAACCACTCTTTAAATTATTTATGACACAGAAAACAGGCAAAAATTCACAACAACATGAAAAATGAAGATCAACCAACAATCAGGTACCAAGACCTGGAAGGAATTTCTATCACATAAATAAAGCTAATGCAGCTGAGCTGCACGGAGACAGACAATCCATGTCCACCTTGTGAAACAGAGTAGCCCATTCACCTGAAAAATGACAGGAAGACTTTGCCTTGCTCCCACTTTCTACCCCCAGCTCAGAGACCCAGGACCAAAGCAAACAAAAACCTGGCTCTCTACAGTGGGTGCTACTCTTTTTCCTGTTATTTCATGGCCAGAAAACTGTTCTCTGTCCTCCAACCTACCTATATTCACTCACAGAATGGAATTCCTGGAAAACCATGGAGCAGGAAGTAGAAGAGGACTAGCAATGGCACATCATAGTTTGGAAGATATTTTTTCCACACATGATGCTTCATAGGCAGGACAGAAGCAGTTGGTTCTAGAAAGTGAGATTTCACACACTCCGTCAGTTCTGAATGACAGAGAACAGGCAGGAGATCCCACATCAGTTCAGTGAGCTACATAAGATGAATCACATCGATTCTGGGCACTGTTGAGTAGCTGTGCACCTCAACTGGCCCTCCAGCTACAGACCTAAGGAATACAACAGTGAGGAAAACCAAGGGCAATCCACACTCCTCTCTGTTAGCAGCACCATGTCCCCATAGAGTTCTACTTGCATAAAGGTAAGTAAAGTGAAGGGGGTGGCAGGCATGGGATGGGGGGACCCTCATGGGGTCTATAGAAAAACAATGCCGCATACTGGAAAGATAACATTACCCAGAAGACTAAAACAAGAAGCACGCCTCTGAAGATGATTTGCTATAGAAACCAGAAGGCAATTTCAGGAAATTGACATCTGTAATATAAAAAAAATTACGTGGCCCTATGAAGTTGAAACCGAAAACTCTGTGGAAAACAAACTGAGATAAACTGATACCAAGATAAGCTTCAAAAACTGTCACCGGGGATGACATCTTAGGATCTCACAGAAGTGTAATGGGTGAGAGCTCCTTTGTTTATGCTAAGCCTAACTGATTCTTTTAAAGTAAATAATGAAACAGACCTTCAGACCTTTTAGGTCACAAGAGACAGAAGCTAGTTTAAACAGTGAGTTTTCATCCAATTAACAAAATAAACTGACAAACAAAATATAAACAGAGTCATGGATACATGGAGCAGACTGACAGCTGTCAGAGAGAAGTGGGGACTGAATGAAAGAAGGGGAAGGGATTAGCCAAAGAACATATATATGCATGACCCACAGTCTGTGTCACAGCCAGAGGGAAGAGGAGGCGGGGGCTGAGTGGAGGTGGGCAAAGTGGGGGGAAATGAGGACATCTGTAATAGTGTCAACAATAAAAATAAAATAAGGGGAGTTTTTAAAAATAGTTCATCTAAAACAAACATTAAACAATATTCAGTTATTATCCACCCAGGCGACAACTCCTTACTTTTGAGAGTTCTTTTATCGAATGTCTAAGCAAAAGAACACTATACACCCAATGGAGAAAGATGGTGTTCTGAAACTTTATTTTTGACAGAGATGATGGGAATGTTAAAATCCAATAATAACTAGCATTGTGCTAAATGAAATAAGCCAGTCAGAGAAAGACAATTACCATATTGATTTCACTAATTGATTTCACTAACGAACAAACTGAACAAACAAAATAGAGACAGACTCATAGACAGAGAGCAGGCTGATAGTTCTGGAGAGGGTTAAGGGGGTGGGTGGAGGGATAGAGCAAAAAAGAAAGAGAAAGAGCTCACGGACATGGAAAATAGTATGGTGATTGTGGGGGGGGTAGAGGAGGAAGAGGGTATGGGGGGATAAATGGTAATGGAAAAAATAAAAACATGGAAAAAATCCAATAGTAACTTTATTATCTCATTTGAGATAGTTTCATTGTCCAAGTTACTCTCTTTTATGTAGTAACAGTAAACAATTAAGAAAGCAAAATTCAGGAACTTCCAGCCAAGGCAGAGGCATAGGTAGAAACACTTTGCTTCCTCGCACAACCAAAAGAAAGACAACAAATTTAAAGTAAAAAGATAACCAGAACTGGCAGAAAATTGAACTGAATGGAAGTCTAACAACCAAGTAGTTAAAGAAGAAACATTTATCCAGACCAGTAGGAGGGGTAGAGATGGGCAGCCAGGTGGAGAAGACTAGAGGCAAGAGGGTGGCAGGAGGACCAGAGTGGGCGAGGCGGTGAGTGGCAGAGCAGGTGAGTTGGTGGCTGGTGAACCAGAAGTCCCACATTTGCATGTGGATAAACCAGGAAGAACAACTGGGGAGCAAGCCAGACCACACAATCCAGGGTTCCAGCCCAGGGAAATAAAGCCTCATAACCTCTGACTGAAAAAACCTGTGGGGGTTGCGGCAGTAGGAGAAACCCCTGCCTCACAGGAGACTTCATTGGAGAGACCCACAGGGTCCTAGAATGTACACAAACCTATCCACCTGGGAATCTGCACCAGATGGGCCCAATTTGCTTGTAGCAGAGGAAGTAACTGAAAGCCATCAGATTGCTGAGCAAGAAGCATTGTTCCCTTTCAGACTGCTCCTCCACATACAGCACCACAGCACAGTGACCTGGGTTGCCCCTTCCCAGTGAATACCTAAGGCTCCGCCCCTTACTACACAACATGTGTCCCTAGATAAAAAATATATATGGCCCAAATAAAAGAACAGATCAAAGCTCTGGAAAAAATACAACTAAGTGATGAAGAGACAGCCAACCTATCAGATACACAGTTCAAAACACTGGTAATCAGGATGCTTACAGAAATGGTTGAGTACTGTCACAAAACAGAGGAAAAAGTGAAGGCTATGCAAAGTGAAATGAAGGAATATATACAGGGAACCAACAGTGAAGGGAAGAAAACCAGGACTCAAGACAACAATTTGGAACAAAAGGAAGATATAAACATCCAACGGAAACAGAATGAAGAAACAAGAATTCAAAAAAATGAGACACTTAGGAACCTCCAGGACAACTTTAAACGTTCCAACATCCAAATTACAGGGGTCTAGAAGGAGAAAAGGAAGAGCAAGACATTGAAAAATTATTTGAAAACATAATGAAGGTAACTTCCCCAACCTAGCAAAGAAAATAGACTTCCAGGAAGTCCTCGAAGCTCAGAGAGTCCCAAAGAAGTTGGACCTATGGAAGCACACACCAAGGTACATCATAATTATATTATCCAAGATTAAAGATACAGAGAGAATCTTAAAAGCAGCAAGAGAAAAGGAGACAGTTACCTACAAAGGAGTTCCCATAAGACTATCAGCTGATTTCTCCAAAGAAACCTTACAGGCAAGAAGGGGCTGGAAAGAAGTATGCCAAGTCATGAAAGGCAAGGACCTACAACCTCGATTACACTATCCAGCAAAGCTATCATTTAGAATGGAAGTCAGATAAAGTGCTTCCCAGATAAGTTCAAGTTCAAAGAGTTCATCATCACCAAGCCCTTATTATATGAAATGTTAAAGGGAATCATCCAAGAAAGAGAAGATGATCAAAAATATGAACAGTAAAATGACAACAAACTCACAACTATCAACAACAGAACCTTAAAAAAATAATAATGAACTAAGGAAACAACTAGAACAGGAACAGATTCACAGAAATAGAGATCACATGGAGAGTTATCAGCGGGGAGGGGGGAGAATGGGGGAAATGGTACAGGGAGTAAGAAGAATACATGGTAGGTACAAAATAGACAGGGGGAGGTTAAGAATAGTATGGGAAATGGAGAAGCCAAAGAACTTATGTGTATGACCCATGGACATGAGCTAAGGTTGGGGAATGATGGTGGGATGGGGGCTACAGGGCAGAGGGGAATAAAGGGGAGGGAAAAATAGGACAACTGTAATAGCATAATCAATAAAATATAATTTTTAAAAAAGAAAGCAAAATTCAAGGCAGTTCTAATAGATATTTTATAAGAATTTTGTGAAAATCTTTTAGAAAAAATACACAATGATTTCATAATGTTATTATAGTCATTTCAGGTGCTGTACAAATACACCCAACACTTGTACATTGGAAGAAATACAAAGAAGTTGATCTGTCACTTACAAAGCAGCCCAAGACAAATGTTCCCAATAGCCAAGAACAGCTCTTCACCATTGGGCACCCAAGGTAACCAAAGTTCTGCTATCTTCATCATGTGGCCTCCAAGGTTGTTGTTGTCATTTCCTGGCACTCACTAGAATGGGGGCAAAAGAGAATGGAGGAGAGCTCATTGAATGGTCTCATGGGGAATTCTTGTAAGTCACAGACATCACTTGGATTCACATTCCATTGACAAGAACTCATTTACTGGGTAAATATCAAGGGGCTTCGGGACTATAAAGAACAATTCTGGTCTCCCAGAAAACATAGAAAGGAAGCTGGGTTTGATTTTTTTTTAGTTTCCAAGAAGATAAAATTATTGAACAATAATTAAAAGCCATACGTAGGAGCAATAAATTAGTGGAATTACATGGCAGAAAATCAAGTAAGTAATTATTTGATGGCAAACTTGAGAAACACTTTCAAAGGGCAGAGAAAGAGAGCAAAGAATTGAACCTATCATGTTTTACCTATTTGAGGACGTCCAAGTTAAGTCTCACAGTCAGTGGCAACTTATAATCATTGTGGCCCAGAGAGCTGTCACGGCCAGGTTGTCAAGTCCTGAGCGTGGGGGAACCTGGTCTCAGCTGTTCATGTTTTAAGCACTTAATTGAGTTATATACATTGCTGTGACTACATGTAAGTTTAATTGCCATTTAAAACGTCTTTTGAAAGATTACACTGTGATTTGGCATTGGAACAAGAAGTTACTGTGTATGCAGAAAGGCGTGGAATTAGAGCAGCAGGATGTAATTTGATATTACTGAAGCAAGTATCTGCTATTGGAGCAATGACTGAAATTCTTTTTTTTTAAGAAAAAAACGAGTGCTTTACCAAAATGAAAAGGAAAAGAAAGTTATCCTTAAATAGAAGCTGTGTTTGTTTTGTAATTGAGATGCATGAAAAAGGATTGCCTATCACACACCAAACAATGCAGCTGAAGTCAGGAGAAACTGCCAAACCTCTCAAAATAGATGATATATTTAAAAAGGAGAAAAAATCTGGTGTGAGCTACGTACCAATTTCACAGAACTCTAATTGTAGCATTAGAGCGTAGTTCAACTGGCAGCAATTTTTCTTCCTTACACATAAAATAATAGTGTTTCTTACATACAATCAATACTGTCTTGGATTCAATAAAATACAGTAATTAAAAAAGATGACAGCTATAAAAAATGAGGACTAGAGATTCAGTGTACGTATAATGTTTCTGAAGAAGAGTCCAGAATGATCACAAGACAAGCAATCACTGAAGATATAATTAAAGAAAACTTTCCAAAAATGAATGGGAAGAAGGGAATTGGAGATGAATAAAATGGGCTCACTAAGTTCCAGGTAACAGTAACTAAGAGAGACTCATACCCAGAAATATCTTCACAGGTTTTTTAATTTAAACAAATAAAAACATGTTTTATACATCCAGATCAAGAGAGAGAGATGAACGGGGAGAGGTGAAGTATCTATAAAGGAATACAAATCAGGCTGACCTTGGTCTTCCCTCTTCGACAACCATAGAGCAGCATCCACAGACTTCTTAAAGTGGAGATTTAGATTCAAGTATTTTACAGACAGATAAATTTTGGCTTTTGAGAGGAGACAACAGAAAGAGCTCAAAATGTCTGCCACTCACATATTCTTCATTTAAAAATGTATTTCAACTGACCAAGTGATGATTTAAAATTATGAGCTCAAGAATGGGAAAATCAAAATATAAAATGACTAGCAGTGAGCACTGAAACCAATTAGACATAGAGATAGGTATAGAATAATTGTTTAAATACAGTTACAAGACCGACATGTGTCAAAAAATACTCTAGAACCAGGAGACATACATCAAAAAATAATTTAATAATAACCCAGATCCCACACTCATATTTAATTAATCAACTTTCAGGTAAGAAGGGGGAACAGAGGGAAATAAAAGTATACAAAAGTCTTCCTTCTACAGAGTTGTGAGCTTTAAAATACCATTTTATTTTTTACTTTACTGATTAGAGAAATATTGGCTGATTTCATAAAGATTATTTAGAAACCCATTACATATCAGAGTAGACCGCTGACTTTAAAAAGATAAATAAAACTTCACCCCTGTCTGAAGGAATTTAGTCTGAAGACCTCTAGTCAACACACAGGACAGATTTTAATTTGTTACAAGAATAATAAACACATTAAATTCCTTGAAGAAACCCATGGAGAACCAGTGTTCAAATAATGCTTAGATCTTACTGCATACCAGTATCTTCTATTCCTTCTTCAAAAGATCCCTACAGTCTGGGAGGAAAGGATGCAGAGTTCTTGTTTACAGGCTGGACTCGTGCAACAGCATCACTGGTGTCGCGGAGGAGGACAGACTCAAAGCTCCAGACTGCGGGAAGCTCCCCGCAGGGACTATTGTTAACACACACAGCACTGAGGCTTGAAGTCAGTACACACACCAGGTGTTTTCTATCCACTATTTAAGTTAACGCTCACACCAGCCACTCAAATAGGTACCATTTTTCCACTTCTACAGATGAGAAAACAAGCTCAGAACTATTGTTTTCCAAAATTACACAGCCAGTAAATGCGTGGCAGAACGGGATCTCCAAGCCAGGAATTTTGGCTCGAAGAGATTAACTTTATGATTTATTAAAGTATTGATACAGGTGCTTCCTCTTTTACAAAATACTGATGCTGCTGCAAGGTCCTCAGTCCCGCAGTGCTTCAGTCTGCTGGAAGGCATCCACGACGCGGGTAGGGGCCGCTTCTCCTCTCACAGAACTGTCCTGAGACATTCCCGGGGAGCGCCCTGGTCCCCGAGGCTGGACTAGCAAGTACCAATTAATGCGCTTTCTGCCCTCTTTGTTTCTTGAGCTAACCTTTCTCTTGCCGGGAAGGAAAATTGGATTAAGTCATTGATTTACCCTAAAGAGTTCAAGTTCTAATGCATTGCTCCTTCCCTGGATCTTAAAGAGGGGAAAGTACTTAAAATAATGCATCTTCAGTAGAATTTTAGACACCGCCAAGGGAGTTATTTTTGATTCCACCGCTACCCTCATTCCACCCCCACTCCAAATTCTCCACATCACATCGCATCGAGACAATGGTTCCCGTGTGTACCGAAGACCTTGGCTCCTGTTGGTGTTACCTAACTCACTGTCTTGCTCCCCCATAAATCCTGTGTAGAGAACAAACCAAGGCGCAGCTCCCAGACCAGCCAACCCTGGAAGGCGTCTGTCTTCGCGCCCCGCGGCTTCTTTCTGCGCCGCCAGCCGCTCGCGTCCCCAGCGGCTGGGAGGCCCCGCGGCAGCTGGCGGGCCGCTGCTGCCACCTCCTGGCCTCCTCTCTGCAGTTGCACTCAGCCGTCTCCCGCTTCCACCTCCCAGCCCACCCTAAAATCCTCCTCAGGAGTCTGGGGTCTGTGGGCCCTCGGCCAGCCGGGGGGACTACGTGATTGCTGGGCCCGGGAGGGTGATGACTCTCCCCGCAGGGGCTTCCTTTCGGGCGACTAGCGCTGCGCAAGGAGAATGGACGCGGGCGAGAGTGCAGCCGGCAGGTGCCGGCTCCCTCCTTACCGCCTGGAGATCCGGAAACGTCACAGTCACTCCGAGCCACAGCCCGCCGGCCCCGCCCCGGACGCCAAGAAACAACCAAGCCCCCCAAATCTGGGCCATCCTAGCTGCGTAAAGGAACGAGGATTACAGCAGAGGTTTTGAAACTCAGATTCCTATGTCAGACCCACTGAATTAGAATCTCCAGGGCAAGGACAGGAAACTATTTTTGCCAAGTTTCCCAGGTGATCCTAAAGGTGAGACAGGCAGCGACCCACCCAGTTCGAAAACCTACATGATCTTTACTCAATGTTACCAGCGCGCGCGCACACCACCACTCCCAAGGCTGTGAGAAAAGAAACCACCAGTATTAGGCCGTGCGCCGGGAATGGGAAAGACTGCACTGAGAACTCATCACCCTGCCCAGGGATGGGTTTCCAGCCTTCTCTGCTCCGAATGACATTAGTTGTTCCCTAATTTTTTGCACAGCCTCCAAGGCCAAAAGATATACCTAAGGGTTCTATTTATTAAAGCCCAAATAATGTAATAAGCATGTATGTCCTAATAACTGAATAACTGCTAGACAAAATAAACATATAAATTGGGGAAATATTTTTATTTTATTCTTAAATAACCACAACTACTTACTAATGGGATGTGGGCTGGTTGGGCACTGCACAGCATTTCAAACCTTGGAATCAGATTAGACACCACCACCCTCCTTTCCTATTCCATATGGATTTTCCCAAGGCACTTGTTTTTTATCACAGCAACCACCACAAAGCCAGCTTCCCAAAGATATGATGTCACTAAAAAGCATGCAAGGCATCTAATGGTGCAACTGCAACTATCCTGAAGGAGTTACAGTTTGCTTGGAATCAGACAGATGTCGAGTCGCCTTAAATGCTTAAAATGTCCTTTGGAGCCCCTGTGACTCCATTGCAGGCCCCAGGGACACCTCGGCACAGAGGATGAGAATGTGGGTGGACTTAGGCTGCATTCACCATCTCATCTCAAACATATTCCCCAGGGTTCCAGCTGCAACGACCTTCTTCTTTCTTCCCTTGCATGCGCCAGCTGCTCTCCCTCGGCAACACGTTTCCTCCGTGCTGTTTTCTCCGCTTTCAATGCTCTTCCTTCTCTAGGACCTGGCAAAGCAGACTCCTTCTCAGCCTTCAGGTCTCCATTCAAATATCACCACACTTCATGAAGCCTTCTGGAGCCTCCCACAAAATCACTCTGTTAGATCAGCTGGTTTGCTTGCCTTTGTAGCTCTTATCACTATCCAAAATTATCCTCGTTGTTTATTTATTGGTTTACTTATTTTTGTAGCTATTGGAGTGTGAGCTTTATGAGAGCAGGGAATTTTGTTCATTACTGTTTCAGCAGAAGCCAGAACAATGCTTAGCAATAAGTAGCAATCAATAACTTGAATAAATGAATGCAGCTGCCAACCCCAGCCCAGAGAAATAAAGGTATGCAGATCCCTTTGCTTTTCACAGCAATTGTTTAAAAAGTGATATGATTAACCCCATTAATACATGAGGAACTTAAGATTCAGAGAACTTAAGCGTGCAAGGCTGCACAGCTAAAGTGGCAGAGCTAAAATTCAAATTCAAGTGTAGCAGACTCCAAGGCTGCTTTTTGTAAAACCATATTGCCTTCCCTGGACTTTCATTATCTGCTCAGAAAAGCTGAGGCCAGTGGCAAAGTCGGGAAATGGAGCCTGGGGCTAATTCCCAGGGTGTTCAGAGAGAAAATGGCCAGGCTGGAATTCACTTCCTAGAGGCCTAGCCACACACCTCCAGCAGACACCAGCAGAGGTTTCCTTGCCGCTCTGATTCCTCCCGCCAGGCCCAGAGAGGCCTCTTGAAGATGGATCTCCTGGCCTGGCCTGTGTTCCGCTGTAAACTTAATGACACGTGTAACTGGTGGCTGCCTCTCACTGCCAAGGTCCTGTTGATCACCCTGACAGGGGGCGTTGAACACGCAAGGCCACAATCTAGCATCTGATGAACACACAAGTGCCTGAGGCACCTCACGCTCTGGGCACTGCACTGGGCACTAGGGGGCCCACATTTTAGACAGTCCTTGAATGAAGCGCGGATTATCAGAGCACACTTATCTGCAGTCTCTGGGGAATTTTAGGTTCTCATGAGCCCCTGGGAGGAACTGTGGAGGAGATACACAGGCCAGACCTTGGGTGTCTGGACACTGAGTTTGGGACCCTCCTATGAAGGAGAGCGCCCTTCTCCTTCATGCAAAAATTCCTGCCCAACTCCCAGCAAGTGCTCCAAAGGCTTCTTGACTGGAAGGGAGATTGAAAAGGGGACCAGGAATAAATTGCCTTGAGAGCTACCAAAATGTCTTCTCTTTTTATAGGCATAGAATTGCAGCTGGGCACTGGCTGCCAAGGAACTACATTTCTCAGTGCTCCTTGCCTCCTGGGACTAAGTTTTCATCATTGGACACTGAGCAGAAGAGACACATGTCACTTAAAACACCTCCATGTTCTTTCTGGATCCCAGCATTAGTCAGCAGTTCCAATGCCCTAGGGCATGAGGCTGGGTTCCTGAATGACCATGTGGAATAAATGAGCTCATTTGCTCACCACAGACCGCTAACTGAGAGAAACAAACCTCCTTTTGGGTCATGCTCACTGTGGAGCTCTTTAAGCCGCTGTATTCTCACGTGTTTTTCTCACAACAGCTTGGCCTTTCACCCTAACTAATAACAGGAGCAGGCAATTTCCTGGCATCAGTCATACCTGGTTTCAGCTCACAATAGGGATGTCCACTAAGGATCAACTTAATATAAAGTGGTGCGTAAGAGTGTACTGAGCACTCCTGGGGAATAGCTAAGTGCCTCTCCACTGCCTCCCCTGCCACCACCTAAGAGACAATCATGGCTTCTCTCTCCTTTCCAACAGTTACCCACCTCTTTTCCTCCTGCCTCTTGCGTCACCTTTTCCCTGCCCCTTTGAGGCACAACAGAAGATCCAGGAGAAACTGACACACACTCAGTAGCAACGCTGACCAGCTGAGTGCTCTGGGGCAAGTCACCTGCCTTCTCAGGGCACCTTTCCCCTCCTCTCTAATGAAGGGCTGGATCTGACCAGGACTGCTCATTGGAATCACCCAGGGAGCTTTTTAAAATTGAGATGCTCGGTCTCATGCCAGACCAAAATAAATCAAACTTCGGTGGGGCAAGAACATAAGCACAGGAACATATGTTAGAACATATGCTCTAACATAAGCATTAAATTCAGTCTTCAGGTTGCCCCATCACACCCTAGAGCCAAGTGGTTCTGATCACAGTGCAGCCCAGCCTTCAGTGGACTTTGTGTCTTTGAGAGCCCAACGCCTAGGGCAGTAGTAGTTGTCACACATAGTAGATGCTCACTTTTCCTTCTGAGAGGCTGCTGTCATTTTAAATAAAACTCCATGTTTTATGGGGAACCATTCCAAGCGTGGGAAATGTGGCCCAGCCCCAACTCGGAAAAGCCAGTGGGGATCGAGGTTGGCAGGCAGGACCCACGTCCATGGATAGGTTCTCCTGTGGAGAATCAGGCCTGCATTGTACCTAGACTGCTGTGAGACTTGCTCTTGCTAAAACTCCCTCACCCGGGATTGAGGCAGCAAATATTTACTGAGTATCTTTAACTTCCTAAAGTCTGTGCTAAACCTCCCAAGTATGGAGTGTAACCAGTTCAGCCACTTTTCCCCTTGATCTGTAACATCCTTCTCTTTGAAGTAATTAGCAGCATTCTGTCCTTGGTTGTCTGTACAAGGTAATCACCTACAGTGAACCTGTGCCTAGTAAATGAGGACCATCCTCGATGTAATGTGCCCAGAAAAGCAATAAAAGCCTGTCCAGGCAGGGGTCAGGCTCTCTTGGGCCCTCTCTGGCCCTCTCGCCTTCTCTCTCACTTAGAGAGTGGCCATGCCGTCCCTTTTTCTCCACAGGATTTCTGTAGTCCGTGTGTACTTGTCTATTGCTGCCAACACAGGATCCTGCGGGCCGGGATCTGCGTCGATGTTTCCTGCATTTGATTTCAGAATGCATGAATGGAACTTTCTCTAAGAAGAAGAAACACTAAATTCAGTTGCTTTTTACTCCTATGGGGTCTCCAACAGATTGACGCAGGAGAAAGAACATGGGCTTTCCATCCCAGCTCTTCTCCCTTGCTGAGTGTTTTGGGCAAATGACTTATTGACCCCACCTCTAACCAATGTGGCCACTTCAACTACAAAGTAAAGAGCATCCTGGAGCAATGAAATATCCACCTTGTAGCAGCCCTGGCTGAACCTCTGAGCCCAGTTTCCTTAGCTATAAAATGGGAGCAAAGATCGTCATGACACAGATTCAGTGCAAAAATATAAACAGTGTGTGTCAAACAGCATAGCACCTAGCATGTGGGAAGTGCTCAATAAATACTCATTTTCTCCCACTTCCCCCCTAAAACTTTTCTGTACCCTCACACCCATACATTTGTGTCCTGTGAATGGGGAGAGCCACTGTTCCACAGCCACATGAGACCCTTGCAAGGACACCTCCAGATGCAAGGCCACTGAGAGGCTGGCGAGGCTCGGCGTGGTCCTGGCAAGGCAGCCACTAACACAGAGCAAGTTTTGCATTGCCCAGTTCCAAGGGCTCCTTTCACCTCCAAGTCATCACAGGCTTGTCTGGTCACTGTAAGTTTTCTGGAAGATGTCAATGAAGTGTCTTGAGGAAGTGGTATCTTTTTCTAAATTTGATCAAATTTGTTCTGTCAACCAGTGGCAGGGTGCCACCTCCACCCCCTTTCTCATCTGCCCTAATGTGACATTGTCTCTCATCAGCCAAGCAATCAGCCTGCCCACAAGGTAAGTCCGAATGGAGCCCATCCCAGGGACACACAGTGTGAACGGGAAACACAGCAGGAGAGATGGAGAAGATGAATCCCACAAAGAGATACCCTGAAGTTTCCATTCCCTGGGAGCTGCCAGCCCCCTGCAATGCAGACCAAACCGCCCAGCTCCCTACAAGGGCTCCCACTTACAGCAGCTACTTATGAGCTTCCAGATGGACAGCTCTACTCTGTGCCACACTCATCGATCGCCCTTCTAAAGCAAACTGCCTGCCTTGGGCCCCTGCTCCAAAGGCATCCCCAGGCCCTTCTCTTCTGTATCACACTCTCCCCTGCCCAGATCATCACAACAGGAAGCAGTCCCACACACGGCCAATTAGCTGGCTGGCCAGAGACTTTTAATGTGGCCTAACATTAGAAAAAAAGGGGGCAGGGTGGCATCCATTAGATTTTGTCTCAGGAAACAGAACGGAAAATGCCATCCCCCCCAAAATAAGTCCATTGGTGGCAAGCACCAACGCTTAAATATCTTGAGGTGAAGAGAGAAGAGACATGCCAGAGGGATCACAAAGAGGTAGGGATAAATCAGAATTATGAATAAGTAGAAGCTATGATGCAGAGAGAGGCAAACATGGAATACCAGCAAGGGAGCTGGTCAGCAGCACGTAGAGAATGGAGACCTACAGAGAGAAGGCAGGTCACCTTATTGGGGACAACTAGAACAAGGACCTCGGGTTCCTGCTCTAGTGTGACCTCTGTGGACTGTTTTTCTCCCCTGATGTACCACTGTCCTTTTAACTTCCTCCTCAAATTCTCTCCGTTGGTATGAAAAAGTCTGTTCACTGCAACTAAAAGTACTCTAGTAAGACAGAAGTGGAGATGGACAGAGAAAATCACGAAAGGAGCCAATTAATAAGGGAACCACCTAAGAGAAGAACAACTATTCTGGAGTTTCTCGGAATAAGACTAATTAACACGTGCATAACCATATGCAAATTTTGGCTTGAAAAATTTATGAGAAACATGGAAATTGAAGCCAAGTTTGCAGTCGCTCTCTGTCTCTCTCACCAGTCACCGTTGCAAAATCAATTCATTTTCATCGGAAAGCCAGATGGGAGCTTTGCAGTCTACAGCTCTCCCACCCACATCTCAGTGGATCGTCTTTTTTTTTTAATTGAATTTATTGGGGTGACCTTCTTCAGCTGCAAATAAACCCTGGAGCAAATAGCGAAGGGAGAAAAACGTCTTGAAATACGCCCTAGTGGCCACTAGAGGGAGGTGCTTCCTTGTGAAACGTCGCAGCCAGTTAGTTACCCACCAGGGAGGATTCCTTCTTAGCAGAGACCAGAAGATGTAGGGGTAACTGGTTCCCTTTTTCCTCGTAGAGACGTGAAGAGGCAGCACCCACTCGGCAACCAGATGAGGTCTTTCCCTTCCGTGGTCGAAACAAGGCTGTGTGTCACAAAGCTCACGTTTCAACCCAGAGTTCACACATAACCTAGCAGCAGGAGTGGATGGGGAGGTGGAAAGAGGGAACCAGGAGAACTCCAATGCTGCCTCAGAGAGCTGAGAGGACACGGGGCACATCTACTCCATGGTGCCTTGAGCGGCAGAATAGGACCCATGGGTGAGAGCTATGGGGACAACTTAGCTTCTCAATACAAGAAGGGCTCCTTGCAAACAGAGCTCTCCAGCCATGAAGTAGGTTGCTGGACAGAGGACTAATCAAACTGGCCATGACCATATTCTGGGTGTGATGTAGATGGGACGCCTGTACTGTGTGGGAGGTTGGTCTCATGATCTCTGAGATTGCTTCCAACTCTTGAGTCCACAGGAAGGAGAGTGGTCTACGTTCCCCTGCCCTCTGGGAGGCTCTTTGCCTGCCATACCACTAGAAGCCACCAGGGGGCGGGGTTGCCCTGGAAGAAGCCTTAACCACTGAAGTTTTCAGGGCCACAGCTTGAGAGCTAAATGCCCACCCTGGACTGAAAGACTGACTACCTGTTAGGTCAGGTTAGCACAACGGGTCTGGCTTTGTTGCATCCCAACTGCTCCAAACACATTGCAAAGGCAGGTAAAATATAAAAAGGGGAAAACAAAAAATATATTATCTCCAGTCACCGGCCACCAGCACAAGGACTGTTTCCAGACCAGAGGTTCAGGGGGCCAAGAGGAGCAACTCTAGACAGGTGGAATTGAACACATAGAAAGAAAAAAAAAATCCCAAATCATCCTATTCCAAGTAAGCCTGCAAATCCAAACTTACAAAACACATGAAGAAATCAAATGCTAGCATAACAGACAAAAACATTAGCAATCTGAACATGAAGCAATGCAGTGAAATCAGTTTTAGGAAGCAGCAAAATAAACATACAGAAGTACATTGAGAATGTTCCTGAGAGAAATGAAGGCATCATGTCTGCCATGCAAACAAGGGCAATGGCCAAGCAGCGCATGCAGCTGGCCTACTGGAGCAGCACCCACCGGGTGCTCACAGAGAGGAGCAGGAGGGCAGCACAGAGAGGTCTAGCACAGCCAGACATCAGAGGGACCATGACTCTCAGACTGAGGGGCCTTGACACCGTTGACTGGGTGTATATTGTTTTCCTCCTCAAACAACCAGAGGCTGGGATGTGACCACAGTGTGACGTGGCAGAAACCGAGATCACTGTTCTTGGTGGGAGGTAGCACCAGTATTCCCGGATGGGATCAAGGCTGAGGTCCGAGCTTGGGGGTTGGAGGCTTAGCAAACTGGTGACAGGGACCCATAGTTGAGGAAACACAAGCTCCCATCCAGCCAGGCACGATGAGCCACAGGGCTGGCACCCGGTCCTTGCTGTTGATCAGGACTGATTGTTGTAAAGACTGGGCCAGGTCTTACGGGTCCCTGCAGGAGTCTTTCCCTGGGGGGTTCAGGAGGGAATTTGGGAGACTTAAGATGTTACTGGTGACTCCAGTGGTTTGAGGTCCAAGCTTAAAGGAGTCCCTCTCTTGAGACTTATGTCCTCAAAGGCAGACTAGTGTAGTAAAAAAAAGCACTGGCTCCAGAAATGTGACACCTGTGACTAATTTATGTATAACATTAGGCAAGTCACTTCCTCTCTCAATGCCTCAGTTTCCTGAACTATAAAAGGAAGTTAAACAAATGATCTTTAAGACCTCATAATTCTAACATAGATGATTAGTAATTCATTCCTTTAATTCTTTTTTTCTTTAAATTTTTTTGTTTGTTTGTTTTATTGATTGTAGAGAGATGGGAAGAGAGGGAGAAAGAAGAGAGACACATCAGTGTGGGAGAGAAACAACGGTTGGTCACCTCACATGTGCCCTGACTGGGACTCAAACCCATGACCTTTCAGTTTGCAGGACAACGCCCAACCGAGCCACACCAGTCACGGCAATTCTTCTTTTTTCTTCATATAAGCCCAGCACCATTTCTTTTCTATGGACTTTGTTTCTGATTAATATTAATATCATTTTGTAGTGTTCATTGTAGAAAATTTGACAAAAGGGAAAAACCCAAAGAAGGAAAAATACCACCACAATATCACTAGTCAGAAACAAATGGCTAATGTTTGGCTGTAATCTCTACTGGTCTTTCTTTTACTGTGCAAATATACATGTCTTTTTTTTTTTTTTACAGAAATTGGGTAATAATATCCACTACTAACTGAACATGAGATACACAGCAGGCTCAGAACCAAGAACTCTGCACGCATGTGACCACTCCCTGCAGGGCAGACAGCCCCATCTTACAGAAAAGACCACGGCCAAAAACTTCCAGAATTCCCGGATTTCTACCAGACTAGCTTTCTGAGCTGGTTTTGTGTGATTCTTTTTTCACTTACTTCACCTTTAACGTGTTCCCATTTTTCAAATACTTTCCTACCATACCATCAAAGTTCCTCCAAGATAGTAATCACACAGTCCCTTACTGTTAGCTTTTAAGTTATTTCTCATTTTCACTATCATGAACAATGTGTGATTATCTTCTTCCTGTGTACGTAACTCTTTCCACTGAGCCATAATTATTTCCTTAGGGTAAATTCAGAGAGGCTGAATGTCTAGGTCAAAGAATATGTGTATTCTTAAGGCTATTAAAAAATAGTACCACGTTGCCTTCCCCCCAAATTGAACAATTATTCCCCCTTCAACAATTTATAAAAGTCCCATTTACCTGTAACCTCATTAATGTTGGGAATTACCTTATTTTTATTAATCTTGCTGATGTTGTCAGTGAAATTTCTTGTCAATAAAGTTGAACCTCTTTCTAATGCTATTGACCATTACGTGATTCATTTTAATAAGCATTTCTTATAGAAATTCTTGGGAGATATGAGAGAAATAAAGTATTGACATGAAAGAAAACAGAAATTAATCATACTTATTTAACAAAATCAAGCACCTAACATTCACAGCACACATGACAAGCCCCGCAGACATGAAAATGAGTAAGGCGTGAAAATGGACAGACCCTGAGCACCCACCGCATGCAGGCGTGTGAAGCACCATGAGAGACACACACCCAAAAGGTGCAATACTTGTCCTCCAAAAACTTGCAATCTAGTTGGGGAGGGAAAAAACCAACATAACAAGAAGGTGTTTTAAATGTGTAATAATTTCTCCCTTCCCTGTTCTTTCATGGAACAGCCTTTCTATCTCCATTACGGCTTTCTGAGTCAGCCTTAGTCCACTGTTTCGTGTTTGCATGCCTCTCTTCTGGATCACCTGAGAGCCCCCAGCGCAGGGGCGGAATCTTACTCACACTGCTGTCTCATCATGTCACACGAAGGCTGAATGACTCCATAACTTCTTCCTGATTATTCAGTGTTGTAAAAGAGTGGCAGCTTGCCATGTCCTCTCCCCACTGCCCGCCCCACCCCCATGTTAGTTCTCTGCATGCCTGAGAGCATCAGAAACACAGGCAGGCCCCCAAATACAAGGTTTTAGAAATATACATTAAATTAACATTAACAACATTAACTTATCAGCTTCATTAAACAACTACCACACTCTCCTCAATGGCCAGCGTCCTGGGATGTTCCTGTCAATTCATTTACATGGCTGAACATGTAAGGACACTCAAGCGTTTGGGGTTTGTTTGCTTCTCACTACTTCTCACACCTTACTGATGTTCCCAGGGATTTCCTGCCCTCCTGGGACCTGCGGGCCTCCTGATGAACACCGTGCAGGAATGTTCCCTGAGTTTTCCCTTTCTGTTCACTGAAATACCTTAGCTGTGTAGCCCAAAGTGTCTACAACTGGCTCAGCTAAACACACATTTGCTTCATTCAAATTCTGATTTTGAATTTAAACTGGATTAATTCAAAGTTCAAGAGAGTTTCAGATTGGAGTGAGCTGGAGGGGTTGGCTGCCAAAGGTGAGACAGCAATCGACCTAAAGTATACGATTTAGGTGACAATGTGGGCCAGGGTCTCTGTCCCCTCACCTACTCCTTTCTTCCCTTTTCCCCTCCACCCACTTCTCAGGGGACTTCAGTGAGACAAAGAAAAGAGATAAATTGTTAGTAAAATACTGAAGGAAGGGAGGAGAGGCAGACAGTACTGTCTGCTCACGGTCTGTACACAGCTTCACTGGCTCTCAGACACGCAGCCGGGCCCTGGGAGAGGCTGGCAGACAGAAAAGACTGCGGGGTTTGAGGGACAGGAAAGGAGAGAGCAGACCAGGGGGGACATTCCCAGAAGTGTGACTGAGAGGTATTGCAAAGGGAAAATGAAGTCATATTTGACCCACCTTCTGGGATGGCATGTGTATCAGTTAATAATAACTCTCCTCCTGGTGTGGATCCCAAGATGATTCATTGATGTGAACCCCGAGAAAGAATTTATCTGCTGAGATGGACTCCCCATGGTCAACTGAGGTCCCCAACTTTATAAATTACAAGAGCCTAGTGGCCATTTGCTGACAGGGGCCCCTCACCTAGTCTGTAAACTGGGAAGAACCTCAGACTGAACTCTGGGGTGCCCGCGCTGTGCCCACTGTTTATGCCGTCTGAGTCAACCACTGCAGGGAAACCCTCATTTTGTCTTTCTGCCAATAGCCTGAGATCTGCCCCTCCAGTCAGAACTGCACAATTTGGATACTTCATCTACATAAAACAGACCTCGTTGAGAACCTGGGCAGGAACTTTTGCTATAAAAGGCAGCCTGCCTTCCGTCTCAGTGGAACACAATGTAAGTCGCTCCCTGACTCTGTGTCTCCCAGCCTGAAGCTCCTTTTTGTTCAAATACATGCTTTTTATTCTCTAATAGAGTCTAAAATTAATTGTGGTTTACACTGGTAATGAACTGTGCTGACACCTACACACCCTTCCCATACATGTCACTGATATGGCCATGGGGTTGAGGGTGAATAATAACTATCATTGACCAGGCAGGCCCCATGCTGGGTTCTGTGTCTATGCTACCTCATCAGATACCACCAGCTACACACCCAAGACCACCAAGACTCCCAATCAGCAGTTCCCAGGCTTCAGTGCGCAGGAACCACCGTGGAGCTGACTATAATGTCACACAGAAGTGCGATTTCCTTAAACCTGGAGTGGGTCCAGGAGCAGGCACTTCCAATAAGCATCCTGTGACAGTGAGGCAGATGTGCAAGGACCATCACAGTCTCCCCAAACGGGATCATTCTGGAGCTCCAGCCTGGCCTGGAACTAGTGGCTGCCCTTCGGAGCCTTCGAATCAGCCAGTGTGTTAATGCCTCAGAGCCTGCCATACCCAGTCACTGCTGACAGCAACACCCCTGCAGTCACCCCTCCTCCGCGGGACACTTCAATGCAGCTCCACTGACCCTCTCCCCCTTCCCTGTTTCCCTCTCTCACCAACCTTCCCTTTGTGCCATTTGAAGCCACCACTGTGTGGTAAACTCCCCTAATATCTTTGGCCCTTCCCCTGCACCCTCTGGTGTTAGATGAAACCCACTCCTGCTGAGGGGACCACTTCCCAGGCCAGCCCTAGCTCTACAGCGTCTTGGGTAAATTTAAAAAGGGTCACCCTTCTGGATGAGGGGATCACATTGGTTAAAAGTCACCCCTAGACAAGCCAGTCCCCAAGGACCCAAAGTGTAGTGAAAGCTCAGATTTCAGCCTCTTCCCTCCTCAGTGCACAAACTATACACATTTCAGCCTGACCACTTCCTTGTAATCTTCCCTGGAGATTGCTCCATCTCCTACTGCCCACGCCAGCAAGGTCAAAGGAAGGTTGCCTCTTTACTCCGCAGTGCCATTTCCAAACCTTTACGCTTTCCCTTCCTGTAAAAGTCTCTGCCACTCTGAGACTCGGCCAGGTGGTTATATCAGCCTCCCTCAAAACGACCAAATTCCAACCTCACCACTGAAGACTGACTGACAGCCCTCCTTTCGCCTGGACATGTGCCCCCTTGCTGCGGAACGTGGATGCCCATAACTTGGACGCCACCACTAGAGCCTCACAGCTCACAAACCTCCATCCGTGGCCTTCATCTCCACTCCCTTCAGATTTCCCCACACCCAGGAACCTTGTCAGAAATCTCAAACTCCAGCAGCCCCACCCCAAACAGCAATCCACCTCCTGTGCAGGTCTCTGCTGCGCCCACTCCTGCTGCATCTGCTCCTTGGCATCATGGAGACCCCCAGTCCCCTGAGTCCCTCATTTTCTGCCTGCCCAGCCTAGGCTGCACAGTTGACCACCTGAAACATTCTCTTACAAGCATCTGTCTTCAATGTCATTTTTCTGGGAAAAGCCAACCCTAATGAATCCCATGCTCCACCTTCACCCTCCTCTGCCCAAGCTGAGTGCTGCTGAAGGAAGCACAGAATTCTGCCATGGACCACAGTCCTCAGACTGGCTGGGTCTGCATGCACATATCAAGGAATCTTTGACGTGCGCTGTGTAGGCCTCCACTCCCACTCTGCTCAGGAAGTGCTCCCATCCCCACAACCTCTTCAAGCCCCCCACCCACCCAATCCCAAAGCCCTCCCATCTCAGCAGATAGCATCTCTTCCTATTTTATGAGAAAACTGAACCCATAAAATGATAACTACCTGAATTTTCCAGACCCCACCTACACCCTCTGGTGAACTTGGGCCCCTCCTATTTCCTTCTCCCCAGTCTCCCAGGATGACAAGCCTTCCTCCTACTCATGGCCAGGCCTCCATCAGCGTTCTCTACCTTTGAAACTTGTCTTTGCCATTTTTCACTCTTTATCCTGCAACCTCTCATTATCTAGTGTGTCTTGCCTCTTAAGCCTATAAATACACTCAACTTTTGCAACATTTAAAAACAAACAAAAACCTTCCTTCCCCTGGGTCTCCCAGCCCCACCTTGCCGCCCTCTTTCTTCTCTACTAATACCTGTACTTGCTCTCCTCACTTCGTGTCCCTTCCCAGTTCAATCCACTGCAATCCCTGATCCCCCAATTCATGTTCCTCAGTCAAGAATCAATACCTTCCCTTTGCCAAATCCAGTGGATAATTTTCTATACTTTTCTTACTGTTGCATTTGATCCTACTGCTCACTCTCTCTTTCTTGAAACTGTCCACTCCCTGGTGACTGCACTGCCACTCTCTCCGTGTCAGTGTGGGTCTCCACCTTGACGCCTCCTTCACGCACCCTTCATCACTGACGTTCCCTACCCGTCAGGCCTTGACTACTGCTTTCACTTTCACACAGTGTTCTGGGACAATAGCATCCACTGTTGAAGTTTTCACTATCACCAATATTCTGATAACTCACAAGTTTGTACTTGAGCCTGGACTTCCTTCCTGAGCATCAGAGTTGTATATACAACTGCATGCTGGACAATTCCGTTAGCACATCACACAGGTACCTCAAGCTATCTGTACCTGTCTAAACCTGAACTCATCATTTCCACCCTAGCCCGAAACTTGCTCCCCCTATGATCCCCATCTTAGTCACCAGCACCTCGTCCACCCACCAGACAAGTCAGACACCTGAAGTCATCCTTAACTCCACCCTCTCCTCAGCAATCTGCCTCTAGGATCTGTTCTTCGTACTGCCCTAATTTTTAAAATAATTCCACTCCCTTCTAGCCCTACACCTGCTGACTGTTCTGTGATATTTCATCATCCTCCTAGTTGGACTCCTCATTTTGCCCTCTTATATCTACACATAATGCCTCCCCCACATAATCACTAAAGTTATTCATCTAATCCCAGATCTAATCCCCGATCTCCTGCTTTATAACCCTGTTGCCTATAAGGTAGAGTTTTAAATTCTTGGCGTGCGTGATCTACAAGGCCTCCCGTGACTTGGCCCCTATTCACTCTCCAGCATCAGCCCATCTCTCCTTGTCTGAACATACACTTTAGATATTCTCTGCTCATGTCATGCTGTTTCATAACTCTACACTTCTCTCATCCAGGAACACCAGCCCCCAAACTCTCCCCCCTTGTGTGGGTCATCTCCCCACATCCTTCAAAAGGGCTCATACGCTATTTACTACAAAAAGCATTCTTGCCCTTCCTTTGTACTCCTAAAGCACCTGTGCTTACCTTTATCTTTGCATTTACCCATTATTCTGAAATGACTTACACTTAACCTCCCAACACTTAACCAAACTCAAAAGCAGGAATCTTTGTGCTCTCCCCACAGCCCATAATGCTAAGCACAGTGCCCAACACATATTAGGTACTCAAAAACTAACTACTGAATTGATTGTCACAGCTGGGCTGTAAGACAGGTACTAAAATGAAAAGGCTCAAACTCAGAGAACAGTTTACTCACTAGCAGCTGGAAGAGCTGCAACCTGAAACCATCTCTAAGGCCTCCGCTCTTTCAAGTACAACCTGGAAAACAAGCTAAGCATAGAGATGGAGATAAGAATGGCATGCCAGGGCACCAGTCTAAAGGTGATGGTGTATGTGAGCAATCTGGGGAAGTGAAGGTGGGAAAGATTCTGGGGGCAGAAAAGTATGGGCTTCAGGCCCTGGCATGGCTGGTTCTAAGCAGTGCCCTGGTATGAAAAACTGCTGGCAGCACCAGGCCTGAGCTGCCCAGTAACTAAATCTAGATTCTGGGCCTAAAACAGACAAAGCTCCCCAAAATTCTCACAACGCTGCTTCATAGCTATCTTCTGAGACCTGCACATATTCCTCTCCTGGAAACCAGCCTCCAGAAAGTTCAGACATGGAACAGCCAAAGGGTATTAGAAGAGAAACAAATATGGACCTGTGTGAACAAGAGCTGCCAAGTCCTGGGCGGTCCTTATCCTTCTCCCAGTCCCCTCCAGCAGCCTTCCCCCTACACCCTGAAACACAGAATACAGTCAACAAAAGAAGTTAGAGGCAGAGGCATGAGCCGAGCCAATCCAAGGAAAGCTCCAGAACCCACAGAATGAAAGGAACCTTCTGAGACAGCAGCCAATGAGGGGGACATGTAGATGTAGCTAAAGGCCCCAAATCTGCACGCACCAGAATTATGCCCTCCCCTGCACGCCTCCCTCTGGGGCTCCCAGGCTGGAAGATGACTGCTGTAAAGGAAGGCACAAGAACACAGGGTTGGAATAATACCAGGGAAATAAAAGTAAAAATACCGTCCTCTGTTGACAAAACACAGAGAACGGCAGCTATGGTACGGATAACAAAGGGTAAAGATAGGGCGCCCTTTTCTTGTAAACTCTCTATTAGACAAATGTGAAGAGCCAGAAAGACCTCATTAGCAGAGAATTTGGCAGGTATTCAGAACAAGAGTACCCCCACCCTCTGTCCTCACCTGAATCTCTGGGAGCCAAGCCAACCTACCTCCTCCCTTAACTGGTGGTTGGAACAGGAGAGCTTACTTCCTGCCTGGGGAAGGGGTTGGGGTGGGCAGTGGAGTCTTTGAGTGGCCTCAGCTCCAAAGCATATTTTCCATTCACAAATGGAGACTTTCACACACCTGCTTGTCATCTTGTTTCTGCTCTATAGACTGTGATAAAGGCCTTCAGTCTGCAAAGATTCACAAGAAAAAGGAGTATGTTATCCTTTTCCCCACTTCCCCTTAGCCAACTCCAACTCCACCCCAACTCAGCTGCAACTGGCTCATTACCAGTAGGACAGGCTATCCTGGAGCCCAAGTGAAGCACTTGCAGCCTTAACTCACCTTTCATTGCTCAAGGACCGGCAGAAACCTGGACATCTTGGAATTCCCCTCTGGAGGAGGTGTGGGCAGCTCCCAGGCACCACCTCAGTGGAATCTCGCCAGTGATAATAACAACAAGAAAAACAAGCATTTATTGAGTGCCTTCTCTATATTGGGTATTGTGCCTTACATGTACTATCTCATTAAAAGCAACAAACTTAGGAGGTGGGTGCTAATGTTATCCCCATTTTATGGACAAGGAAACAGAGCAGTTCAATATATTGGTCTGAGGTTATGTGGGTAGCAAATAGGGAAGGATGGATAATAGCAGATCTGTCTTCCTGACTTCAGAGATCCTGCTCTTAACAACCCTGTGTGCATCTTCCTCTCATCGCTTGAACTATGAATTTTCCCTTTTCATAGCTGCTCAACTTTTCAAAGTCATGGTTTCCCATTAGAGTGTGAGCTTTCTGAGGTTAGAAATCATTTTTAATGGTGCTTTAGGAGTGATACCAAGAACATAATGCTGACTGGCCAACTGAAGTTTCAAAATATTATGGATGTTTAATAAATGCTATTTATTGCTTGTTATTAAACCCATTCATGTTCCATATACCACATAACTCAATTCCTGTCCTCTAGAGCAGGGTTTCACCACCTCAGCCCCACTGACATTTGGGGCTGGAAAATTCTCTGTCCTGGGGGCTGTCCTGTCCACGGCAGGATGTTTTACTGCACCCCTGGTCTCCACTCCCTAAATGCCAGGAGCACTCCCTGCCAGTTGTGACAACCAAAAATCCCTCCAGGCATGGCCAAATACCCCATGGGTGACCAAATCACCCCAGTTGGGATCTACTGCTCTAGAGTAAGCAAATAAAAATAACAGTACTTATTTGCTCAGAGTAAAACAGCAAGAAAGCTTATTTCCAGCTACCATAAAACAGCACTCCTATTACACATAGTTAATAAATGAGAGATCCTAAGAATTATTAACAAAACAAAAATCCCAGAGCACCAATATCAGAAAGTCAAGATAATGTTCCTGTTCTTCCTGAACCAATCACTTTCTGCTTAGAACTTTTTTGTAGGGCAATGTCATAGACTGGTAGGAGTCCAGAGCCAAAAAAGGATAGACCTGGGTTTGAATTCCAGTTCAGTCCTAAAATCATTTGCTTTTTACAGGACAGAGCAGACAGAAATCTCAGCTTCTTCACTTACTAGCTTTTGGTCGATTCACTTACTCTCACTGGATCCCAGTGTCTGCAGACTGGGTGGTAGTACCTAGCTCAGGACCGTCATGAGGATCAAGCACCGCAACTCTGAAAGCAGCTCTCTATCGAGCAAGGGTTGGCTCAACAGGGCTCAGAAACAGGCACTCCTTTTCCTCTCCTCACTTCTCACAGGCCCTTGAGAGCATAAATGTCTTAGTTTTGTTCTCCCCACACCACCCGGCAGAGCGGTGTTCACCCCTGGCTGCGCCTGAGCAAACCTGAAGAGCTTTCAGGATGCTGATGACCGGGCCTCACTGCACACAGACTAGATCAGAATCTCTGGCTTACGAGTATATATTGTAATTATTCAAATATTTAGTCATGATAAAGGCACTATGGTATTTTCCCCATAACTTTACTGACACCAAAAATAAAACAGTAATATTTGAACAAGTTCTTAAAATACAATAATTGCATATTAATAACTCCTAATTAATATATTGTAAATAATTTAAACGAGTCAGTATATCTCCAAATGGAATCTATCCTATTCTTAGGATCCACAAATCCCATTAGAATTTTTAGATTTTATGTTTTAATTTCAATGATCATTTAAAAATAGACTTTTTGTGTTATTTTTTTTTTAAATCTTTGAAGTAATAATCCTCAACTGAAGGACATGTTCACAGAATAAACTTTTAATTTCTTAACTCAGTGCTTCTCAATGTTTCAGAAAACAATGCTACAGATAGTTGGGAAATTCAAATACCCACAAATTACATGAGCAATAAAATTGCATTTGTATACAAGGCTAGAAGTAGAGCCTATTTGTTATCAGGAGAGAAGATACTGTCATTTGTTTTATTTTTAGGAAAGATCAGATGCTACAGTATACAGTAATATTTAAATGCTACCACATAGTATCAAATCAGCACAAAAGGAAAAAAACCATAGTTCACGATTAATGGCTAAAGTGAGTAGCATCTAAGAGAATTAAATGAATTAAAGGAACTTCCTGTGACTAAACTAATGGAACGTTATTGAAAAGGGAAAGTTATGGGCTGGATTCAGGGCTGTGCTTCAGCAGCCTTGTTGTAACAGATTAACCCACCCCTTGAAAGTGTGCGCCTCCGCGTGTCATGAACTCCGTCAGAGCAGGGGTTTGTCTCATTCTCCCTGTGCCTGCGGCAGCACCAAACCCCCAGAGACGCTCGGCAAACATTTCTGAATTAACAAACCTGCTGCCCTCTTATTACCTTTTT
The DNA here is from genome assembly GCF_022682495.2 of Desmodus rotundus. Lineage (NCBI taxonomy): Eukaryota > Metazoa > Chordata > Mammalia > Chiroptera > Phyllostomidae > Desmodus > Desmodus rotundus. Next base: position 82,798,571 of record NC_071391.1, on the reverse strand, counting down.
CTTTCTATCTTTATTTTCTCTATATCCTAATTTCTTACTTTTTAACTCCTGTATTTCTGTAAGCTACCTGAAGACGTATGTGAGTAAGGTACGATATTAGGAAACCATTACACTTTTAAAGAATTGGGTGTAAGGGAATTTCCATGAGCAGCATATTTCCTGGACTCTTCCTCGGAGCAGCATCCCCATTACATTCTGGTCAGAGCACACACTGAACAGAGCTAATCCTAGGAGTTCCCATCCAGGCCCCACAGCTTAAACCATACCATATTTTTTTCACTCTTGAACTGTCTGGTTAAACAGTAGGAGCAATGCATTTGAATTGCTTCATAAAATGGTATGCCCTCCAGAGAAATTGTAAAGTATAGCCACTCTTTGCAGAGGTAACTGACCTGGGCTTGCTAAGCTCTCCTCAGCACCCTGCAATGCACTTCCCAGGCAGGAGGTGGCTGCCTCTCCAGCAAGGAGCCCATGCTAGCTGGCCGGCCCCAGGAAGAGGGTGTCCAAACCTTCCTCTTTCCTCTGCTGGGGACACCTTTTCTAGTTCCTCATCTATTTGGGGATTGGGAAGCACTGAGCCCTGACTTCCCTTCTTGTCTCATTTTACTTCCTCACCTACCAACCCCCTCTCTGGCCAGACCACTAAATCCCTTCAACACTTTTATTTCTGTCTAAAAATGAATAGAACTGATATCCAACATGGGGAGGCACCATGGATTCTAACATTGGAAGGAAGAGTTTAAAAGATCCAACCTTCTACTCAACAAGAAAGGGGTCCCTGAACACTCTTCTTGAGTCAACTTTCCAGCTCTACCTAGATGCCAGCGATCACTGCTTCTTGCTACAGCAACATAAGATATTTCTGGAAGTTATAATAAAAAAGTAAACCCTCATGGATCACTAGCTTCCAGACTTTGGATTTTAGGGACCTAGGTAGGGTGTCAATTTTTTCATTTTGCCAGATAAGGACATTAAAAAATTAACAGATGGGGGAACCTACTATCTGTAATCTATAATCACCATAATTTCATAAAAGAAAAGATATTTCACAAAATGTCAAAAAGCTGCATATGAAAACAAAAATTAAATTGGATAAATGTTTGCTTTCTTTTTAAAAATCTCAACATTTTGTTCTCACTTCTCTTGTTCCATAAAAACAAGTGAGCAGTTGATCAAGGCTAGCAACAGGCTAGACTTTGGTGACAAGTGACTACAGAGCAGGGTTACTTCCCCTAGCACTGTGTGCCCGTGGGCGGCTCACGAAATGCCCTCCCCCCGCCCGAGCCCACTACCACTGCATACAAATGGTGCCTGTGGGTAAAGACTGGGCCAATCCAACTGTGCTCTTGACACAGTTTAGGATTTACTGAAGCCACAGATGTGATCAACAAGAAGTCTTGGGCAAAGATATAAGGACAATGACAATAGTAAACTTCTAGTAAACTCCAAGTTCCATAAAGTGGAAATTGACTGGGCAGGAGTCCCAAATGCACTACAAAGTATGGACATGGCATGTTAAAATTAAAATATACTATACCTTGACTTTCACTCATCTGAATCCAAGATGCTACATTGAGCTAGTATGTATTAACTAAATAGTAGAACTACAGTGAAGAGCATACCCAGCCAGAAGGAAAGAGGCTACGGACTAGCCTCAAATATGCCACTAAGAGGGTCTATAGCCTTAGACAAGTTTAATCTTTCTTTATTTAGTTCAGTTAAAATGGTCTCTAGAGCCAGTTCAACTTGAAAATTCCTAATGTCATATACAATGGTGCGTCATCTCTCTGAAAATGTATAAGGCCTCAGGGATTGAGAAGGATGGTCTGCATCTTCTGAAAATCTGACCATTTAGATTGTCCTCTGAAGCATAAGGATCCACATTACGGGATCCCCCAAAGTATAACACCTACCACCCTGAACCAAAGAGGTAAAGGGTACAACCTAGTTAGTTCCTAAATCAACACACATTGACTTAAGAATCCACTGTGGGCAAACAAATGAAAGTAAGTATTCTCCAGGTCCTTCCTCCTAGAGTTGTGCCGCGTCCTGCAATCAGTGGGTAGGAACCACCACTTACTGTGACAGGCATATCCCCTGCATTATCTCTTAAACCTTGACACAACCCTGCGAGGCTGGCATTATTAGCCTTGCAGTATGAATAAGAGAACTGAGGCTCAGACTAGTTAAGTATAGTCCAATGTTACAACATGAGGGGCAGGATTCAAACAGAGGCTTCTCTGACTCTAAAGCCCATGTGCTTTTCCCCACAGTGGCCATGTTGCATCCCTCCCACCTTTTTTTTTTTTTAATTGATTTGGGGGGGTGGGAGATAAGGAGAGAGGGAGAGAAAGAAAAAGAGAGAAACATCGATTTGTTGTTCCACTTATTTATGCATTCATTAACTGCTTCTTGTATGTTCCAACTGGAAATCGAACCCACAACCTTGGCACATAGGGACGATGCTCCAACCAACTGAGCTACCTGGCCAGGGCCTCCTTCATGCCTTTGACACACCCAGGAGACTAGATCAAAAAACCTGGGGCGCCTCAGACTGAGGATCCCTGTATTCACTAATGGTCATTTCTGGTGAATTTCAGGAATCCTCGTTTTAGGTATTAACCTGGGGAAGATGCACTGCTCTCCTCTCTGAAAGCTCTCCTTCCCAGACAGACCAACAAGGTATTCAAGTGCCCACCAGACTTTTGACAGTATGAATAGTCTTAGCATATAAGCTCTCCACAGAACGGCAAGTTTTGGGGGCAGGTCAGAACTTGCTACTTAAAGCAGGGAAATCCAAGATTCCAAGAGAGCAAACTCACCCAAGTTTACCTGACACAAAACAGAGAGCTGCTGGGGCACAATGGATCCTTGCTGGTACCTAGCACTGGGTGTGGGTCCACACGGTGGTCCCGGATGAGTTTCTTTGGGATCCTGCCAGCTATACCAAAATAAATGTTGATGTAATACATCCAAACTTGTAGAGAATTTTTTAAAGAATTTATTTGAGTCAAAACTGACAACAATGCTGGGAAACAAGATCTCAAATGCTCCAGAGAATAATGGTTTTGGTTACTTTTATACAGTTGGAATTAAGAAGAGAACGTAAGAGTGATTACGTGAGAGTGGGATAAAGAAAGAAGGGGCCTGGATTACAGGATAGTTACCAAGATTATGTGCTCTCTTAAGGGTGGCTATACTTCTGAGGAGTCTGAAAAACAGGCATTTCAAAAATGTGTTAAACTAGATGCTCAAAAACAATGGACAGGGCTTGCTTAAGGCAAAAATAAACCTTTTACTAAAAAGTTATTTGCCTGGGGTGTGACTAGCCATCATGACCTGCCCAGTTAGGAATTTATGATCATATCATACTGGGAGGTTAGTTTAGGCTAGATTTATTAGAGCACCCTTTTTTCATCCAATTAGTCCAACATTCAGTTCCAACCTGGTTTACTCAAATCAACAGTTAAACCCTTGCTATTTGAGGCATCACTTGAGATCCTGTTAGAACCTGGTTATGAAGGAAGGGTGGAAGGAAGGAAGGAAGGAAGGAAGGGGGGAACGGAGGGAGGGAGGGAGGGAGAAAATAAATTAGCGTGTGTTATAAACCTCCTATGTGTCCAATTCCCCATATCCCCCTGAACAGCTTACAAATATTTTTCTTAGTATACATAAAAAGATGTAAGATTAGGATTAATGCCCAGATTTTTAGAAGTAGAAACTAAAGCTCAGGTAGGTTAAAACTCTCCTAAAGCCAATATTCTAAACCAGATCTAATACTCAAGTTCTGCTGCATTCTTCCTACTCTCCCAACTTGCCTACACAGAATATCAAGAAAAAATTTTAGTGAAATGTAAGTCACAAACCGTAAAACTCAATTCAGTGTTGTTTTTTTAGTAAATTCACAAGATTATAAAACGATTACTACTTTGTAATTCCAGAACATTTCCATCGCCCCAAGCCAATTAGCAGTCACTTCCCATTCATTCTCCCTTTCCCCCCAGTGTCTGGCAACCACTTTCTATTAAATCTTCCTATTCTGGATCTTTCATACAGGTGAAATCATATTATATGTAGCCTTTTGTGCCTGGCTTCTTTTTGCTTAGCATGTTTTCAGGGTTCATCCATGTTGTAGCATCTACCAGTACTCCATTCCTTTTTAGAGTTGAATAATCCATTGATGGAAATGCCACATTTTTTATCCATTAAGGAGTTGGACATTTGGATTGATTTCACTTCTTGGCTATTTGAATAAGGCTCCTATAAACATTTATGTACAAGTTTTTGTGTGGACATGTTTTTAATTCTCTTGTGTATCTATACCCAGGAGTAGAGTTGTTGGGTCATATACTAGTAACTGTATGTTTAATCTTTTGAAGAAATGTCAACTATTTTCCAAAGTGTCTGGATTATTTTACATTCTCACCTGCAATACATGAAGGTTCCAATTTCCTCATATCCTTGTCAACTCATCTTCTGTCATTTTCATCATAGCCATTGTGAGACTGTAAATTGGTATCTCTTTGTAATTTTGATTTACATTTTCCTAATGACTAATGGTGTGGAGCATCTTTTCATGTATATATTGGCCATTTGTATATCTTCTTTGGAGAAAGTACTCAAGCCATTTGCTCATTTTTTAATTGGGGTATTTTTCTTTTTATTGTTGAGTTGTAAGTGTTCTTTATATATTCTATATACTAGGCCTTAATCAATATATGATTTGCAAATATTTTTTCTGTTATTTGGGCTGTCTGCACTTTCTTGATAAGTGTCCTTTGAAGAACAAAAGTTTTTAATATTGATGAAGTCCAACTTAACTATTTTTTCCTTTGGGTGCTTTTGCTTTAGGCATTATATCTATTAAACTGTTGCCTAATTCAAGGTTATGAAGATCTATACCTATGTTTTCTTCTACGAGTTTTCTAGCTTAAATTCTTACATTTAGGTTCTTGGTCCACGGTGAGTTGACATAGTGTGAGGAAGAGGTACAATTTCATAATTTTGCATTTGGATATTCAGTTGTCCCAGCACCATTTGTTGAAATGACTATTCTTTCCCCCTTCAGATTGTCCTGGCACCCTTGTCAAAAATCAGTTGATTATAAATAAACAGGTTTATTTCTGAGCTCTCAACTCTTTTCCATTGATCTATATGTCTACCTTTATGCCAATACCACACTGTGTTGATTACTATAGCTTTGTACTAAGTTTTGAAATTGCTAAGTGTAAGTTCTCTAACTTTATTGTTGTGGTTTCAACATCATTTTGGCTATTCTGGGTCTCTTGTAGTTTTCAGTGTACAAGTTGAGTTTCTTTCATTGAATTTATTTAATATCTTTATTGAATATCTTCAAGTTTATTGATACTTTCTCCTTCCAGTTCTAAGAAATCTGTTGTTAAGTCCTTCTAGTAAATTTTTCATTTTAGATATACTTTTCAACTGTACATTTTCGGTACTTTTAATCAACTCTATCTCTTTATTAATATTCTTTATTTTATGAGTCTTTCTTATATTTTCCTTTTATTCTTTAAACATATTTACAATACTTGAGTTAATGTCTTTGTCTAGTAAGTCCAACATCTGGGCTTCCTTGGGGACAGGTTCTATTGGTAGGAGTTTTTTCCTGTGTATGGACTATATGTTCTGTTTTTGGTATGTCTTGTAATTTAAAAAAAAAAAAGCATTTAAAAATTATAATGTGGCCATTCTGGACCCAGATTCTCTCCCAGGGTTTGTTGCAGTTCCCATTGGTTGTTATTACTTTTTGTTGTTGCTGCTGCTAGCGTTTGTTTAGTGACTTATCTGATTTAATTCTGTAAGGCCTATATTCTTTATCATTTGTGGCCACTGAGGACCCTGCTCAGTTAGCTTAGTAGTCAGCTAACAAATAGACACAGATGTCTTTAATGCCTGTACCAGTATGTTCCCCAGACTTTGCCAAATTCTTCTGTGGGTGTGTTTTGGGGCATACTTTCACTGACTGGATAAGTAGTTTACAGCTCTGCCATAGCCTTATTTTCCCGCCTGTACAGCTCAGCCTGTACAGAGACAGAAATGAGAGATTAGGGCTTTCTTGGGTATGTCCACAGCCCTGTACATACACATCCTTCTAGATTCCCAGGAATTTGTCAGAGCTTTTCAAAGGCCCCAACCAACATCTTATTCCCAAGATTTTTCTTTTACATTTTTTGCACAGCTCTTGGTTAGTCCCAATTGGAACCACAGCCTCAGGCAGCTACAATGTTTTTAAAAATCCCACTCTTTGTTTTTAACAAATGCCCTAGGAATAAGACTGTTTGCACATTCTGAGTCAGGTCAAATAAAGACAATTCTGTGAGGATGCAGCTTTTATAGAAAGCTCCAAACCACTTCTGTTACGTTTCACTGGCTGTCAGTTTGCTGGTTTTCATGACGACCATCGTGAGACTGTTGGTTTCTAAGGCTCCCACAGAGATAGGGTGAGGGGATGGAAACAGGACAGGTTAAAATGCCCTAATACTCCCTGTGCTTAAAAAGATTTAGCCATTTTTCTTAAACAAATGCTCCCCAGATTGTTGCAAGCTTTGGTTAATATCTAGAGTTCAGAAAAAGTTGATTTTTGACCATTTTTGTTAATGCTCTCACTGCTTTTCAGGTGGAGCGAGTTTTTCAGAGTTCCTCACTCCACCATTACTTAAGTGCTTCTCTTAAAAAATAGTTTATAAATATCAGCTTGATTCAATTCTACATTTTTTGTTTTCTTTCTACTCACATGGTGGAATATTTCTGCTCTCTTTGTTCCTTCAGTGAGTAAATCAGAGAAGAGATATGAAAAACATGTTTTCTGATTTTTTTAAAGTAGCTTCCTTGCTCTATAGTGTAAAACGGACCAAAGTTGTTTCTTTCCAAATGTAAATCCAGAAGCACAATGTTTTTAGTTCTATGCTAGTCACAAAATGAATTGGGATTAGAGACACATTCAATTAAAGAGAGTGGGAAATGGATACATAATATTTCAAGAAAAGAGAGCCTTTATGCCTGAGTTTCTCCTACAGGGAGAACAGTTGGAGCTTCTAAATGAGCCAGGTATGTAATGATTACTCAACCCCTAATTTCACTTTGCCAGCATTAAACCTTTCTCCACAGCTTTCTTCAAATCGCAGGTACTAAGGTGAGTGAGATGCAGAATAAATCCATAATCACTACATTCTCTTTCTTGAGCAAAACTGGAATTGATAAAGGATCATGGTGACAAATTTCAGAAGCTGGGGTGTGGTTAGAGCAGAATTTACATGCATGACCTCACCCAGAAACTCCAGCATATAAACAGGTGAGGTCTTACCCAGCTCCAGACTGAGCAGTGTCCAAACAGACCAAGATCATGGCAGTCCTTGGGTCCACGCTGCCATCCCTGGGGCTGTTTCTGTGCCTCGGAATGCTGTTTATTTCTGCCAGCTCTGCAAATGACAGTGACAGCTGCATGTCCTTCAGTGCAGTCATCCCCACCACTGGCATCATGGCCAGTTCAGATGTTTATGAAGACAACAAGGTCTACACAAGTGAGTGGAAGCCATTCTCTCTGCTGTCTTTTTTCTGTAAGAGGAGTTTACGAGAATTTCATAACGTAACTCTCCATCTCTGTTCTCATTTATACAAAATACGTGTTTTTGACCCGGATGGGTAGTGGGGACAGAAAGAATGAGAACATGTGAGAGAGTGGGTTGGACGGAAATATTTCTGCATACTCCCTGTGCCAACCTTAGTGACAAGGAGTCATTAAATCCCCCTGGGCGAACTGAGACCCAGCAAGAGCACACCCTCAGCAAGTCCTGACTTAAAATCAGCATGTTTATTATCTTAAGGGATGATAATTGCATCACACTTTGTGATCTTTTCACACCCATTTAATAAAACAGTGCCCCTGTGGATGACTACCCATTGCACAACTCCAGGAGGCATTGTTCACATTTAGTCCACAAGCGAACAATCTAGTTCGCTGGACAGGGAAAGTATTGTTATCCCATCTTCTATAAGGAGCCTGAAGCTGAGAGAAGTTAAATGACTCACTCGGGGTCTCACTGCTAGTAAGTGGCTAAACTGGCTCTTGAACCTTGTTCCTTTCATTCCTAATCAAATTTTTTTCTTAAAGGTTCCTAGTAATATTTTATAAGTATGCATTTTGGTATCAGCTAACCCTACAAGTCAAGTGCCTTCTAACTGCTTTCATAACAACATTTAATATAGTGGCTTACATGTATTAATTCATTTAGTCCTCATGACAACCTATTAGGTAGAGACCACTGTCATTCTTGTTTTGTAGATGAAAACACAGAAGTAGAAATGCTAGTGACTCACTCAGGTCACAGAGTTACTTAAATGGTAGAGCTGGGGTATGAACTTGAATAATCTATCTTCAGACTCTGCCCTTAACCACTACACTATATGCCTCTCAGTTATAGTAATGACAGCTGATACTTACTATGTGCTGAGTACTGTTCTAGGGGTCAATGCTATTATCTTCCCATTTTACAGATGACAATTGAGGCACAGGTAAGTCAAAGTTTTACCCAAGATCACTAGTAACATAACTAATATTTGAACCTAAATAACAGTCCAGCTTTGTTCAGCCAGGCTGTCCAGCTTCAGGGCCTGTCTTCTTATATACTGTGTTACCCTGTCTCTCTTAAACTCTAGCCAAGTTTTGCAGAGACTGCCAGGGTGAGAGCCACACCCACAGTCTATAGATTCCAGGCTTCAGCAGGTAAATGACTATAGCCTGTCTTCACATACCCACGGCAGCTTATAGTTTGTTCTTTTTTTGTGTGGGTACTGTCACAAAATGTCTCGATTATGGTAAGGTTCACTTTGTCCTACTCACTCAGGCAGTGGATCTTGTCCTACAGGGCAGGGAGGATAATCTTGTAATTCAAGATGAAGATAAGGAGGGCATATATGTGATCCTGTATATGGGAAAGAACCTGGGGGGCCAGGGGGACTACTGCAAAAGGGATTATAGAGCTCTGACTTAAGATACTTCCCAAGGTGAAGGATTTTGCTGTTGAAATAGAAGAAACAAAAACCTACCTTGTGGAAGTAGGGTAGGGGGTGCAGAGATGGGGGATGATGAGCTTTCTGAAAGCAGGCGAACAGGAGAAAAAGGAGTCAAAAGATGATTAGTAAGACACCTTAAAAGGGAAAGACCCCTTGAAAGGGAACACGCTGGATGAAAGGGAAATTGCGGCGTTTACAGAGGGAGTGGTGGAGCAGAGGGAAAGGGGAAGGAAGAAAGGATGCAATGTACTTCCCCAAACTTCATCTGATGTCATCTCAGAATGTGCTACAGTTCTGTGATACACTGTAGGAATGATTTAGGTTGAGTCAAAACCCTATGCCCACAAGAGTTTGAAGTGCCAGATTGCACACCTATGATTACAAAACACTCTCCGTGATTTCCCTGTAGAGTGTCATTGCAGGACTCGGCTGGCCGGGGCACTAACTTTTACGGCGACCAAGTAAAAGCCCACACAAACTAACTACTTCTTATTTTGATTTTGAAAATCTCTAAATATCAGGGTTTGTGTCAACACTGGTAAGTCATGTATAAATGGCTTAGCAGGTCCCAAGACAATTGCAGCTCAGGCAACATCTTACAACAGGTTCCCTGGGTCTGTCTTCATATCATTGAAAGAAACCCCTAACGCGATGACATTTATGTTAAGACTATACTAGGTCAGCATTTGCCTCCATTTTTTACTCTAAGGACAAGAGGTATGTAACTTACCTATCTTTTTTCCTGAATCTTCAGCTTTAAGGGTATTCACACAGCATTGGATGTACAACTTTTTTAATCAGTTAGTAGTTATTTACTGCTCTCCAGGTACCCAGCACTGGGCTGGCCAGATACTGATACTGATGAAACCACAGTACACAGTTAAGCCAGAATGTAATTAAGCATTCAACTCTACAGTAAAGAACATAAATGGTTCAGGAGTGAGAGGAAGAGAAGGCTGAAATGACCCGGACGTGGGTCATAAGCACAATTTTGGAAATTTAACGGGGAGGAAATGTGTGATGAGAATGAAGCAAGGATTCCACAGAGACAGCCAGACATGAACAAACACCAGGCCCAGGTCTTCGCCTGCCAGTGTTTGTCAAGTGTGTCTTCAGATCCAGGGGAAGACTGGCTGGCCCTACAGTGGGGCCACAAACAGTAGAGTGAGCTAGGTTATGAGGGTCACAAAGCTACATGCTGGGTACTGTAACTGACAGAACAGAAGCAGAAATGTTTAGATGCTCTAGAAATAAGAGCACTTTAAAGGTTTGGGAAAGGAGTGTCTGGATGGAAGTGTTATGTGTGGAAGTCTGATCTGGCTGCAGGCTGAAAAGAAGAGAGCACAGAGACCAGAAATCCAAATAAAACAGATGCCTAGGAGAGAAGGAGGGAGGACATGAGCCAGGGTGAGTTAGGGAAAGCAGAAGAAAGGACAGAGGCAAGAGCATGCCCAAGGGAGAGCTGACATGTTTGGTGACTACCTGGATGACACCATCACTTGTCACAGTCCACCTCACCATCATGCACACATCTAGGATGAATGCCAAGTTCTCACCGAGCAAGTCAGGGCCCACAGGACCTGGCTCAGCCCACATTAACTGGCAATACACATAAATACAACAGAGGAGTGTTTTGTGCTAGAAAGAATAACAACTGCAATTTATCTAACATCCACAGTGTATTAAAGTCTTTGCATTGTTCTCTTCACTCCTTTCAAGATAAGGTGTCACAATCTCCATGTGAAAAGGATAACATCATTCTGTCCAGACCTAGAACTAGGCCTGGTGCAAAGCCAGCATTCAATAAATATTTGTGGAGTGAATAATGAAGAATAAGGAAACTGAGGCTCAGAGGTGAAATGATTTGTTAAAGCTAGAATTCAGAACCAGGACTGCCTGATCCTATTGTGCTACATGATCCATGTTCTTTGGTTTGTGAAGGGGTCTTCGAAGGAATTTTGGGAGTCTGAAAGTACCCTGGCAAACACCTTAGCATCGAGGAATTCCTTCAGAAGGTATCTTTTAAGGAAGGAAATGAGATATTCTCTTGAAATTGTCTCCCAATTACAAAACAGGATTCTGAAATTAACAAATGGAATTAACAAGTGTCAGTGGGGTCCCCTGTGAGTACATGCCAGGCTAGGTCATAAGAGACTCAGCTGAATGAAGAAGGTTAGGGAACTCTAAGGGGTCATTTGACAATTACCTGGATTAGGGCCCTAGGGGCTCAGCGGGGGGGGGGCCCCCCTTCCCTCATCCTCAACAACAGAGACCAAGAGCTTCAGCATTTCTAGGACTAGGAAACAGGCTTAGCTTTAACTTGGCAATGACTTTGCCAATTTTCAGGAAGCACTTCCCAGGGGGCCCATTTGACCCATTCACATGCATCAACCCTTACTCTTCCCACATTCCACGCCCCTGAAAGAAGGGCAGGGCACATTCATCCTCTTCACCAGACAAATGAGACCCAGGCTCAAGAGGTTAAGAGCCAGCCTCAAATCTCACCCCTGGTACTTAGCAAAACCAGGACCAGAAAATAGGTTTCCCTTTATCTACCTTTTACTGTAGAAAATTTAGAAAACACAAAAAATCAGTAGGAAGAAAAGAAAAATCATCTGTAATCCCACTACCAAGAAATCATTGCAGTTAATATCTTGATAGCTCTCCTTCCACACTTTTTTCAACTTCTATAAAAATGGGACCACACTATATGTACACACTATTTGTAACTTTGTTTTCACAGTTAATTTTCATTTCATGACCCTCATCCCTTCTTGCTACATAGATGGCTGACTGTCTCCTTATCATTTCTTCCTAGTATTTGTTCCTGTGAGTTACAGGACCAGTTCGGTGGTTTTGCGAGCACTGGACACGAACAACAACTCCATAGGCTTCTGGCACAGAGCAGACCTGGCCTGCAACAGCAGCGTCCTGTACTTCCTGAAGGGCACACATGAAGGGTCCTTCGAGGCCAGCTGGAAATCTCCTCCTTCCACGAACATCACTACAGTCGAGATACAGTAAGAACCTATATATAAGATTTGGGCTTTTACAATTTCATATTGGGTTTATGCAGTTTTACACTAATCTTGGAAGACTCCAAATACAATCTAGATATGATGTGAAGAATTCAGTACCTACACTCCTTTTCTGCCTCACCATTTTTGGCCTACCTTTTATCTACAGGAGTTTACACACACACACACCATGTACGTTCAACATAAACAGAAAGAATTGGTGTTAAAGAAAGCACATACATACATCCATAATACATATATATGTGTATATAAAGATTTCATTCAGGACTATTGCAATAGAAGAAAAGAGACCTCAGTACAGAATCAGGCTCAATTATGAATATAACATGGGCAAATGGAAATGTATAGCCAAGGAGCAGGGTGGGAGTGAGTGGAGGGAAAATTACTGAAAGGAAACATCGAGGCCTGTAAAGGGGGTGAGGAATTTCTGGCTAAACTGCCCTAACAGGATTATTGCTGAAGGGCATGCCAAGGTGATGAGATATCACCTAGGCGATGGTAGAAAATGAGGAACTCAATCAGACATTAAGGGTTATCAGATATCGATGGTAAGAAGTTCTTGTTAGCCCGGACTCGTGTGGCTCAGTTGGTTGGGTGTTGTTCTGAAAAGCCAGAAGTCACGGGTTCGATCCCCAGTCAGGGCACATACCTGGTTGCAGGTTTGGTCCCTAGTCTGGGCATGTATGAGGGGCAACTGATCGATCTTTCTCCCTCCCTTCCCCCTCTCTAAAAATAAATAAAATCTTCAAAAAAATATTTAAAAACAAGTTCTTGTTAAACTGACTTAGAAGTGTTCTTCCTAAATCTGGATTTTACAAGCAGTGCACAGATGCCTAGGAGGAGGTTCCAAAGCCTGACTGAAGTTTGATCAAGCAAAGAATCTTTGTCACTGGGCACCCTGTTTGCTTCAAATTCTCTACAATCAAACTGGAGAATCATTTCTTAAAACATAGATTCCTTTTGGAAATAGCTTGCAAACAGAAAGTGTGATGATTGTGCAATAACTGGCTTCCCAGTGTCACACCAAATGGACACACTCTCATTCCGAGGTGAGACCAACCAGGGGCTCACATTGCACTTCAACAAAAACCTTCCTCCCAGCCAGGGATTTGTTACCAAGTTTACTTTAGAGACGGAATGTTGAGAGGTCCTTAGAGTTTGGCCTGCCATTTTGGGCTGAAAGTGCAAGTCTGACCATCAGTCTATGTCCACTGTGAACAGCAACCAAGTCTCTGTGGACAGTGGTAGATGATGCAGACAGGCCATCCCACACTCACCTGCCACGCCCAGGGCCTGCTTGGACCTAGATGGCTCCCACAGAGAGACCTGCAAGAGTAGAGTCCAAAAGGAGTTGCTACAATCCAGCCTCACAGCTAGAGCAGTCTCTTCTGAGGCCAGCCAAGGCTAATTAGGGCAACGAATTTTCCTTTCATCTCTCCTCATTACAGCAACAAAAGATAAAAGACCAAACAGGGACAATATGCAATAGAAACAGCACATTCCCACTGACAGTGTGGCCTCCAGACCTCCCTGACTCGCCCTACGCTTTGATGCACTGGCTTCTCTGCTGGTCTGCAATGTACACACACGGCCTTGATCAGCAAGGCCGACAAGGAGAGGGGAGCAGCACGCGAGATAAAGAAAGCAGGGGACTCCTCTGTGCTGGTAGGGCACAAAAGTGGTGTGAAGGGATGTCTGACCATGAACTTTACAATGAGGTTTGGTGAGGCAAGGCTGTTACAGAAATGATTACTGAGGTCAAACATCACATCCTCAAGAAAGCATTTCCTAAACTCCCAGGTAAGTTGCAGATCCCCATTTTCACTCTCACACTTCCACGGCTTTGTCAGAGCACCCGTCACCACTGTGATCAATTACGTAATTTGTTAGTTGATTATTCATTTAAAATCTGTCTCTCTGAAGGGACTCATAAGTGCCACAAGGGTAAGACTGTGCCTGTCCAGTTCACCACTGTCCCCTCAGCACCAAGCACAGTGACTGGCTGGCACATTGTGCACTCTCATTAATTAATTGTTGAATGTATAAACAAGAGGCCAATATAATAATGGACCTACTTATATAAGAACAACACACCAAACTCTACAGATCATTTAATGAAAATTAAGCACCTACTACATGTCTGTCATTGTTGACAATAGAACCTGCTCTCGAGGTGCTGGCCCTCCAGTGCAGGGAGAGGCTCACAGCAAGACAATGCAGTAGAGGGGCACATCTCTCTGATCTGCCTGGATTAACAATCACAGGGAAAACAATGCCACAGAGTTACTGTTAAATCTGTGGCCAGATGTGGTCTGGATGGATGTTGCAGGCAGAAGGACTGGCTTGAATAAAGACCAGAGGTGAGGTGTGTACCAGCCTGTGGGGAGTTCAGGGTGGTGAAGTTGGCTGGGGTGAGGGATGGACATGATCTCCTCTGGAGCAAGATCAGGGAGGATCTTAGTTAAGACAATATAGAGCAGACCAGTATTTAATGATCTGCTAATTGTACTGTACAGAAAGTAAGTACAAAAGGAACTAAGAGGTTAGGATCCTCTGGGAAGGCAGAAATGTGAGAACTTGTGAATTCCACAGCTGAGGTCCTCACCATTATCTTTCATTGATTTACCCTCCACAGAGCCTTTGCTGTCAACATACAAAAAATGGCTACATTTTCTTCTCTGAAACTGAAAAAACAAGGTAAGTTCCTTTGCAGCCCATTTACATATCTGACAGTGAATCAATCAGTCTGGAAAGTTACTTTGTGGGTACCAGGAAAAAGTCTTCTGGTCATGTGATACGCAGATATCAGTTGAGCCTTCTGGCACACTGAAACCTACTTATGTTTAGCTCAACCCCTTATCCTATGTCCTGTAGAAAAAAAAAAAAAAGCCTTCCCCAAGACTTCTGCCAATTTCTAGGGGCCTTATGTTCCCACAGTCACCTCTGACTCCAGAATGCTGCTTCCTCAGGAGCCATTTCTATTCAATGCCACACAGACAGCAATATGAAAGCTCCCTCTTCAATTTCCACAGACTTCCAACTCACATAAAACCTTCACAGGTATAGCAGACTTTATAGGGAAGAGGCAGCAGATTTGCACAAAGAAGAATTGACAGCACAAAAATACCAAAAACTGCATTCATTCTCAGAATGTCCTTCGGCCGCCACCACCACCAGGAACTTCCACTGTTCTTTCACAGGCTGTAGTCCTCAACTTCAAACCGTCCTGAGGCCCCTTGCCCTTCCTCTCTGCTCTCTGTCCCTTTCTTTCTCTCACCTCTAGGGAGCTAAAACAAATTCAAGAAATTGAAGTTCAGAAAATGTAGGTAACTCGCTTAAGGTCACACCAAAGGTATATGGAAAAACTAGGACTCAAATTTCACATCTTACATTTTTTATACTTTTTTTAGACTTACATCAAAACTATAAAGACAATCTTTTTTTAATAAAGTTTTTAAATACAAGTTTTAACCAAGAACAAGAAACATTAATCTTTCTCAATGTCCAGATAACAAGTCCTCCTCAGGAGCCCCCAAGCACTGCAATACATCCACCACTGCCCATTCCCACCAGTCATACACTGCAAATGTGGTCAAAGGGGTATCTATTTTCAAAAACAAATTTTAAAGTGGTTATGCCTCATGAAACTATTACATAAAAGCCTTAACTGTTTCATCGGTGGTTTTCCCTCTGTGAAAGGACTGGATGTTATTTTATTCCTCAAGGACATTTTCAGGATGAACAGGAGTATAAATGCTAAGAAAGGGCGGGGTGGGGGGAGTTCATTTCTAGTCAGGACTCCTTATCTCCATGCTAATAAAATCCAGTTGAAAAAAATGAAAATATAGTGGTTGTGTCAGACTTTCTGGCTCAGTGAGATGCCAGAGAAACGTCTGGGGAAATGCTAAATGAGATAAGGCAATGCCACAGACTTAAAGGCACCCTCCAAGCAGGCAGAGGAACCATGAACCTAAGCAAGTCACTGGACAATTCCCTTCTTTATAGTCCCTTCTGTGGTCAACTCAGACCCTTCAAGGCATCATTGCCAAGCTCCAGTTTTTCCAGGATCAGACATTCCACCCACCATCCACTTCCCACTCCCCACCCAGGGTTGCAGGCTTGGCTTTCTCTGCTCCTCAGCAAAGACAACCTCAGAGAACCAATGTGTAGTCAGATACTGCGTGGGAAAATGACCAGTGCCTCAGAAACCACAGAAAGAGATTTAGGGGTTTGCACGGCGTCTCTTTCCACATACTTTAAAGACGGAGTAGCCATCCTCAGGTCTGGATGGTAACTAGTTCTTTTTTGTTTTAATCCTCACCTGAAGATATGTTTATTGATTTGAGAGGGAGAGAGACTGACAAACATTGAGGTAAGAGAGAAATATTGATTAGTTGCCTCCCGTAGTGCCCAGACCAGGATCGAACGTGCATCCTAGGTATGTGCCCTGACTGGGGATTGAACCTACAACCTTTTGGTGTATGAGACAATGCTTCAACCAACTGAGCAACCCAGCCAGGGTGGTAACTAGTTCCTACAAACTTTACATGCAATCCTTTGAAATCAGCAACAAAAAATAATTGTGTCATTCTAGATCATATTTGCACTGATTCATCTAATACAATATTAAGGACATTTGAGGGCTGACAACCAACCCAACAGCAAATTCAGTAGTTACATAAGTATAAATTCCTTCCCCTGTAGAGCTGTGTAGACCTTAAGGGTAGAGAGTGTTCTTCCCTTTTTTCCTTGACATTCTGTTCCCCTGAGTTTTCCCCGCCTCTACAAACATTTGGCTCTTGGGGCATTCTTACTGAATTTTGTTCCTGAGCTCTGGCTCCAGTGTTCAATCAGATTAGCCTCATTTCTCTAGTGTCCACCCACTACCCACCAGTAGTTCTGATGCCATTTTTTTTTTCCAGCAATGACCACACCGTCACACTCCATGATCTCCACGACCAGGCCAACCACAACCCGAATCCTGACCACAACTCAAATCCAAACCACAACCAGAAACCTAAATCCAACCTCAACTCCAACCACAACCAGAAGCTTGGCCAACAGAATCTTCCTCAGCCCCATCACAGATGCCATTCAGATCCTGCTTGTCTTTCTCACCAGCAAACTCCTCTTCTAGAGGATGCTAGGAGAACAATTGTTCCTGTATCTACTGCATCCTCCTAAATTCAAGTTCAAGCCAGGGCTCCGGCCATGCGTGTGAATGAAGGCCTTGTGTCCTCAATGTACAACTCTACTGCCACTGCTTTGGACCAAAAAGGAGACTGGGTTGAGTAGCCAGTCCACTCACTGGTGGATTTGGGGCACACAGATATTCAACTGGATCTTTCAGGACACAAATTAGGCTTTTTGTAACCACTTAGACCTGGTCTGGGTGTAACCTGGAATTCTGGCTCTAGTTTTAACATGACGACAGCCAATTCCATTGCCAATCTAAACTTCTGTTCATTGCCAAATGATTCCTCTGTGTCCTGAGTCTCTGTGGGAAGAATCTTTCCTCACTTTTGAGATGACCTGATTTCTGCCCAAACCCACGCAGGTTACAGAGCTTCTATGACTCACATGACTCAACGAGGAAAAGAGGAATCATCCTCATGCTACTGGCAACACCAGTAGCATTTGAAGGGAAAGAAAATAGGAATGTACCATGTCTGAGCAGCCAAAGAGAGGGAAAGGTTATGGCATAAAGGCTTTATTTTTTATGTCACACCAAATAAACTATATTTCAAACAATAATGTGTCCAATTCAAATGTCTTTTAATAGGTGATTAACTTAAAATACAGAGAATGTTATCTAATTTTATTCACTTGTGTGAGCATTAAAAAATAATAGACAGATGAGAGGATGTATGTTTTCAAGGCCTGATCTATGGGTAAAATTTTCTGAATTTTAATATTCTTCAAGTGTAAACTGGTCATTTTTCCCCAAATGGTGTTTTCCACTAAGAGAAATGGGCAAAATATTTATAATATTCATAATGCAATATAAAACCCAAAGAAAGCATGGTATTGCCAATAATAACAAACAAAATTTTCTTTTAATAATTATGCTAAATTCCAAGATGCCAGCAACCAGTGACTGGCCTTCCTTTAGGGACAGTTTCTGTCAATTTCTTCTTTTTTTCTGTGAATAGGCCATACCTTCCTATTTAGTAGGTCTTTTTTTTCTTAACTGGACATTTTGAATATTGTTATGTAGTAACACAGGAAATCAGATTCTCCCTTCTCTCCATGGCATGTTGTTGCTGCTTGTTGAGTCACCCATTTCTTTAGTGACTTTTCTAAACTATTTTGGCAAAGACTGCATTCTTGTTGTGTGGTCACTGGAGTCTCCTTCGTGTAACTGCAGCAGTTAGCCAGTGACCTGAAAGATTTTCTTAAATGTCAAAATTTGACAGCCTTTCTTCATAAGCATTCCCCTAATAGACGTGAGAGGTTTTTCGATTTTTTTTTTTAAGTTAGATTCTAGAGTTCTGAAAAGGTTGACTGACAGACAGTTTCTGCCAGCTTATTTGCCAGGTTGCTTCAGGGGAGGGACCAATTCTTGGAGTTCCTTATTTCACCATTTTCTGTGACATCACTCGGTAGCTATTGGTATCTGCCAAGCAATGTGCTAAGCACTTTACATGTACGGTCACATTTAATCTTCAATAACCCTTTGAAATACAGCCATTTACAGGTGGGGACACTCAGGCAGAGAGAGAAATAATTTTCCCAGAGTCACTCACTGAGTAAGTATGAAGCTGGGCTTTGAAGAGAGGTCTGTTCCACTTCAGAGCCTGCACCCTTAACCAAGACAGCCTAAGGGTTCCCTGAGCAGCTCCAGCATCACCTAAGACCCCCCAGAACAACTGGCCCCTGGGTCATGTGACAGGGAGAGGATATAGGTGTCCCTTGCTGACACAAGCAGGCTGCACACTCCAGCAGCACTCCTCCATGCCCCACTTCCCTGCCGCCACCTCCAAGATGACCAGCAGTGAGTCCTGCCCGCCCAGCAAGCTAGGAACATGTTTCATCTCAGGTCCATGTGCAAAGTATGAGAAATATCCAGCAAAGATACACTCTGAAGCTGGGCAATTTTTAGACTCAAAGAAATCTGGGTGAATTCAGACAAGCAGTATAGAGGCAGCTGAGCGAGAGTGCTGTATTAGCAGGCAGGAAACCTATTACATTCCAGTTCTGCTGCAAAGTACAAAGATAACCTTAAACAAGTGCCTTTAAATTTCTCCACCTCAGTTATCTGTTAGGCGAGAGGTATCTCAGCCCTCTTTCAGGTCTCAATTTTTATTTCTGTCATTGCTAGATGTAGTTCTAAAGGCCTAGTCAGAGATAGTAAATAGGTGTTATTTCAGCGCCATATCTGACCAACAGAGGATGCTAGGAGCATGTTAAGAAGGATCCTGAAGCAAAAATCCAGTCTCAGAAATAGTGTTGTGCTCAAATGATGTCTTCCTTGGGCTCAGGAGACAAGAATTCAAGCAGCACAGGTCCCAAGTATTTGCCATTGGTCACTGTTCAAGCAGGGTGGGTAGCAGAATAAGAGTAAAGGGCTGCAGAAGTACATTCATTCTCACTACTCCCAGGAATAGCTAATCCTGGTTCTCATATTTATAATTAACGTCCTGATCCTAATAAGAAAGTAAATACACCAAAAGGGAAAAAATGTACACAGGCTACTACAAGGAAGCCCACGGGCTCTAACCTCGTGCACAATAAAGAGATGAACAATAGATGGACTGTCCATCACTCCCACACTCACTTGCCCAGCCTTGTTCTCCTTGTGTTTTCTCGTTTTCACCATCATGCTTTGTAAATTCAATGCATTTTTATTCCGTGACTGAAAAAGCAATTGCCTACCCACTATAATGCATTATGAGAAAGTATGAAAGAAAACTGATGTCTTGCAAATCCCATTACCTCAAAGACCTTCACACCCCAGAAAGAGTTCCAGCCTGGTCAATGATCCAACTATAACTCCAACCATTCAAGAGCAGGAAAAAAAATTCAGGAGGGGCAGAAGATTGAGACAATATTTTATTGTCTGCCCGCGTCCACATTATTCTGCAGGGTAAATGTTGAAAATACTAATAATTAAGTAAAACTTTATTATTTCATAAGAGTGATAGTTTGTAATTATCTTAAAGCATAAACTCTGAAGCTAGACTACCTGAGTTCAACCTCATTTGATTTTGTCCTTTATCAGTTGTGGGACCTGAAACCAGTTACTTAACTTCTGTACTCCTTGGTTTCTTCATCTGTAAAATAAGGAGTAAAACAGTAGCCACCTCACAGGTTGTCCTGTTGATACTAAATCAATTAATATATATAAAGCACCTCAAACAGCACGTGGCACAAAGTAAACACTATATAATTATTTAATGCCTAAAAAAGCATCAAAAATGATACAATGATGTATAAGGAAACCAAGTATTATAATAATATAATTTTGTTGAAATAAAATGGTGTCTATAACAAGGACTAAAATTTCTAATTTGTAACTGTTACAAATGGCTAGTGTGTGACTTCACAATCTTTCTCCCTCTAGCCCTGACTTCGCCTCCAGCCTTGAAGCTTCTTTTTTATAAAGTTCCTGTTTTATTTTTTGATTTTACAATAGTTTACTTATTTATTTTTAGGGAGAGGGGTAGGGAAGGAGAAAGAGAGGGAAAGAAACATCGACTGTCGGCCTCCCACATGCCCCCAAATGGGGACCTGGCCTGCAATCCAGGCATGTGCCCTGACCAGGAATCCAACCAGTGAGCTTTAGGTTCGCAGGCCTGCACTCAATCCACTGACCCACACCACCCAGGGCCCACCCATCAAGCTTATAAGTACAAGGTACTCTAGCCTTCATGGTCTGCTCCTAGGCTCTTTCTTTTCCTAGAAAATCTAAATAATGGGAAAAAGGTTTAAATTATTCTACAGAATAAAAAGTTGAATCTGGAGAGTGAAAATTAGAATTATTTTATTGTCAAAGATTTTATTTATTTACTTTTAGAGAGAGGGGAAGAGAAGGAGAAAGAGTGAGAAACAGAAATGTACAAGAGATACATAAATTGGTTGCATCTCACACCCCCCCCAAATGGGGACATGGCTTGCAACCCAGGCATGTGCCCTGGCTGGGAATGGAACCAGAAACCTTTAGGTTCACAGATCAGCACTCAATCCACTGAGCCACACCAGCCAGGGCATAGAATTATTTTACTTCTGATTGCTGGATTTTATTTCTTTGAATGTGGCCCAGCAGTGAAACTAGGACAAATGGACTACCCTTACACTGCTTTGTATGTTACATCCACATAAATAGATAGAATGAAATTAAATATATACACCTGATATACGTATAAAATAATTTAACATATGCAAAAATATCTATTTGTCTATGTATACATACATAAACCTGTATTTAAAAATAGCTGTAGAACAGATGTTTGAGTCCAACAAACTCAAAAAGTCTTTGGCTTAAATAACTAATTATGTAGACAAAGCACATTTAAAGAGCTTGGGAAAAAATTTTAAAACATTACTTTAATTGTTGAGCATAGTTTTCTTTTTAAGCCAAACAGACATAGGTTCAAATCCCAGCTCTCCACTCACTGAGTGACTTTGAACAATATAACACCAGATTCCAGGTCGGTGAACCAGAGCTAACTCTTGCCTTAAGAACATGGTGACTAAGACACCAGGCACATAGGGTCTGGCATAATGTTAATTCACAATTCAACAAATGCCAAAACCCAGAATTTAGTTAATTGCACAGACATCAATACAGACTGTAGGTGGAATACATTATACCCCACAATCTGGTTAGGGTACATTTTTTTCCTTTCCTAAACACAGTTCTCTCATTCAGGAATGGAGTCTTGACTTCTCCCCAGTACTTTGGGAATTATTAGGCGTTATTATGGAAACAAATTAGGCTCTTGTTTGCTGAAAACACATATTGTCACAGATCTGTTTACTTCTACATTCCAAAGGAACTCTGTTCTCAGAGGCCAAACAGGTGGCATGATAAGAAGCATTCTTGACTCCCAGTCAAAATGGTGGCACAGGTAAACACGGCTCGCCTCCTCACACCACCACATCAAAAATGCAACTAAATTATAGAACAATCATCACTCAGAACCATCAGAAATCAAGTTGAATGGAAGCCTGACAACTACTGAATTAAAGAAACCACACCCACCCAGACTGGTAGGAAGGGCGCAGACGTGGAACAGGCTGGTCCCACACACACCCATGTGCGGGACAAAAATTTGGGAGGGATATTTCAGGAGTGAGGAGTCCCAGCCCCACCCCAGGATTCCCAGCCAGGGATTCAGTGCCAGGAAGGTAAGTCCCCATAACTTCTGGCTGCAAAAACCAGTGGGGATTGAGTCATTGGAAGAAACTTCTGGAGTCCCAAGCACTTCCTCTTAAAGAACTGACACTTACCAAAATCACTCCCTCTGATCTCTAGCACCGGGGTAGGAGCTGGAAAGGCACAGTGGCATACAGGGAGGACCTGAAGTGTCTGGCATCAAGGCAAGAGCTGGGGGACAGCTTTGTCTCAGAGAGGTGGGCAGAGCCCATTTTCCCTTTTCTGAACCCTCCCCCAACAGAGCCATAGAGCCAGGAGGCAGGTGCCAGAGTTGAGACTCCATCAACCTGGCTGACACTGTTTGCCCTGCTCTGGAAATCCCAAAGCTCTGTCCCATCCTCTATTGACAGTGGCTTTCCATAGGAATAGATGGTTTGGCTCAAACTTCACAACTTCCTAAATCTTCTCAAACAAGCAACAACCAGCCCCAGTGATCCCCCATCCCTCGTACCTCTTGCTAAGTGTCCCAAGCCCCATTCTAGCAGCAGCCAGCCTAGATTCACAGCTTGGCTTTGCCGAGGAATCCCCAAGCCCAGCACAAGTAACAGCCATCTCAGATTGCTTTATAGCTCAGGCAGTGTGGCCCCTGGCAAAACACGGGTGGGGACTGACCTTGGCCTGCACCACCCAGGAAAACACCCAGTCCAATGCACCCATTGGACAGCTACAGAGCACGTCAGAGCATCACCACTCTGCCATGGCACAGCTGATCCTCCATGGAGGGTGGAAGTTGGTGGTCAGTTGTTACACCCAAACCTTGCAGCTGACTGGCCTAGGAATCCCTCCCATTGATCTGCCAACAGCAACCAAGGCTCATCTACAAGAGGAGGATGTACTCAGCCCACACGAAGGGCACACCTCGAGTACCCAGGTTGGGTGATAGGGGAGGCTGTGCCTCTGAACTACAGAGGACACCTACTGTATTAGGCCATGCTACCAATGACAGGGAGTCATAGCAGCTTCACCTGATATACAGAAACAAACGCAGGAAGGCTGCCAAAATGAGGAGACAAAGAAACAGGGCCCAAATGAAAATCAGATCAAAACTCCAGAAAAAGAACTAAACAAAATGGAGATAAGCAACCTATCAGATGCAGAGTTCAAAACACTGGTTATAAGGATGCTCAAGGAAGTTAGTGAGGACCTTAACAGCATAAAAAAGATCCAGTCAGAAATGAAGGACACATTAATTGAAATAAAGAACAATTTACAGGGAATGAAAAGTAGAGTGAATGAAGCCAAGAAACAAATTAATGATTTGGAACATAAGGAAGCAAAAAGCAACTAATTATAACAACAAAAAGAATTAAAAAAAAAAAAAGAGGATTGTATAAGCAGCCTCTGGGACAACTTCAAGCTTTCCAACATTTGCGTTATAGGGGTGCCAGAAGGAGAAGAGAAAGAGCAAGAAATTGGAATTATATTTGGAAAAATAATTAAAGAAAACTCCCCTAATTTAGTGAAGGAAGCACAGAGCATCCCAAACAAGATGGATGCAAAGAGGCCCACTCAAAGACACATCATAATTAAAATGCCAAAGCTTAAAAATAAAGAGAGAATTTTCAAAGTAGCAAGATAGAAGCAGTTAGTCACCTATAGGGGAGTCCCCATAAGACTGTCAACTGATTTCTCAAAAGAAACTTTGCAGGCTAGAAAGCATTGGCAAGAAATATTCAAAGTCATGAAAAGCAAGGGCCTACAGCCAAGATTGTGCTACCCAGCAAAGCTATCATTTAGAATCAAAGGACAGATAAAGACAAGGCTAAAGGAGTTTATCACCAAACCATTATTATATGAAATGTTAAAGGGACTTATTTAAAAAAAAGATCCATACTATGAAAAAAAATAGCAATAAATACCTATCAACAATTGAATCCAAAAAAAACAAACTAAGCAAACAAGAACAGAGACAGAATCATGGATACAGAAACCATTTTGATGGTTGGCAGATGGAAGTGGGTATAGGGGAATGGGTAAAGAGGTGAGGGGATTAAGAAGTACAAATAGGTAGTTACAGAATAGCCATGGGGACATAAAGTATGGTGTAGGAAATGGAGTAGCCAAAGAACTTATGGACCCCACAGGCATGAACAATGGTGTAGGGATTGCCTGAGGGAGTGGGGGTGCTGGGTGGAGGGGGGCAACGGGGAATAAATTGGAACAACTTTAATAGCATAATCAACAAAATATAACTTTAAAAAAAGAAGCATTCTCTGCAAGACAAGCTGAGGCCCTCTCTGCCTGGTCCAAACCTACTCCCCACAGGCTAGGACAACAATTATGAACAAAACTTGTCAATGAGCCCTGCATCTGGGATGTTAACAAATTACCGTGTGGTCTTAAGGATGGCAATTTACTGAAAGATCCTTGATTCAGAATTCTAGTTGATCTTTAGTTAAATTAGTAGCTAGTTAGGAACTAAAATAAATTTTACTCACAAATGGAAATGGAAAATGTCCAGGAAGATAAAGTTAGCCAGATTCACAGGTTTGGAGGAATACTTAGGGGATTTATTTCACGTTGTGGTTATTACCTAAACTCAAGCACATAAAGAATAACTAAACTCCTTTCTGAAGTACGTTTGGAAGTTTGGTATTAAATCTCAAAAAATGTTACCAAACTAGGTTCAACAAGTTCCTTAGAGATGGCAGGCACTGTCACTCATTCACTGCCTAATTATTCAGCATCTGTTATGCAGCAGGCACTGAGCTAAGTACTGAGACAAAAAGTGAATAAGGTAGACAAGGCTCTTGCCCTCATGAACTTGACATCCTTGTGGGTGGCACAGACAATAAACTAATAGCAAATAAATAAGATAAAAGGAACACATACCTAATTTTAAGACTGCAAGATAAGGGAGTATATAGATATTATTGATAGAAAATAACAGAGGGTTTCTACCTATACTGGCTGATCAAAAGGGTGACACTTAGGCTGGGATCTGAAGACTGATAGGTTTTATGAAGGGGGTGGGGTAGAGGACAGGGGCAGCATTATAAACAGAAGAGCATGACAAGAGAAAAACTTTAAGTTGTCCTATGTTAAATAATAGCAGGCTAGAGGACGAGACAAGGAAGATCAACCAGTGAACTAGAGCAGACCAAAACCAACAAAAGAGTGCTCACAATCCTGAATGTATGTTGAATCTCTGCATCAAGTTCCAGGCAGCTATCTAGAAAGACCAGCCTACCACCAACCACATCCTGCCTACACATAAACCTTCCACACTGTTACCCACAACCAATCCAGAAGCGCCAAATACTTTTTCCTTATGGACTATCCACTATCCCCAGACTTTCTCCCCTTCACCTTTTCCTGACATGTTTATCTATAGCCAATGTAAATTCTTACAAAAATAACTTACGTCTTTCTTCCCTAAACTCGTTGTATGAAAAAGGCCCATCGACCCTAGGATGGCAATGTGTCTGTATTCTCCGTCTTACCCTGCTGCTGCTGCTGCTGCTTTAGACTGCATGCCCCAGGACCTGGTCCTTTTCTGGCTAGGATGAGGCTTAATAAACCTCTTCTGTCAGGGCAAATTCAGCCTTAAAGATTTTTGTTAACAGGCAGAAAATGCAAAGATCTTGAGGAAAGAAAGAAACTGGTGTGTCTTAGGACCTGAGAAATGGCCAATGTGACCAAAACCTAGTGACAGCTTGAGGGTGGGGAGTAGGCTGGTTCATATAGAGCTTGGCAGACTAGTGGGAAGAGTTTAGACTGTATTTTAAAAGAGGAAGCTTTCAAGGAGTAACATGGTAGAGAGGGGAGTATTGATGACAGGAGTGTGGGAGAGAACCACAGGGAAAGCAGACCAGTTAAAAGGCCATGTCAGTAACCCAGGAAAGAAATGGAGGCAGTTGGACTGGGGTGGTAGCATTGGAAATACAGACAAAATCATTGTATGTTAAAGGTAAAACCTACATAACTTTGATAGATTAGATGTAAGAGGTGAGAATCAAGATCAACTCCCAGATTTCTGGCTTGAAAAAAATAAATGGATGGTAGTGGCATTTTTAGGGAAGATTGGTGAAGAATACATTTTGAAGGAGAAATCAGACATTCACTCTGGAAATGTTAAGTTTGAGATGCCCATGAGATACCCCACTACCCATCTATGGCTCTGTCTGTGGGCAAATACTTTGAAAGGTAAAAGACAAAACTAGCCCTTCTATTACTTCAGGTTGTTATTGGCCACAGTGCTCATAGGAAGATATTTGTAAAAAAAAGAAAAGAGTTTTTCAATTTAGTTCGTATTTATCACACTAAATGGGGAATTTTTACTGACTAGTAATCTGGCTGGCTGAAGGTGAACTTGGGCTGACTTGTTTTTTGGACATCTTTAAGAATAAAAGCCTGGGATATCATTTCTTTAGCCAGCGATAACAAAAAGAAAAAGAAAAAAAGAAAAGGGAAAAGGAAAGAAAAGCAGTGTTCTAATTATCTTTTTAAATGCTAACACTAATCCTGTCCCAGTGGTGATGCAACACTCGTGGGAGAGGGTGGGTGGATTTTTGAAGGACATAAACCAACTGCAGAGCTACTTGAAAGCATAACTGCTGCTTAAAAATCCACCAGCGCAAGAACCACCTTCCCCTGCTTTTCTTCTGTGGTGATAAGCAGTTCTTTCTGTAGCTATGTGGACATAGTGTTTATGTGGGACATTTTCCAACAGTGTCTTGCAATAGAGTCTTGCTCTAAAGTTAAATTGTGTGAAACTAACAATGATTTTAGTGTGTGCAAGGGAGGCTAGAAATACCAGACATAACAAAAGCAAAATGAACACAATCTGTTTCCCATCTTTAAGATAATTCCATTTCCAAGATGAATGTAAAAGTTTGGAGTTTAAAAAACAAACTGGACACTTATCATGGGTCTAGTCTAATAGTGATCACATGTAAGGGGTATGTCTCAGCTGATATTATTCTGGCCATTTTTATAACACAAATTATTGCTGAATTCTGGTCATTCTGTTCACAGTGATATGGTCAATACACTTTTTTCTTAACTTCTCACCTTGGAATTGGTTTTAATTTCTAGAATCATGCTTCAAAAATTTATATTTATCTAGAAACGTCCCAACTTGTAAGAATTTTTGAGTTAAGAGTTAAACTGACGACAATTGACTGAAAACAAAATCCCAACAAATTGAGAAAATGATCCAGAAAATGACAGTTTTGCACTTTATTTTATACATTACAATCAAAGGAGGAGACGTAATGGGGTTACATGAAATTCATTGGTGATGCATTAGGGAGGAGGGAGAAAGCAAAGCAGGGAGATCTCTGGGACTCCATAAAAAGTGAAACAAACAGACACTTCTTTTACAAAAGTGGGTATAGGATAGTTAACAGTTAATAATTAACATGATAATAATAATAATGGGATTTGTGGTTCCTGCTTTGTCTTCTGAGTTAAAACTGTTCACATCACCATAAGGCTTGGAAACATAAACAAATATACATAATAATAATTTCACTAATATTCTATGAGATGTTCCATGTGCTATTCCTCACTAGGAATGCATATTTCAATAATAAGCTATGCAAAATTGCAATGAACAATGTGCAGAGGTAGCATTTCCATTAATTCTGTACATCCATCCACAATTTATTGCCTTAGATGATCGGTGTTTCTAATTTTCATTGAATAGACTTGTGCCTATAGCATATCCTAAAAGAAGTAATCAAAGAGTTCAATCTATTAAGAAATCTGTTTCCAGACTTTGTGGTTACGCCTTTTAATTTTATAGAAGATTCACCTATTATAAGTCTTATAAACACTTCTGCTATTTATATTAGACCAGAAAAAAAAACGAATACTAACAACAAGACAATGGAAAAACAAAAAGATTGTTTCTTCTTTCAAACAGTTCTACACCAAAACATTTTGCTGAAATGAAGTGACTTTGTTTTAATTTTTAGAGAGAGGGGAGTGAGGGAGAGAGGAACAGAAACACTGATCAGTTGTCTCTCATATGAGCCCTGACCAGAAACCGAATACGCAACATCGGCATGTGTCCTGACTGGAATCAAATTGGCGACCTTTGTTTCGTGGGAAAATGTCCAACCAAGCCACACTGGTCAGGGCTGAAATGAAGTGATTTTTAATCTATACAAAACAGACTCTCTAAACAATACTCAGGATAAACTACCTATTTGGTTTTAAAATATATTTGAATTTAAACAAGTTTTACTCACAATGATTTCAATAAATGAGGCACTTCAGAATACAATGTGGATGTGCAATAATTATCACTTCTTAATATCCCAAGGAGATAAAGATATTTTTCAAATTTGGAAAGAAATTAAACCCTTCTATAGTATTAACCTATAAAGGCTGTTATTCTCCTTTATAGGCTACAATATTGTTGTCAGTTTCATATACTTTTACTTTATAAAGAACTCCCACAGGAAGAAATTTCTGGAGATTTTCCCAGATATATACGGCTACATTTTCTGTCGTGCTGTAGAAGAAAAGGAAAGATCAAAGACTAATAAATAAAATGTCTTATTTAATATTTTCAGAGAATAGAAATTCTATTTTTAAAAGGTGTCATTAAACTAAAACTTTAGAAATCACGAAACAATTAGATAAAATGTTAAAATCAAGTCTTCTTTCTTACTATATATTAGGTAAAAAGAGTCACACCCACCTCACAACATCTGCAAAGTATGGCACATCTAGATCCAGATTCTTATGATCAAGGGGCTTCATAATTGCCTCCTATAGGCAAAACAAAGGCAAAACGCCAATTCCATTTATGACTCAAATTCCAAAGTGTTCCACCTTTGCCTCTAAAACTTATCATTGAACCACTAACTCAATACATTTAAGTATTTTATCTGTGTCTTACAAAGTATTTTCAGAAAGTTTAAAATTGTGAAATAAAGTAAGTTCTCCATAATGACTGGTTATCCTAATTATTGAATGCAAAGAGGTTAAAAAACCAAGAAGTAGAGAATTCACTGGAGCTTTCTCATAACAAGCCACTGTGATTTAGAATTCAATTTACCATTTCCTGCATTCTGTTCAAAAAGTTACCAGAAATACTTCTCCATAACAGTCTCACCTTCAAGACAATGCCACAATGTCAATGGACAAAGATTCAGTGAGTACCACATGTTATAAAGGAGACTAAGACTGAAATTATATTAATAGTTCTAAATTTGTCCTATAAGGAGTAATTTAAGAATAACTTTGAACTCTTAGAAGAAAAAGTATAAAACATAAATGCTATTGTTTCCTAATGCTCATATATATTAACAAATGTTTTTCCTTATGAATAGCAAAAATTGTTATTGCCTTATTCTAAGTTTTTACCTATATTGTACTAAACTAAATATTTTCTAGGTATTTACTTTTAGCCAGACTGTACAAAATCTAAGCAATCTAATTTTCCATATAGTGTGGTCCAACAAGGGTACATTAATAATAAAAATAGCAGTCATTTTTGAGGAAAACCAGAATCATAAAAATAATAGGTCCTAAACCAAAGAAACTTTAAAATAGATCAAATGATATCCACATGGATATCAATAAAATAACTATCTTTGTTTTATCTTCAATTCCAGTTCAAGACCCAACTTTTCCATTGAAGCCTCTTCAACAGGGCTCTTATGCCATGAAGAGCCACTTTTACTAATGGGAATGTGTGGTGTTCTTCAAAGTGCTGTACAAAGGTGTATTTCATCATATTGCTTGCTTGGTATATCTCAAACTTCTCATATTGTTGTCTTGTATAATACTCTGTGAATATGTAGTTTATGACCCAAATAAATGCAAAAACTGTCTTAACAGCTTCCCAAAAGTACTTTGAGCACAGTGCTCTGTGTTCATTTACTCATTCTCTTACTCATTTATTCAACCAACTTACTGAGAACTTACTTTTTTCAATTTTTTAATTTATTTAAAAAATTTTTTTCACTTACACTTTACATTCAATATTACTTTGTACTGGTTTCAGATGTACAGCATAGTGGTTAGACAATCATATACTTTACAAAGTGCCCCCCCATACTCCCAGTACCCACCTGGCACCATACACAGTTATTGTAGTATTATTGACTATACTTCCTGTACTTTACATCCCCACATTCCCATGACTATTCTGTAACTACCAATCTGTACTTCTCAATTCCTTCACCCTCTGGGAATTTATTCTTTACTTTCTAGAAAAAAATAGTATGAGCACTCTGTGTATAAGAGCTATATGTCTCAATCAATCTTTGCATTCTTAGTACTTAGCTCAAACACTGATGCAAAGTAGGCAAACTTGAATATGCGGATGATAATGTGAAAGAAGTAATGACAATCAGTAACAGCATTTTATGAAACAAATGCTAAATTTTAGAACAAAAGTAAGAAACAGACCTGAAGCAAAGAACTAAATAAACAGGTGAAATGATGGCATAATAAAAACCAAGCTGAAGGAACTCTACTCCCACCTTTGTAAAGGATTAACCATATGCCCTAGGGCAAGTCAGTTAACTGTTAAGCATCTCTGAATATAGGGCTTGAATAAATTGGCTTAGATATTATCAAAGGTCTCTTACAATGAAAGAATTCTAAAATGATACAATCAGTGTTATCCTTATGATGAACTGCCCCACTGACTTTATAATAAAGCTAGAGTGAATAAAACAGGATAGTGTGAAAATCTATGATCAAAGGCATAAGGAAAATTCAGAGAGAAAAAAGCTTCAGGAAGAAAGCTGCATTTGAGAGAACAGAAGAATTTGTTAAATACAGGCAATCAGGATATGCCAACAAAAATACAAGAAGAGCATGACACATTTATTCCTGTAATTGTTAATACAACTGTGACTAATTTCCATCAAGTCACCAAACACCATTAGAAAAACATGAAAGTAGTTCCCCAACTACCCCCCCACTCCCACACCCAATTGCACTCACACCATCACAGAACCTCTGGAGATCCTTGGTTAGGAAGTGCAAAGGGAACCATCAAATGTTATACTTAGAAGACAGCACACAATAGGTGCCAAACATGCCATTACCTCCATAAACCCTTTGAGGTCAGTCAAATTCATAACCATTCCTGTAACAGGGTCAATCTAAAGAATAAACAAAAGGTGAATATTATTACAATATGCTCATCATATTTAAACCTCTGCTAAATTAGTAAAGGCTATACAATAAGCAGACATTGTGCCCACATTTGCCTTAATCCCCAACAAAATCATCAGTCTCAACATGGGAGCACCAAATGCTCCAGGCATCCTTTCACCTGTACTGCTCTCCTACCTGTCCACATACAGCACATTGAAGATGGCGTTTTGGGAGAAGAAAGGCCTGAAATGGCAGCAGCCATTTGTCCATACACAAAGGACAACAGTGAAGCAATACTGACTTGAGCAGAATTTTTCAACATAGAATCTATCATGTTGGCAGAAACGGATCAGCAATCTGTACAAACCATGCAGATATATTCGGCACATACCTCTCCATGCACTGTCACCACAACTATGGGAAAGAAAACAAAATACCAAAAACCAACATGACTTTCAACAAATTAACGTCCAAGCACAAGTTAGCAACATACATTATTAGATCTCTGCCCCGCAAAGCTATATTTATATTTCCCCCAAAACATGTGTTCGCTTGGTTAAGATCTTTTATCAACCAAAGCAAGAGTCAAACAAGACAGAGCAGAGGAGCTTAGCCAAAGCCAAGATGGTATAATTCTGCTGATGTACTAGTTAGGAATCTCCCCGAGGTAGGATCAAGATGCTGCTCAATCACTGCCTATAAAAGTAGAAAATGTACAGGAAGAAGTCCAGCCACACATTGGTCTGGTCCAATTTGGTGCAGTACCTTTCTAAGAAAACAAAGGTACCACTGGACCTAAAACTCTTTTGGGGTGGAGGGGAAGCTAAAACTCTATCCCTTTACTTAGATGAATGTATACAGTTTACAGTAATGCTCTGTAAATTAACAAGTTAACAAGTGCTTGTATGAAGCATTTGAAAAATCTTCATAATCAGAATTTATAACATTTATATTTTAATAACATTTATATTTTTTCAGCTCCATACAAACACCATGGGATATTATATGATCAGTGGACAAACTAAGAATGAGAGATATCATATCATAGATCAAGTAAGCGTCAATAACCAAACTAGAAATCCTGATCTTCCAACGTTTGTCCTGGTCTTCACTCCACCATACCATATGCTGTGCTATTCGATGGCTTATCTACCTGTTTTTTTGAGACGTCAGCTATATCTCAAAGAATCAACTCTCTTACTCTTGCATAAATCAATTACTTTCTGGGAACACTGGTGGCAAATCTTTAGACCCAACCTATCTTCCTACCATACAGCATATTCCTAGCCAATATTCCCCTTTTGTCAGTCATTACTTATTCAAAGAATATAATCTAATTTTAACATGAGTCTCAGCAACACCTAATTAGAATGAAACGTGGTACCAAAAGAATCTCATGTACACTAAGGCCAAAAAAAAATTTTTTTAAGCGACTCATTGTTTTGGACTATCTGTAGCAGAGCAGACAGCTAACTGCAAGGTAAAAGTTAAGACACATCCAACAAAGGCAACAGCTGTTTTCATTTTGAAATTCTATTTAACTTCTCATTCAAGGCTCAAAGCATTACTGTTCTGTCCATAAGACTTTTTACTCATTAAGATTATATTTGCTAAATATTCTTCTATTATTAGTGAAAGGGCTAAAATTGCATCCGTTTTCTTCTCACCTTTGTAATTGTGCCCATGACCATTTGGATTGTTACATTTCCCAAAGAGTTTCAAATTTTCTTCATTACTCAGAGTCGTGCTGATCAGGAAAACAAAAACAAAGTCAACATGACACCAGTTCAAACACCCTATCTGTTCCCTACATTTACTATTTGTTCTAGCCTTTGAAACCCTTCAAAAATTAATACTTTAGCTCACCACATGGAGAATCATAAATCAATTGGATTTCATTATTCAGCTTTATTATGAGGAAACACTGTATGCTCCCTAATTGGACTACTGTGCCATACAAATTAGCATAAAGAGACTCAACCCCCTTTGTTACACAGCAAGATTCCAAAAACTTATCTGCCTGAGGTCTTTCCATTGTTCAATTCAACAATCATTTACTGAGTACCTACTACATATTAGGCACAGCTGAATGATAAACAAAAGATGCTTATCCTTAAGTGGTTTAAAATCTCACTGCTCCTGAAAAATAATTACATGACCTATTAGTCTCTTCTTTAACAATCTGGCTTTATTATGCCTCAACTACCGCCTACCGATAACTTCACCAATCCACTGAGGAGCACGCAAATAACGGAAATTTTAAAATTTCAATAT
Source organism: Desmodus rotundus (assembly GCF_022682495.2). NCBI lineage: Eukaryota > Metazoa > Chordata > Mammalia > Chiroptera > Phyllostomidae > Desmodus > Desmodus rotundus. The sequence continues at coordinate 82,764,779 of NC_071391.1, read as the reverse complement.
TCAATTGTTCTAGGCAGAGAACTCTTTGCTTAATGGATGTTTATACCCATACCTGTCCAATTTTTGTATCTTTAATGAGTCTTTACTACCGTCATACATTCAAGCTTTGTTATACAACCCTTTTCTGAGACCCTCTTTATTATTTCCCTCACCTTCTCTTGCTCCTGCACTTCTTACGTGCGGAGTGCTACAGTTTACATAGCTTTTGCACAAAATTATCTCACTGTACATTCCACAATATTGACCAGATTGTACACTCGACACAGAAGCAGTGACAGGTGCGTGCTGAATTCTACTGCATTCTACTAGCTAACACAAGACCCGACAAGCACGCAAGAAACACATTATTATCCTCATTTTACAGCCGAGTAAGCAGATGCTCGGGGAGTGGAACTTCCTAATGAGTGGCAAAACTCTCCTCAGAATCAATTCTTTAGTGCCGTCAAGCACTCGCTGTTCTGGGTTCAAATTCCAACTGTGCTGCTTGATCTCAGAGCAGCGTTAAGAAAAGTGAACATCTGCATTCATGGTATCTTCGGTAAAAGGAGGATAAAACTCGGCATGTTGTAATTATGTTGGTTCTGGTAGTTCCTGGAATGTAGTATTAGCTACCACTTATTGAGTGTTTACGATGTACCGGGCACCGTGTAATCTGTGCAAGTCTAACCCGCTGTGAGCGTTACAGCCACCCTCTCAGATAACAAGGGGAACCTGAGGGACAATGCATTTGCTTCGGGTCACAAAGCCAGCGGAAAGGACCGTCTTACTCTGCAGTCGGCTCGGGTTACACAGCCCCCTTCGGCCTTTCCAGGAGCCTGGTCACTCCAGTAGTCAAATAACTGCGCAGCCGACGAAGCCTGGCGGCCATTAGACAACAGCGGCGCGCCCCGCCCCCGCGTCGGTGCGCACACCAGCCCCTCCCGCGCCGGGCCCCGCCCCCACCATTGACGCTGTGGGTACAACCCACCAGTGGAGCCGGTGGGTCGCGCTGAAAGAGACCAGGCGGGAGACGTGCGCCTTGCGACGGCTACCGGAGACGGCAGTACTCATCTCCTTAAAAGCCCGCGCGCGCGGCAGGTACCTCCTCTCTCTGCGGACGGCGGGGACTGCGTTGAGGCTCGCGGTGAGGTATGTGGTGGGGCCTGCGCTGGGCGGAGCTTCCTAGCGGCTGCGCAGTGCGCGCTGCGCCTCTGGAAGCGCTCCCCGCTACACCCTGCGGCTGGGCTGCTCCCTCTGTCGGCCTGGAGAAGGTAACAGGTGTGCCTTTTGGTGGAGTGGGATAGCCAGAACTCAGGCGGAAGTGGGCATGCTTAGCGGCGGTCAAATGACTAGGGTTTTAATGTCGATTTTTATTTCTGTTCAGCCTGAGGTCACGTCACTCCGGGTACACTTTGGGTCCCAGAGGGACTTCTGTGAGCCGCTTCTCCCATTCGCTTCTAGAAAGCTCTGGACTACAATAGAAACCCCCCAGTAGCTGGTTACTCAGAAAAACCCAAGGGCCAGTCGTCTTAGCATAAAAGGAGCAGGAATTCCAGGGCAAGTGCCGGACTACGTGGCTTTCAGAGATGATACTCCCTTTGGACTGTTTTTAAAGATTCTTGCTAAGGAAAATTCTCAAGCTGTCCTCATGCACACGCATGCATGAAATCATTTATTACTCTGGGTTGGCATAATGTGGATACACGCACCCGTGAACACATACACTTTAGCAATCCGGGGTAAAATGTAGGCACCCCCAGAATGAAAGGGTCTTATTTACTCATACCTGCTCATAAGGAATATCCACACGTCTACGGCCATACCACCCTGAACGCGCCCGATCTCGTCTGATCTCGGAAGCTAAGCAGAGTCGGGCCTGATTAGTACTTGGATGGGAGGAATATCCACACAACCTACTGGCGCCAGTACCATGTCACCTTTTTCTTCCATTCATGTTTTCATGAAATATTTACTGAATATCTACTGTGAGGCTGGAACTGTTGTAGGCACTGGGAAGGATAGATGAAATGGGAAATATAAGCCCCAAAGGTAATTTCTCTCAAATGTCTCAGGTCTCCAGCTATATATTGTTAGTCCTGCATTAAATTATTTATATGCTATGTAGCAAACATTCTTCACACATTTTTCAAAAATGTTTCTAGCCCTGGCTGGTGTGCTCAGTGGATTGAGCGCCAGCCTCTGAACTGAAAGATCGCCTGTTCGATTCCCAGTCAGAGCACATGCCTTTGTTGCAGGCCAGGTCCCAGGTTCGGGGCGTGAGAGAGTCAACCAGTCATGTATCTCTTGCACTCTGATGTTTCTCACTTTCTTCCTCCCTTCTCCTCTTTCTAAAGTTAAGTAAATAAAATCTTTTTAAAAAATGTTTCTCATCTCCCCTTTGTGCTGTAAAGAAAGAACTTCAAAGAATTATAAACTTCAGATATTTAATATAGAAAATATCTATACAGATAGAAAAGTACAGGCCCAGATAAGTGAATGACTTAACCAAGATCACTTATGCTATAAACAATATTTCCCTGGCATTGACTACATCAGAGATACTCAAACAGTCAGTGGTTACACAAACACTGTACTCATTCAAAAAAAGTTTTAAAAAATCAAAATAAAAGGTAAGAAATAGAAGGAATTTCTGAGAAATTATTTTACCTATTTGCTTTACTAAAATATATCATTGAATTTGCGGTTCTTGCTCTAAAACTTTTTTTTTATTAAAGCTAATTCTATATAAAGATACTCACCCAATTCACCCTCAGTGATCCCATCACCAGTTGAATTCTACTCCCCCAAAATTAGTATATTAAAGTCCAAACCCCCAGTACCTCACAATATAACTTTATTTGGAAATAGTGGAAATAGAGTTTTTGCAGACATAATTAGTTAAGACAAGGTCACTAGGGTGGACCCTAATTCCTTTTTCCCTCACTTGTGGACCACATATCCCTTGAGTGTCTGGACACTGGCCAGTGAGAGTTGGGCTTAGGGAGAGGAAGAGTCCCTGCCTAGGCTTTGAGCCTTAGTTATATGCTCACTCAGTTTTACCCAAACTTTCTGCATTGGGTTACTAAGCATATGCACCTAGATTATAAAATATCATTGATCCCTTTTGTCTTCTTCAAGAACCTCATAGATGGCAGGGCCAAGGCAGAATTCAGGCATCCTTGGGTCAAATTCTTATGATTATATTACTAACCTTTATATGTTTGAACCTCACTCCCCATGTAATAGGGTGGAGTAAAGGTTTATAAACAGAGGAAAGACATGATCAGATCTGTGTACTTCCCAGATGTCAACTAGAGTTTCCTTCATCCTTCAGACCCAGATAAGATCAAACCTCCCTGTCTTCTCTGGGGGAGGACCATGCCTTTTTGAGGACTTCTGTGAGATATCAGCGGATTTATGTTCTTATGATTACCTCAGCCTCTAAGCTCCCACATCTGTTATATTATCAAGTTCAGTTTAGGCATCTTCTTGCCATTGTGTACCTGCTACTGTGCTGTGTCTCACTAACCCAAACACAAAACTTAGAACTTTTACTTTACTGTCACAATGTAAACCTTCATATGTGGCATCTGTCTGCATGGAACACTTCACCAAAGAGGTAGGGTTTGTGATGTTTACAAAAATCCTAAAGAAAATTGAGAAGAAACTATATTGGTCCAGGACTGTGTGCAGGGAGCCTAATCATGAATTCACATTTGCTCCCGAAGGACATGTTGGGGCGTTCTACAGCAATATACAACATCCAGAGGGAGCATGGAAGGTTTAATTGGCCCGGGACTGGAATTCAGTGGAGGGAAGGAGTATAACCGAAGGAAAAGGGAACAAGGGATTTTGAGGGTGTTGTCAAGAGTGTGGTTTAAGTGACAGACCTAGGCTGACTTGTGCTATTAGTGAAAACTGGTGGGGTTTAGAAATGTGAAGATTAAATGGGTTCTGGTGCCACCTGTTGCCCAACTAAATGAAGAACCACCGATTTTTCATTAATCTCTGAAGAACTATCATATTTTGCCATGTATAATGCATACCTATGGTTTTGTGCCCATTATATACAGGATTATTATACCCATTATCATGCTCATGGTATGTAATCATTATACCCATGTATAATGAGCATCCTCATTTTTCCTCAAAAATTTGGGCAAAAAACCGCTCAGTATACACGGCAAAATATGGTATATACCCGGAGATTAGGAAAAATGCCAGATTTTAGCTGTGTCCTTCAAAACAACACTGCCAAGGCTGACTTGAGGGCAGGGTGAGAGATGGTAGAGGGTGCTTCAACCACGGCTGCAGAGAAACAGCCAGTTTAAAAGAAGCCATCGAGCATGACACAGCTGGCTTCCTGTCCTCTGTGAGGACCTAAGGACCAGTGGTAACAGGTAGGCTGTGATAGGAAAAACAAAAAACAAAAAAAACCGTGATTCTCAGATCTATATTCATATTCTACTATCTACAATTTTTTGTATTTCTTCTCCCAAGTGTAAGGACCTCTGTCACCCACCTATCTGGTGGTGGTAATGACCCAGTTCTAGTTTTTCTTTCATGTATTCTTGTTACCTAGAAGAAGATATATCCAATAAATACAAATTTAAAATTCTCTTCAAGAGGTTGTATCAACACTTGCTTAATGTCTTCAAGAAAAAGCCCTAAGAAAATATAAAGCCATAATTATCTCCTGTATTCTGTTTTTAACAGAAATTTAAAAACCAGATGTTTATGGCTTGGAAGGTAAGGTGGCCTTTTTGGTCTCTCTCTTGTACAGAGCACATTCATTTGAAACCTAGATCCCAAACCCTGCGGTTCTTCCATCACATGGTGACGAAGGTGCCATGAAACCCATAAGGCATTTGCACAGGCACCTCTCCTCGTCCCAGTTCATCAAAGTTCTTGGCATCCAAGACTAGAAGGAAATTGCTTTTATTCTAGAAAAGAAAAGACAATACTGAAAGTTATCCTTTTTTTTTTCCTATCAAAAATATGCCTCTCCTCTACTGGTCTCTAAAATTCCTAAGGGAGAGATCATATCTTATGCATCTTCATGTCTATGCCTGGCACCCAGCATACTGCCTTGCCTCTCCACTTACTAAACATTTGCTGAAAGGCTGAATTGGACTGAAAGGAAATTAGGGATGAAGTTTATACCTAGAGTGAAAAAATTACATTGTTTATATCAATCACCTTAAGAGGATCTCTTTTTAAGGATTTATCAGCCTCTTTTCAATTTCCTGAGACACAGAAATTCTTTCTTCCAAATTTGAAATGCTTCTAGCCCTCGCTGGCGTGGCTCCATTGGTTGGAGCGTCTCCCCATGGACCAAAAGATTGTGGGTTCAATTCCAAGTCAGGACACATGCCTGGGTTGCAAGTTTGATCCCCAGTCAGGGCGCTTGCCCTCCCTGGTCGAGCTCATACAAGAAAGCAACCGATCAGTGTTTCTCTCTCCCTCTCTTTCTCCTCCCTTTTTCTCCCTCTCTCTCTCGTCCTCTTTCTCTCCCCTCTTCCCTCTAAAAGCAATGAAAAAAATGTCCTCAGGTGAGGATTTTTTTAAAAAAGAAAAAAAGGAGGGGATAATGAGAGGAAAAGGGGGAAGGGTTTTCAGGAACATATATAAAGGACACATGGACAAAACCAAAGCAGGGTAGGATCAAGGGTAGGAAGTGGGGATGGCTGGGGCGGGGGGGAGTAGTGGAGGGAAAATGGAGACAACTGTACTTGAACAACAATAAAAAATGTGAAAAAAAGAAAGAAAGAAGTGCCTCCATTTGTGTTGATTTAGAGCTGTTCAAACGTAGCATTGCCAGGCAGACTGAGATCTGCCCAGGTATAATTACAGGAGTGGTAAGTCCACAGGATGAGGACTAACCCCTCCTAAGCCCATGGCAGACCTGACAGATTCATCAGAGCACATTTCTCACCAAACCCTTTAAAAGGCTTAGAATTCTACACACCAGGCAGCCACTAACAGTTGCTCAAAACTGGTACTCATCCCTGACTGACGTGGCTCGGCGGGTTGGGCATTGTCCCACAAACCAAAAGGCTGCGTGTTTGATTCCTGGTCAGGACACATGCCTGTGTTGCAGGCCAGGTCCTCGGTTGGGGGTTGTATAAGAGGCCAGTGGTTGTTTCTCTCCCTCTGTTTCTCCTTCCCTTCTCTCTAAAAATAAATTAATAAATAAATTCTTTAAAAAACTAGTACTCAGGGGAACCTATTTGCCACAAGATTGCCCTAAATGAGAAGTTAGATATTATTGAGCTACCAGATCGGGGCTTACCACATTAGACTTTTGTGTCACTCAATTGAAATTGGCAGCACAGATGATGGTATGAATATTAGACAAGAAGACAGAAGACTTAAATGAAATACTGGCTTTACTACCATGGGATCTATTACAATTCTCTTTCAACTTCCTTCACTTATAAATTCCACACGTGTAAATGGTATCCCACAAAGTTGTTCTGGTGACTAAATAAGATAAAATGTATGAAAGTAGTTTGCAAATGCATTCTTATGCAAAGTGAAATTATTGTAGCTCTATAAATAGAAATTTAAAACAATAAAAAGTATGGATTATGATTAAAAGGGTACACAAATAATAAGGAAAGGAAGAAGAGAGAGAAGGTGGCACAATGGGAAGTAAACTAAACTATCAATGGCATCACTAAATGTAACCCTCACAAGGCCCAGTGTTACTTTTCTTTCTGACTAGTGACAGGGAAATACATTTACCTGGTTGGGAGTTATCACCACAGAAAGAAGAACCCCACCATCTTCTTCACTGGTCCCTGGTACTGGAACAAAAACAGGTTCTGAAGGATAAAAGCCATCTTCTCTCCAAACCTGTAAGTCCCCCAAAAAAGTATGTAGTAGAAAACTAGTTATGATCTGGAAGCTTTCAACAGCTTTTTTTCCTTCCCAGAATGACTTTGGCTATCAATATAAAATTGCAGCAGTAAAAAAAAAAAAAAAAAAAATCAGGCATACTGAGTTGAACATAGGAGAGATAGAGGGAGCTTTTAGAGCTGCAGATTCCATCATCATCAAACACAGCCTGTGAAATTACAATTTCCCACCAACCTGAAATACAGGTACACCAGCAACCTTAACCCCATGATTTCTCTCTAAACAATACCAAGCACAGAACTGTTTTTCTGGGCTTGTGGTTCATTTAGATTCCCTAGGGGGAACATACCCCTACCTATGTAATTCCATGGTTCTCAAACTTAATAAAAGTAAATGGCTTAGCTGCTTAAATATTAAAGAATCTCAAAAGCTACCTTAAACAAAACAGAAACTAATTCAAAGGGCAGAACAGATCTTTAAAGGGTATGTAAAAGAAAAGAGATTCTCATTACCATCATTGTCTTGTTCACCACATCAACCTTAATCAGAGAATCCCCCACCAAGTGCCGAAAGCCACAGCCGTAGAAGAAATGATACTTTTTGCCACTGAATTGACCATAGTTGATCTGGGGAAATTCAATACCTCCTTCCTCTTCTAAGTTTTTGGGATGTAGATTTTCATAAGAGCACCAAATCTAAAAAAAATCCCAGAAGAATTTGTAGTGATTGCTCAATTTTCACTTACTTTCTTCAGTGCAGGTCAGGGGTTGGGGGGGAGCTAATACTCTGTAGGAGTTTCTAACAGGGCTTGGAAACAGAGATTCTATGTAATTTTTTAATATTGTTCCTCTTTCATCATGTGTATGAATGCATAAGATTATCAGGTTTTGTGTCTAAGCTGATAGGAGGTACAAGTGGGCTTTTTATTTTACTAAAGCCAAAACATTGATATCTGCACAATGATCTGCCTGTGATAAGCACACATTATCTAAATGGTGGGGACGGAAAATACCAAACTCAAATGTTTAAACATTTTACAACATTAGAAAGTTGCATATATCTATTTCAAAATACAAAAGGGATCAGTAAACACAGTGCTCACTCCCAGCCAGAATTTTGAGGTTCTTGTGCAAGCAATGTACCAGAACCTTACCCTGCTCAGCCAAATGTTATGAAACTTACTATGACTCAAACATTGTGGAGAACAGCCAATGAATAAAAAGACACCACTAAAATTCAAAGTCGTAGTCTAATGTCTGTTCATAGCCTACCTTGCCATCAGCCTGTTTCACGGCACTGGCTGAAGAATAGGACAGTGGGTTGAGGTTCTCCCCCTCAGGGGCATTCAAACTGACATGTAAGGGCAAAATGAACCTTCGAGGGAAAGATCTGGCTACTGAATCATAGACCTGTTCAGGAAACAGAAAAAAACAGGTGGAAAATTGTTATTCAGAGAATAACAGCATATCCCAATAATTTAGATCCAGGCAACACTATTGGCATTCCTAAGTAATTACATAAAGGGTCATTTTCATTCATTCATTTATACAACTAATACCTGTTGAATACCTACTATGGGTAGCATTTTAGACACTGAGAATACAGCAGTGAACAAAACAAAGTTTCTGGCCTCATGGAACTTACAGTCTAATAGAGAAAGAATGATAATAAATAATAAATATTTAATTAGTATCAAATAAGCAAATTATTAAATTAGCCCAAGGTGTGATAGTGATAAATGCCGTTAAGAAACACAACAGGGTGAGGGACTGCAGAGTGACAAGGGCTGCTTCCTTCCTCGGGTTTGGTCGGGGTAGACCTCTGGGCCGAAAAGGGTTAACTTATAGCAGGCCTAAGTTGCTCAAACCCTGCACATTCCCAAGAAGGACCTGTTTTCATGTCAGGGCCTTGTCTGGCACCTTGGAGTGTTCTGTCTGGCAAAAGCATTTCTGCATGCCTGATGCCTTGACTCATACTGTACTAGTTAATCCAGATAGTTTTCACTAACAATGTGATTTATAATGAACCTCTGCTTTCTCTATGGGGGTCTGGAGCTTCAGTAACTGAGGTTACCCATGTAGGAGCAATATGTCTATGTGCAGATGCCCAACAAAAACCCTGGACAACCAGATGCATGCTTCCAAGGGCTCTGGTTTCCTTCAGACTTCACCCCCTGCACCTTTTCCTTTTGCTGATTTTTATGCCTGTGAATCTTCACAGTGAATTATCAACAGGTGGTCTTAGGGACCCCCAACACAGCCTCTCTGCAGAGATGATGTTTAAGCAAGAAATCCTAATAAAATCACTTTATTTTTTTTTGACACTAAGCATGCTTTAACTACATATTTCTCCTTTAAAATACTGTAAGATGGAGCCAAGTTTGTGGGTTCGATCCCCAGTGAGGGCACATACAAGAAACAACCAATGAATGCACAAATAAATGGAACAATAAATTGATGTTTCTTTCTCTGTCTCCCCCTCCCTCAATGCCTTCCGCTCTCTTTTTTAAAATTAATTTTTTAAAATACTTTAAAGGAGAACCAAGATGGCGGCATAAGTAGACACACTGTGCCACCTCACACAACCAGAACTGACAGAAAATCGAACGGCAAGGGAAGTCCGACACCAAGGAAATAAAAAACAAACATTCATCCAGACCGGTAGGAGGGGCAGAGACGAGCAGCCGGGGCAGAGAGGACTCGTGTAGCCGTGGCGGGACCGAGACTGGTGGAGTGTGGGACGAACAGGGCAGGCAGTCTGACCACTAGCAGACCCTGCAGCCCCACATTCGCGCACAGATAAACCGAGAGGGCCGGACTCAGAGTGGCAGAGAACGGGGCAGGCAGAGCGGCAGGTAGCACCCCGCGGCCCCACATTCGCGAACAGATAAACCGGACAAACGGCGGGGAGCAAAGCATACCGCGCAACCCAGGGCTCCAGCACCTCGAAATAAAGCCTCAAACCTCTGATTGAAAACGCCCGTGGGGGTTGGGGCAGCAGCAGGAGAGACTCCCAGCCTCACAGGAGAGGTCGTTAGAGAGACCCACAGGGGCCTAGAGTGTGCACAAGCCCACCCACTCGGGAACCAGCATCAGAGGGGCCCAGTTTGATTGTGGGTAGCCGAGGGAGTGGCTGAAATCCAGTGGAGAGTGGAGCGGCCGCCATTGCTCCCTCTCAGCCCCTCCCCCCACGTACAGCGTCACAGTGCAGCGACCAGCGTTACCCCGCACCGGGAACACCTAAGGCTCTGCCCCTTTAAGTAACAGATGCGCCAAGACAAAAAAAAAAAGAAAAAAAAAAATGTCCCAAATGATAGAACACTTCAAAGCCCCAGAAAAAATACAACTAAGCGAGGAAGAGATAGCCAACCTATCAGATGCACAGTTCAAAACACTGGTTATCAAGACGCTCACAGAATTGGTTGAATTTGTTCGGAAACCAGATGAAAAAATGAAGGCTATGCTAAGAGAAACAAAGGAAAATGTACAGGGAACCAATAGTGATGCGAAGGAAACTGGAACTCAAATCAACGGTGTGGACCACAAGGAAGAAAGAAACATCCAACCAGAAAAGAATGAAGAAACAAGAATTCGGAAAAATGAGGAGAGGCTGAGGAACCTCCAGAACATTTTTAAACATTCCAACATCCGAATCATAGGGGTGCCAGAAGGAGGAGAGGAAGACCAAGAAATTGAAAACTTATTTGAAAACATAATGAAGGAGAACTTCTCCAATCTGGCAAAGAAAATATACTTCCAGGAAGTCCAGGAAGCTCAGAGTCCCAAAGAAGTTGGACCCAAGGAGGAACACACCTGCCCTTGGCCCAGGCCTGCCACCAGCAGCAGCTGGCCTTGGTTCACAGCTTGGCCTCACCTAGGCACCTCCAAGCCCAGCACAAGTAGCAGCCACCTGCAGATCATTTTGTAGCTTATGCCAGGTGACCCCAGACAGAACACAGACAGTGGGTGACCTTGGTCATGCCAACAGCAATCAAGGCTCAACTACAACAGGAAGGCGTACACAGCGTACACACTGAGCGCACCTTGAGTACCCAGCTAAGGAGGCCATGCAACCAGACCCTACAGGACACCAATTACATTAGGCCACTCTACCAAGCCTGAGAGATGTAGCAGCTCTGCCTAATACATAAAAACAAACAAACACAGGGAAGCTGCCAAAATAAGGAGACAAAGAAACATGGCCCAAATGAAAGAACAGAACAAAACTCAAGAAAAAGAACTAAACAAAATAGAGACAAGCAATCTATCAGATGCAGAGTTTAAAACATAGGTTATAAGGGTGCTCAATGCATTTAGTGAGAACCTCAACAGTATAAAAAAGATACAGTCAGAAATGAAGGATACACTGATTAATATAAAGAATAATAGCCCTGGCTGGTGTGGCTCAGGGGATTGAGCGCCGGCTTATGAACCAAAGGGTCACTAGTCCAATTCCCAATCAGGGCAGATGCCTAGGTTGCTGGCCAGGTTCCCAGTAGGAGGCATGCAAGAGGCAACCACACATTGATGTTTCTCTCCCTCTCTTTCTCCCTCGTTCCCCCTCTATCTAAAAAAGTAAATTAAAAAAATTTTTAAAAAGAACAGTATATAGGGAATCAACAGTAGAGTGGATGAAGCTGAGAATTAAATCAGCAATTTGGAATACAAGGAGCAAAAAACACCCAATCAGAACACCTAGAAGAAAAAAGAATCCCCCCACCCCCAAAAAATGAGGATTGTGTAAGGAGCCTCTGGGATAACTTCAAGCATACCAACATTCAATCATGAGGATACCAGAAGGAGATAGGAAAGAGGAAGAAATTCAAAACCTATTTGAAAAAAGTGACAGAAAACTTCTCTAACTTGGTAAAGGAAATAGACACACAAGTCCAAGAAGTGCAGAGAGTCCCAAACCAGATGAATCCAAAGAGGCCCACAACAAGACACATCATAATTAAAATGTCAAAGCTTAAAGACAAAGAGAGAATATTAAAAGCAGCAAGAGAAAAGCAGTTAGTCACCTACAGAGGAGTTCCCATAAGACTGTCAACTGATTTCTCAAAAGAAACTTTGCAAACTAGAAGGAATTGGCAAGAAATATTCAAAGTGATGAAAAGCAAGAACCTACAACCAAGATTACTCTACCCAGCAAAGCTATCATTTAGAATCAAAGGCAGATGAAAAACTTCTCATACAATAAAAAGCTAAGTAGATAATCACCACCAAACCATTATTACATGAAATGTTAAAGGGTTTTCAATTGAACCTAAAAAACAAAATAGAGCTCCTGGCCATAGAAGGTACGCTTCCCTTCCTCGCACAACCAAAAGAAGGATAACAACTAATTTAAAAAACAAAAAACAACCAGAACTGCCAGAAAATCGAACTTTTTGGAAGTTTGACAACCAAGGAGTTAAAGAAGAAACATTTATCCAGACTGGTAGGAGGGATGGAGAGAGGCAGTGGGGTGGCAAGGACATGGGAAAAGGCAGTAGCTGGCAGGCCAGGGCAGGCAAGGTGGCAGCAGGATATCCCACATTCGTGTGCAGATAAGCTGGGAGGAATAACTGCAGAGTGCGGCAAACCACACAACCTAGGGTTCCAACCCAGGGAAAGAAAGCCTCAAAATCTCTGCTGTAAAAACCTGTGGGGGTTGCAGCGGAGGGAAAGATCTCCCAGTCTCACAGGATAGTCTGTTGGAGAGGCCACAGGATCCTAGAATATACACAAGCCCACCCACCCAGGAATCAGCGCCTGAGAAGGCATAATCTACTGGTGGGAAGTGCAAGAAGTGACTGAAAGCTGAGTGAAAGCCAAGCAAATTAGCAAGCAGCCTTGTCCCCTCTCTGTCCCCTCTCCCACAGACAGTGCCAAATCACAGCAAAGTGGGCTGCGCCACCCTGGTGAATACCTAAGGCTCCACTCCTTACAACATAAGAGGTACACCAAGACAAAGGAATATGGCCCAAATGAAAGAACAGACCAAAACCCCAGAAAAAGAACTAAGCAACAAGGAGATAGACAACCTATCTGATGCAGAGTCCAAAACACTGGTAATCAGGATGCTCACAAAATTGATTGAGCTTGTTCCCAAAATGAAGGCTATACAAAGTGAAATAAAGGAAAATATATAGGGAACCAACAGTGAAAGGAAAGAAACCAGGACTCAAATCAATGATTTGGAACAAAAGGAAAAAATAAACATCCAACTGGAACAGAATGAAGAAACAAGAATTCAAAAAAATGAAGAGAGGCTTAGGAACCTCCGGGACAACTTTAAACATTCCAACATCTGAATCATAAGGATGCCAGAAGGACAAGAACAAGAGCAAGAAATGGAAAACTAATTTGAACAAATAATGAAGGGAAACTTTCCCAAGCTAGCAAAGAAAATAGGCTTCCAGGAAGTCCAGGAAGCTCAGAGAATCCCAAGAAGTTGGATCTAAGAAGAAACACACCAAGACACATCATCATTAAATTACCCAAGGCTGAAGATAAGGAGACAGTCTTAAAAGCAGCAAGAGAAAAGGAGACACTTACCTACAAAGGAGTGCCCATAAGACTGTCAGATGATTTCTCAAAAGAAACCTTACAGCAGGAAGAGGCTGGAAAGAAGTATTCAAAGTCATGAAAGGCAAGGACCTACATCCGAGATTACTCTATCCAGCAAAGTTATCATTTAGAATGGAAGGGCAGATAAAGTGCTTCCCAGATAAGGTCAAGTTCAAGGAGTTCATCATCACCAAGCCCTTATTATATGAAATGTTAAAGGGAATTATCCAAGAAATACGAGATGATAAAAAATATGAACAGTAAAATGACAACAAACTCACAACTATTACTAAACCTAAAAAAAAACAAAACAAAACTAAGGAAACAACTAGAACAGGAACAGATTCACAGAAATAGAGATCACATGGAGGGTTATCAGTGGGGAGTGGGAGGAGGAAGAATGGAGAAAAAGGTACAGGGAATAAGAAGCATAAATGGTAGGTACAAAATAGACAGGGGGAAGTTAAGAATAGTATAGAAAATAAAGAAGCCAAAGAACTTATATGTACGACCCATGGACATGAACTAAAGTGGAGCAGGGGGAATGCTGGTGGGAAAGGAGATGCAGAATGGTGGGAAATAAAGGAGAGGGAAAAATGGGACAACTTTAATAGCATAATCAATAAAATATATATTTTTTAAAAGGTAAACAACACATGACAAAAACAAAGCCACAGGGGATTCAGGTAATACAATTATCAGACATTAACAATTCTGACTATGTTGAAGGAAATTCTTTTAAATTTAGAATTGTAGCAGAGAACTAGAAATTATAAAAGAAAAACAAATCAAAATTTTGGAACTAAGAAAATGCAATCAGTTTAAGAACTTAATGGCTAGGTTTAACAGCAAAACACAGCTGAAACCTGCACACAAATGTTTATAGCAATTTTATTCATAATTGCCAAAAACTGAAATCAACCAATGTATCTTTCAATAGGTAAAGGGATAAACAAAGTGTGGTACATCCATACACTAGAATATTATTAAGCAATGAAAAGAGATGAGCCATTCAGTCACTGAAAGACATGGAGAAACCTTAAATGCGTGTTGGTAGGTGAAAGAAGCCAGTCTGAAAAGGCTACATACCCTATGATTCCAACTATATGACATTCTGGAAAAGGAAAAACTATAGATACAGTAAAAAGATTAGTAGTTGCCAAGGATTCAGGGAAGTAGGTAAGAACAGGTGGAATGCAGTATTTTTAGAGTAGTGAAATTATACTATTAAGGTGGACACAAGACATTATGCATTTGTCAAAACCTGTAGAATGTACAACACATGGAGTGAACTCTAATGTAAACTATGGACTTCAGTAATAAAGTATCAATATTGGTTCATCAGTTGTAACAAGCACACCACACCAAGACAAGGCATTAACAATAGGGGAAACTGGGGAGGTAAAGGGGCAAGGATTATATGAGAACTCTGTACTTTGTGCTTTATTTTCCTTTAAACATAAAACTTCTCTAGAACACAAGGTCTATTAGTTTTTTTACTCTACAGCAAACAGCATACTTAACAGTAAAATGTTGAAAATTTTTCCTGTCAAACTGAGAACCAGATAAGGATGCCACTTACATTCAACACTGTACTTGAAGTTCACTAAAATAAGGCAAGAAAATGAAAACCCACAAATGCATTAAAATCTGACGGATTTTTTTGTGTTGGTGTATGTGTGTGTGAACTGACAGGCTGACTCCAAAATTTATACAAAATTGTAAAGGGCAGGAATGACCATGATACTCACTATAGAAAAAGAATTAGGAGGACTTGATCTACTAAACATCAAGAATTTTTATATAGTGATAGTATATGGTACTGGTCCAAGCATACCAGTGAAACAGAATATAGTCCAGAAACAATAATGTATGGATACTTAATTTTTCAGAATTAAAACTTCCTCTAGAAGATAATATAAAAGAATATTTTCATGACTTTAGCATAGGAAGATGTCTGAAACAGGATATACAGTGCTTTACCGATAAAGGGAAAGATTGATATACTCAATTTATGGGAATGAAAAGGCCAAGAAAAACTTAGGTACTCTTAAAAAATAAAAGAGCTAGTGGGCTCATACTGCAGATATCAAGACCTGTCATATGGCTATAAAACATAAATAAGTATAAGGAAACTTTCAAAGCAATGTTTTCAAAAGATTTTAAAATAAAACTATAGCTAAAAACAATTTATATTGCATAACCCCAGGAAAAATTTTACCTTGAATTCAGTATCACAAAAAAGTGAAATCCTTCAGCTAGAGGAACTAATACACTTTATTAGAGAATTAAGGTTATAGTCCATTTTGCTATCCCTTCCAGTAAATTTAATTTACAAAAATTAGTGCTCAAGTGTCATAAGCAGCTAATCACAACTGCTTCAAAACAAGTGCTTTTTATTAGGTGTTAGGTAAGTACTTCATATTATTTTTAAGTATTAAGTAAATAACTGACAAAGCTGTGTCTTTAAAACCATTTTCCCTCCTTATTTGCCAAAGAGGCAAGAGAAACAGCTAATTCTAAAGCCAAAACCAGGACTTCGCTACTTAAAAATTATTTTGCCAACACCTGACAAATCAGAGATGTCTACCTGATCAAGCCCCTTCCCGGCTTTCCTAAGATTCTGCAGTTGGTAAATGTCTAGGTTTCTTCCATTATCTTGACAGCACAAATCAATGACGACACAGCCCTGGTCCTCAAAAGCATTGATTTGATGAAAAGTAACAAAAGGTTTACTGTAGTATATTCCTGGAAGAAGCTGCAGGGGAAAATCAAACAATGGGGGAAAAAAGGACATTTTAGACATTTCTAAAAGAAATGTTATTTTAGACATTTCAAAAAGACATTTCCTTTAGGGAGCAGATGCAACAAGCCCAAATTAAGACACACACACACACCACGAGCACCACCACCACCCCTGCATCCCCATTACATGACAGGCCAGGTTGGTGCAGAAAGTAGTATTTGAAATGCAGAAGCAAAGATGCTTTAAGCATTGCTTTTGTAAGTCACCTTACCTTATATCAATCATAACATAAGGTAACATAAACCAATCAGCTGTTGGAACTTAAAAGTCCCCATGAGATATGCCCCAATGTTTTAAAGGATAGATAATTCCTATATTCTACATAGGAATATAGGTTAAATAGAAAACACTGCTATTAAATAACTTGATAAATTTAAGTGATTCTTTGAAAAATGCAATCATTATTAAAGTGGAATTTTTATAATAAAATAAGAGTATGGTAAATGTAGGATACTACCTCTTTAGAGAGGGGAAAAATAAACATATTCTGCTATTAATCAGGGGTATAGAAAGATATTTAGCCAATGTGCTTTGGACTTTAGTAGGATTATCATATTAACATATCAAGAAGTTGTAGAAGCAACTAATTAAAGTATGTTGCTTCCATGACTGGTGTGGCTCACAAGGACGGGCATCATACTGCAAACCAAGGGGTCACCAGTTCGATCCCCAATTGGGGCACATGCATAGGTTGCAGGCCAGGTCCCTTGTTGGGGGCATGAGAGAGTCAACTGATTGATGTTTCTCTGGCACGTTGACATTTCTTTTCCTCTCTCTTTTCCTCCTTCCCCTCTCTCTAGTAATAAATATATAGAATTTTTTTGAAAAAAGCATCATTGCAAAAGTTACAGAAAACCTTTACATGAACAAAATCCTCTTTTGCAAATGTTATTATATGGAAAACCCCATGTTAAGAGGGTTTCTAGATGCCAATTTAATTGAATCAGATAATTAAAAGCATAAAGCCATTTCCTACAATGTTCTAATATGGTAAATCCACTGTATTAATAAGTAGCTAACCCTACCTATGGAAGAAAGTAATATCCTTGATTAAGAGTCATGCAAGTAATTCCCAGAGAAGATAAAAATCAACCAAATGAAAATTTGCCTTTATTTCCAATCACCTTCACAATACACTTAAAATACCCCACCTGTCCAGTGTGCTTATCCACCACATGGAACCGTGTATTGTACTGGGGTTCCCAGCGTATTCCATCTGAAAAGGGCTTTCCCCGAATTTTAGAAGTGACAATTTTCCTCAGGTTCATCTTTAGAGGTTGTTCAATGAAGATTATATAGTTCTTTGTCATTCCTAAAAGGTTCCAGCAAACATTAGAATGTTACTTGGTAAACTACAGTGGTCTGGAATGTGACCATTACAGCGACCTGTCTGAATGCTTGTACATGTTACCACCGACCTAAACAAGGCATTCCAGAAACAGTCCTTCCCTGCTGCCCAGCCTCATCATACAGGTTTCCTGTTCCAACGTGAAAGCGGGAGCTGCTTAGAACACTTTGGGTTCAGTACCCTCAACTTGCTTTTTATCTTGTTTTTCTTTCTTTTAAATTGTTTTGGTTTAGGAATAAAGTAAAGAAGCATAATATTAAAGTGTGATTTATGATCTAAACCTTTATTCTTTAATCCTTTTGCTATTTATACTGGGGGTAAGGATCCAGGAGCAGATTGGCTATAAAGGCTTGGAATGCAAAAGATAAATACTCTAAGAAAAAGCTGAAGCAATCCACATAGAATTTAAATTTCTCCCCAAAATATAGTTAAGATCTTTTCATGTATGATTATTTGTGGTCTCTAAAGTTACCTGAAATTTCAAATCCTGTCAATTAATTTTTTATGGTCAAATTTTCTTTACATTAAGACTTTACCCTCTTAGAGCTGTTTCAGGTTCACAGTAAAATTGAGGGTAAAGTGCAGAGTTTTCCCATGCACCTTCTGTCCTTATACATGCATAGCCTTTGCATTATCGACATCCCCCACCAGAGTGGTGCATATCTTATAAATGATGAACCTACATTGACCACCATAATCACTCAAAGTCCATAGTTTACATTACAGTTCACTCTTGTGGTTGTCAATTAATTTTTTACTAATTGCTTATACTAAAGTAACTGTCTTTTGAAGCAGCCATTGAGCTAGAGTGAGAAGTATATTACTAAATAGAATAAATGTACCTGGCATTAAAATGCAGCCTGGTCTCATTATCACCATACTCTGATAAACTGTATTAACATAGTACTTGCCAAAGCTAGTCCTTTTGCTGTAGTGATATTAAAGCCAACCCCACTGCAGTTTGCTTCATCTCTGGACTCACCAAAGCTATGGTAGTAAGAAGGTTTCAAACTCTCTGCAGAAGCAATAGAACATATCACCTCGGCTCCTTGGATTGTATCCCCAAGGTCCACCTTCTCTGGAGGAACCCGAATAATATTATAGCAAGAACCTGGAAAATGGGAAATTTGATCTTAACTGTCTTACATGCATTTTAAGAATAAAAGATAACCCTTGTATTTATGGACTAGGCAAAAGCAGTTAAGAAACTTATGCAATATGCCTGGCACCCATATTTCATGACAGGTTATTTCAAAGAGACTTAGATACTAAAAATATATAAACTTCATGAAAGTCATTAGCTAAGGTTTTGAAACAACACACACAACAGTTTATTATATTTTAATGCTCTCAAATAGTTATCCTCTTGCTCCCTGAAGATGAACTCAATCTCTATTGCATAGGAGAAGATAAGGTAGCATCCAGGAATACCCTCAAATTCTATTTGTCCCTCTTCCCACTCCCCAATCCCAACAACAACAATCTTCATTTGCATCCCTGTCCAAACCTGCCCTCTGGTCCTCTGGATACCAGGGGTGGCTTTAGGTCCAATTTCATCCTGTCTCATCAGCAATCATTCATGCAATCATTCATCTGACTATTAATACTTCTTCAAGAATCAACTCGTTATCCATCCACTCCTCAAGTAGCCTTCCTTGAGTCTTCCCCACCCCAAAGTCATTTGTTGCTCCTCCTTTATGCCCTGATTATCTCTCAAACAGTCATAGCACTTATCTCATTGTCCTGTAATTATCTACTTGTTTATCTGCTTCTACTGGGAAAAGCAGAAAAACAAGTAGAGCTTTTTAAGAGCAGATTTTTCTGCTTCGTCTTTGCATCTTCAGCACCAAACAAGGACTAGCATTTAGTAAGTACACCATAAACAGCTATTGATGGATTTGCTAACAACATGTTTGTTAAATCATTCAATAAATGAGCAAATATTGAGGTCATATTAAATTATCTTTCTAGTATTAGAATTACCAATGTAGGCTCTAAAAACTAGGGTTAACTTACAGGTTTTTTGCAATCACAAAGCTTCTTTTGGAACAAGATAACCACACAGTTCTCTATTCAGTTATTCAACAACTACTTTCTGAGTGCCAACTATATTCCAGGCAGTTTTATAAGTGTCATAAGTACCATATTCTAGACACTTGCATGTAACTGTACAAAATTTTTTAAAAGGCTCTTCATTTATAAAGCTCAAATTCTAATAAATCATATAATAAGTAAAAATATAATACATCAGATGATAGTAAGAATGGAAAATAAACGAGGGAATGGGGATCCAGAGTAAGTGTAGAAAGATGGGTGTTATTATTTACAATTTTAACTATGGTGATCTTGGAAAGCTTTACTAAGAAGTAAAGATCTGAAGTTTTGAGTAAAGATCTGAAGTGGGTGAGGAAGAGAGACCTGAGGATAACTGGGAGAAATGTCTTCCAAGAGGAGAGAAGAACAAGTGCAGAGTCTCAGCCAAGAGTAAGGCTGGATCTTGGATATATTTTGAAGGCATTGCTGTAATTACCCTTTGACCAACTGGATGTGGACATGAGACAGAGATGTGAAGGATGATTCCAAAGTTATCATCCTGAGCAACTGGAAGGAGGAAGTTATCATCAAGTGAGATGGGAAATATTTTAAACATAGAAAGTTTAGGGGAAAATATCAGGAGTTTGGTTTTAGACAAGTTAATTTTGTAATGCCTATTAGATATTCTAATAAAAACACTGAGTAAGCAATTAGACATAAAATACTGAGAAGGTCTAGGCTGGGAATATAAATGTGTTTTCAGAGTCCATTATATATAAAATATCATGCTTTACACAGTGATGAGTTATTAAAAAATTAAAAGAAAAGCTCCATATCACTAAGTAATTAAATATTTTACAATATTACTAAAAACTAGTTGGATTGATTAATGTTTTAGAGGATTTTTGTTAGTTTTTTAAATATCTAGAAAAGCTAAAACAATTAAAAGCCTTTTACTTACTAAAGTTAGAAATTACTAACAAGCACTTTATTATAAGGAGAATCTCTGAATTTCCCCCAAACACATCTTAAGTCGTTGAGCTGCCTGTAGCTACATGCACATTTGAGTTCCAGTTCAAAAACTCCTCACTGAACCAAATAATTAAGCAAAAGAAAAAGTAAATCCAGTTTCAGTTGAGATTAGAAGATATTTCCTGTCTTGGTAACTGGATAATTGACAATTACTCAATTCACTAAGTGTAAACAAGACTAGTTATTGAACTGTTCTAACTGCGAGACATGATGGCATGAGCAAGGGAGACAGACACCCAGGAAACACCCAGCAGAGAAATGCCCCTAGGAGCGACCAGCCCAATGCCATGAGTCCAACTCTGGGAGATTCTTCAGGACTTACTAAACAGCAAATGGAGGAAAAGTAACAAGCACAGCCTCTGGTGGTTGATGGTAGGATTTCTCAAAGATCCAGGGGCCACTTGCAGCAAAATCACCTGGGACATTGTTAAAATGCAACAAGGGGTGAGGGAGTTGTTAAATTCTTGGCCCCTTTTCAGGTCTACTAAACCACAATCTATGAAATGCAGTAATCTACATTGCTAGGAAGCATTCCAGACAATTCTTAGACACACTACAGGCTGAGAATGTCTGATCTAACAACTATTTTAGAATATGTAATTCAGAATGGTTAAACAGTATTTCTCATTATGAACCAGTTACAAAGTTAACCCACTTGGATTTTTGTGATCAAAACAGATAGATGGACAAAACACTGCTGAGTCAGTTAACCCACTTACTGGAACATTTTACCTAAAAGGACGTTTGCTCTTTCCTATTACACCTTTAAAGAATACATCTCTACCTAAGGTCAGGTAATGAAGAAGAGAGAGAGAGCTGGGTGCCCTATTTCTACTTCAGTCAGTAAAAAACAACCCTGAAGTATTCATTTTCTTATATACTCACATGTATACATATGGAGAGGGAGAGATGAACAACCACAAAGCCAATTACACACCAAAGTTACACATTAATCTATACAAAAGGTTTCTAGGATATAGATAAAAGAATGCTTGACAATTAATATCGTCAGAAAGATCTAATACAGATTCTTTTCAAACAGACACATGTTGTGTTCAGATATACGAACATGAATTTGGATATCCTGAGAGTCTTCTATACTCATACATGAATAATTATTAAGATAGTCTAACAGAGTATGACTAATAGCAGCCTTGTGTGTGGTTCAGACTTGGTGCCAGGTCTGGTTTCAGACACAAGCTTGCCTAAGCAAGTATCTTAACTTCTCAAGGTTCACTGCCCTTGTCTGTAAAATGGAATAATAACAGTACCTTTCTCAGAGAAGTGTTACAGGATTGAATGAGAATATATAGATGCAACATTTACAAAGTACTTACAAAACTAAACAAACAAACAAACAAAAAACCAAACAAACGAGGAACCAAGATGGCGGCGTAGGTAGACACACTGCACCTCCTCGCACAACCAGAACTGACAGAATCGAACAGCAAGGGGGACCGACACCAAGGAAATAGAAAAAAAACATTCATCCAGACTGGTAGGAGGGGCGGAGACGGGCATCGGGGTGGAGAGGACTCGCGTGGCTGTGGCGGGACTGAGACTGGCGGAGTGTGGGACAAATGGCGCAGGCAGTCTGAGCACTAGCAGACCCTGCGGCCCCACATCTGCACAGATAAACCCAGAGGGCCGGACTCAGAGTGGCGGAGAGTGGGGCAGGCAGAGTGGCGGGTAGCACCCTGTGGCACCACATTCGCCCACAGATAAACCGGACGAACGGCGGGCAGTGAAGCAGACCACGCAACCCAGGGCTCTAGCTCGGGGAAATAAAGCCTCAAACCTCTGATTGAAAGCGCCCCTGGGGGTTGGGGCAGCAGCAGGAGAGACTCCCAGCCTCACAGGAGAGGTTGTTGGAGAGACCCACAGGGGCCTAGAGTGTGCACAGGCCCACTTACTCGGGAACCAGCACCAGAGTGGCCCAGTTTGATTGTGGGTATCGGAGTGAAAGATTGAAATCCAGAGGAGAGTGAGGTGGGCGCCATTGCTCCCACTCGGCCACTCCCCCACGTACAGCGTCCAGCATTACCCCGCCCCGGTGAACACCTAAGGCTCCGCCCCTTAAAGTAAGAGATGCGCCAAGACAAACAAACAAAAAAAAAATGGCCCAAATGACAGAAGACTTCAAAGCTCCAGAAAAAATACAACTCAGCAAGGAAGAGATAGCCAACCTATCAGATGCACGGTTCAAAGCACTGCTTATCAATATGCTCACAGACTTGGTTGAATCTGTTCGAAAACCAGATGAAAAAATGAAGCCTATGCTAAGAGAAACAAAGGAAAATGTACAGGGAACCAATAGTGATGAGAAGGAAACTGGGACTCAAATCAACGGTGTGGACCACAAGGAAGAAACAAACATCTAACCAGAAAAGAATGAAGAAACAAGAACTTGGAAAAATGAGGCGAGGCTTAGGAACCTCCAGGACACCTTGAAACGTTCCAACATCCGAATTATAGGGGTGCCAGAAGGAGAAGAGGAAGAACAAAAAATTGAAAACTTATTTGAACAAATAATGGAGAACTTCCCCATTCTGGCAAAGGAAATAGACTTCCGGGAAGTCCAGGAAGCTCAGAGAGTCCCAAAGAAGCTGGACCCAAGGAGGAACACACCAAGGCACATCATAATTACATTACCCAAGATTAAACGCAAGGACCTACATCCAAGATTACTGTATCCAGCAAAGCTATCATTTAGAATGGAAGGGCAGATAAAGTGCTTCTCAGATAAGGTCAAGTTAAAGAAGCTCATCATCACCAAGCCCTTATTATATGAAATGTTAAAGGGAGTTACCTAAGAAAAAGAAGATCAAAAATAGGAACAGTAAAAATGACAGCAAACTCACAGTTATTAACGACCACACATAAAACAAAAACGAGAGCAAACTAGGCAAACAACTAGAACATGAGGGTTGTCAATAAGGGAGTGGGAGGGGGAGAGGGGGGTAAAGGTACAGAGAATAAGTAGCATAGATGATAGGTGGAAAATAGACAGGGGGAGGGTAAAAATAGTGTAGGAAATGTAGAAGCCAAAGAACTTAGAAGTATGACCCATGGACATGAACTATGGGGGGGGAATGTGGGAGGGAGGGGGGTGGGCAGGATGGAGTGGAGTGGGGGGGGAAATGGGACAACTGTAATAGCATAATCAATAAATATATTTTTAAAAAATCACAAAAATGAAAAAACAAACAAACAAACAAACAAAACAACCCAATTAAAAAATGAGCAAAGGACCTGAATAGACACTTCTCCAAAGAGGACATACAGATGGTCAATAGACATATGAAAAGATGCTTAATGTCACTAATCATCAGAGAAATACAAATAAAAACCACAATGAGATACCATTTCACACCTGTCAGAATGACTATCACCAATAAATCAACAAACGAGTGCTGGCAAGGATCTGGAGAAAGGGGAACCCTTTTGCACTGTTGGTGGGAATACAGACTGGTGCAGCCACTGTGGAAAGCAGTATGGAGACATCAAAAAATTAAAAATGGATCTATATTTTGACTCAAAAATTCCATTTCTGGGAATATATCCAAAGGAACACAAAACATTAATTCGAAAGAACATAAGCACACCTATGTTATTTACAATGCTTAAGATACAGAAGCAGCCCAAGTGTCCATCAATAGATGAGTGGATAAAGCAACTATGAGACATTTACACAATGGAATTCTACCTGGTTGTAAAAAAGAAGAAAATTTTAACCTTTGCGACAATATGGATGGACCTGAAGAACATTATGCCAAGTGAAATAAGCCAGTCAGAGAAAGACAAACACTATGATTTCACTCATATGTGGAATCTACCAAGCAAACTGAAGTAACAAGCAAAGCACAGACAGACTCATATATGGAAAACAGATGACATCTAGTGATGGGGGAGGTTAGGGGGGTGGAGGGTTTGAGCAAAAAGGAAAAAGGACTCATGGACATGGACAACAATGTGGTGATTGCTGGGAGGAGGAGGGTATAAGGGGACTAAATGGTAATGGAAAAATACAATAAAGACTATATTTTTTTTAAAAAAAGAAAAGATACAGAAAAATGCTTAACTACAGCACATACTAGACACTCGATAAATGTTAGCTACCATTATCAGCTATTAGAACCTTCTGGAGCAGATTGGTAGGCAACTGGGGAAGTATGAAGATGACCAGGAAAGAGATGTGATGTACATGGTTGTAAATGCAACTGCACTGTAACCTTAACTCACTTTGTGATGTATTACTCCCATTATAAACATAAATTCTTCCCCATGTGATAGACAGTGCATCTTCCCTATATCTTTGCTACAGAATTCTAAATTTCTTATACTTATAATATGGTACTTCTTAAAAATGTAAGTTTAAGAAATACATATTGAAAATCTCTACAATGCTTATGAGCCAAAAAGCACAATGGAACATAAAAATATGAATGATGCTGAGGTTAAATAAAAAATCAGCTGCTAGGCATATGTGCAAAAGCACCACAGAACACATACTCAAAGATAAATCATATACTTTAAGTTCAGTAATGCCACTTCAGAGATTTTTTTCTGAACCTTTCAAATGAAGTTTCATATGTTTACATCTAAGCCATAATAGAACCCTAAGAAGATAGTTACCTCCTAATTATTATTATTTTTTTAATCCTCACCCAAGGATATGGTTATTGATTTTAGAGAGACAGGAAGGGAGAAAGGGATGGACAGAGGGAGGGAGGGAGGAAGAACAGGAGGGAGGGAGGGGAAGAGAGAGAGAGAGAAACATCCATGTGTGAGAGAAACATTGATGGGTTGCCTACTGTACGTACCCCAACTGGGGATTGAACTACAGCCTAGTTATGTGTGCCCTGAACAGGAACTGAACCCACAACATTTTGGTGTACAGGACAATGATCCAACAAACTGAGCCACCCAGCCAGGGCAAAATCACAATTATCTTTAAAAATATCTCCATCCCACATTACCACGTGGCCCATAGGAGTTGCCCATATTGTATGCTGTTCCATCTGGCTCATAATGAGGATGTGCAGTGGCTCCATTCACAGCAATGAATTTGCTCCAGTCTACCTGCAAATGTAAGGCCATCAGAGACTTTTAAATGTTACACAGGCAGATCTCTATTTAGATGCAGAGAGAGTAGAGATGTGTCAAACACTGTTAAAGTAAAATATGGAAACTACAACCTAAGCCCTAATATCTCACCTTTAAGAAATCAAAATCATTTTTCCTACTAAAGAAAAAAAAATAAGACCAAAAATATAAAAACAAAAACCCACCACTAACAAACAAAAAATGGACAAAAATGATTATCCAATAAGGGTAATTTTCCCCCCAAGATCACAGGAAAGTTCAAAATAATAAGAATTAAAATTAAAATTTTGGTCCAAAATTTCATTTAACTTTTAATTAATGTGTTAAGCTAAAGCAGTATGGATCTAGACAATTTCCAGTCCAATTCTACCAATAGCTAGGAAAAACATGAGCTGGCCAAAGTAGATCTGTTATATTTTTCCTTTACCCTAGCCTTCAGATATTAGGACTAAGGTAGAAGTCTAGAATTATGGGAAAGCAAGCCACAAGTCATTCTAATCAGGACAGAGGGTGCACCACGAGTAATTTTGGTTTTGCTTGGTTAAGGTTCCTATTTTTATTCAGATATCTACTACACCGAGAACTATTTTGAATGGAAAGAAATGTGGGAGTCTATTTTATTCATTTTTTAAACCCACATTTTACCTTTTCTGTCTTTTCCAGAGTTTCAATGTCCACTTTATTCATAAAGTTGGTCTCAGTACTAACATAATAATCCCCCTTGTACCGCACATAGTTGACATTGGTGTTGTCAGTCATTGCTGAAACCAAATCCCAGAGTTACTTAAAAACCAAAATAGGAAACAAAAGCAGTTTAGGCATCCTTTCATACCAAAAAAAATCTATTTCAAGATTTATATAGATTGTTATATATCATAGCAATTTAAATAATCAACAGTGTCACGTGCAAATTCTAGGCACATTAATAGCCACTTACCAGGCAGCTCAAACTTGGACATGAAACGTTCAAAAACATTCCTGCATGGATCAGGGAGAGCCAGTGTGCCAAATTCTGAGATCACAATTCGATTATGAACACTGTTAGCCTTATATGTATCACTCTGTAGAAACTTGCTCCTATATGTCACTGTGCCCTTCTCCATCCTAAACTGGTGAAGCAAAGCCATTCCATCAAACCAGTGATTGTACCTTCAAATAGGAGCAAACATAGAAAAACAAATATTAGCATGAAAAACATGGGGTCAAAATGAGAGATTTCAAACACAGCGATAAGGAGATGGGATGGGTTCCCAGCACAACCTGAGAACATGAAATTAAGGGATGCTTACATCCTCCTGACCCTTACCCCTGTGAAAGACCTCACACTTCAGAGGGCTAAAGAAAAACCCTAAGCCAGTGACTCCTAAAACAATTCTGACCTTGACCTTTGACAAGGAGAAAATTTTTAGATATTCTAAGTTAAATAACAGCAGTCCAGGGGGTAGAAGGAAGAGACAAGAAGGAGTTAATCAGTTAACTTCATCAGTTAACTTCAGGGCATAACCAATAAAACACTGCTTACATTCCTGAGTTTAAATTGAAACTTTGAGTTAACTTCCAGGTGGCTATTTCCATCATTATCTAAAAGAGATTAGCCAGGCATTACCCCACAAGAGGAGCCTCTGCTTCTTACACAGAACTTTCCACAACCAATCCAAAGGAGCAAACACTTCACTCTTACAGACTCTTTGTCCATCCTAGAACCAAGCTTCCTTCACTTTATCCCACCCACCTTATCTATAGCCAATGCAAATTCTTACAGAACAATTTACATCTTTCTCCCCCCTGCCGGTTGTATTAAAAAGCCCTTCAACTCCACGACAGCTGGCATACTTGTCTTTTCCACCTAGCTGTGCTGCTTTTTTAGACTTCATGCCCCAGGACCTGGTCTTTATCTTGCTAGCAATGACCCCAAAAATCCTTTCTTTTAAGAAGGACTTCAGCAGTGAAAGTTCTTTGTTTTACACCTGAGAGAATTGCATAAGATGATATGGAATACTTGACATTTTCCAAATTCAAATGGGTTTATAAGATTTTAAAAATAGTTATTTTTCTATCTTATATGTATTACATTGTCCATTTACTTTAAAATGTTTCAAATTTATCAAAATTATGCAAAAGTCAACAAAAAAGATAACTGCTATCCAAAAAAAGATTACTGGATAATCATTTTTGTCCATATAATTGCACTAGAAATTATCTATTTAAATGATGGAACATTGAAAAATTCTAAGGAAAAGTTTGTGGTTTTACTTTTAAAAGGGTTTAACATCATATAGACTTTTCATTCATATCCTTGACAGTTTGAATTCTTCATGTCTTCGCCATGGATAAGCAAGGCTACCATCACCGTCTTAAAAGTAATTTCTTTTTATTGTGGTAAAAAACACAACAAAATTTATCACCTTACCATTTTTAAGTATACAGGTTAATGTTAAGTTTGTTCACATCATTGTGAAACAAATCTTCAGAACATTTTCATCACAGTGAATTATATTTTTAATGTAGTGTTGGATTCTGTTTGTTAATAAAAATATTTATTAGCACTATGTTAGTACTATATATTTTGAACTTTTTCAATGATATTTATTAATAATATGAATGAATAATGGTTTTCTTTTTTGCACCACCTTTATCATGTATAGATATCAATGTTATCCTTGCTTCATAAAAAAATGGAAAGTTTCCCTTCATTTTCAATTCTCTGAAGTAACCTTTTTTAAAAGTACATTTTATTGATTATACTAATACAGTTTTCCCAATTTTCCCCATTTATCCCCCCTCTGCCCTGTACCACCCAACCCTCTAGCATTCCCCCCTTAGTTCATGTCCATGGTTTGTACATATAAGTTCTTTGAATTCACTGTTTCCTATACCATTTTCGACCTCTCCCTGTCTATTTTATGCCTACCAATTATGCTTCTTCTTCCCTGTACCTTTTCCCCACTATTTCTCTCCTCCCCACCCACTGAAAACCCTCAATATGATGTCCATTTTTCTGATTCTGTTCCTGTTCTAGTTGTTGGCTTAGTTTTTGTTTTCATTGCTTTTCTTTCTTTTTTTTAGATTCATTTGTTCATAGTTGTGAGTTTGTTGTCATTTTCCTTTTCATAGTTTTTGATCTTATTCAATTTCTTAGAAAAGTCCCTTTAACATTTCATATAATAAGGGCTTGGTGATGAGGAACTCCTTGAACTTGACCTTATCTGGGAAGCACTTTATCTGCCCTTCCATTCTAAATGAAAGCTTTGCTGGATAGAGTCATCTTGGATGTAGGTCCTTGCCTTTCATCACTTTGAATACATCTTTCCAGCCCCTTCTTGCCTGTAAGGTTTCTTTTCAGAAATCAGCTAATAGCCTCATGGACATTCCTTTGTAGGTAACTCTCTCCTTTCCTCTTGGCTGCTTTTAAGATTCTCTCTTTATCTTTAATCTTAGATAACTTAATGATGATGTGCCTTGGTGTGTTCCTCTTTGGGTCCAACTTCTTTGGGACTCTCTGGGTTTCTGGGACTTCCTGGAAGTCTATTTCCTTCACCAGATTGGGAAAGTTTCCCTTATTTGTTCAAATTAGTTTCCAATTTCTTGCTGTTGTTCATCTGCTTCTGGCACCCCTATAATTCAGTTATTGGAACAGTTAAAGTTGTCCCAGAGGTTCCTAAGGCTCTCTTCATTTTTTTTGAATTCTTGTTTCCTCATTCTGTTCAAGTTGGATGTTTATTTCTTCCCTTTGTCCCAAATCATTGATTTGAGTCCTGGTTTCCTTCCTGTCACTGTTGGTTCCCTGAATATTTTACTTTATTTCATTTTGGTATCTTTCATTTGTGCTTTCATTTTCAAACCAAGCTCAATCAGTTCTGTGAGCATTTTGATTACCAGGGTTTTAAATTCTCCATCAGATAGGTTGGCTATCTCCTCATCACTTAGCTCTCTTTCTGAAGTTTTCCTCTGTTCTTTCATTTGGGCCATATTTCTTTGTCTTGGCCCACCTGATAAGTTGTAAGGGGGCGGGGCCTTAGGTATTCACTCAGGCAGGGCAATCCTCGCTGCCTGTGGGGGAGGGCCAGAGAAGGAACAATGCAGCTCCCCTGCTGGGCTCTAGCCCACTTTCCAAAGAACCCTTGAGTGAGACTAGGAGTTTCTCTCATGGCAGCAACCGCCAAAGTCCACAGTCAACTCTGAGTCTCAGTTTCCCATTCAGCCAGCCCTACCCACACAGTCCCCCACATTGCCAAGAGTTCTCTCTGTCCACCCATCTGGTTGGTCTGGTTGGTCTAGTTGACTGTTTCTTCAATTCCTTGGTTGTCGGAGTTTCACACAGTTTGATTTTCTGGCACTTCTGGTTGTTTATTGATTTTAGATTGGTTGTTATCCTCCTTTTGGTTGTGCGAGGAAGCAAAGGGTTTCTACCTACACCTCCATCTTGGCTGGAACTATCTGAAGTAACCTTTTGAGCATTGAGACTATCGAATATTTGAAGGTTTGGGAGACTTTCCCTGTGAAATAATCTGGGCCTGGTGCTTTCTCTGAGAAGTAGTTCCTTAATCAGCTTCTCTTTTTCCTCTACAAAAATTAATCTGTTTAAACTTTCTATCTCTACCAGTTTTGATAACCTGTATTTCCTCAGGAAATTTGCTCTTTTAAAAGGTTTTCATATGTATTAGAAGAGAGGTCTGAAAAGTCTCTTGTAATTTTTTATTGATTTGAATGGTTTCTTTCCCATTGTCATTTTTTATGTAGTACTTTTGTGTTTTCTCCCTTTTTCTTGATTATGTTAGCTAGTAGTTTTTCTATGTTGGTAATATTTTTCAAAAATATTAAAAAGATCCCTGACCAGTGTGGCTCAGAGGGGTGGGTATCATCTCGCAAGGTGAAAGGTTGCTGGTTTGATTCCTGGTCAGGGCACATGCCTGGGTTGCTGGTTTGGTCCCTGGTGGTTGGGGTGCGTATAAGAAGCAGCCTATCAATGTTTCTCTCTCACATTGATGTTTCTCTCCCTCTCTTTCCCCCTTCCTCCCCCTCTAAAATTAAAAAAAAAATAGTTTCAATAATTATTGCTATTCTAGTCTAAATCCCTCTAAAACCATAATATGTAGAATGAAACACAAAAAAAGTATAGGTATAAAATCAGACAGCTTCCTCATTTAATATACTTCATCTTCTTTTCTTTCCTTCTTGTTTTTCTTTGTTACTATTTCATATTGTTGACCCGTATTGAACTGTCAATCAAAATCCCTGATTAATCTTTAACACACTCTGTTGTTAAACCACATCTCCTTCATCCTTATACTTTTAAAATTTCTTTTCTTCATTCACATTTACGTTTAATAATTCTCAACTTCTTAGATTCCATCTCCCAAGATCCTTCCAGACTCTGTCATTTTGTGCATTCATTGATTCAAATCAACCAACACTTCCAGGAGCTGTGCCAAACCCCGTGCTTACAGGCACGTTAATAACTATGCCACAGAGTGATTACTGCAGCAATGGAGACACGTTCAAACTGCTTTTCATGCACAGAAGGAGCAACAGGATGGGAGGACGTGGGAGTCAGGGAAGGGCCAAAAGGGAAGGAAACATTTGGCTGGTTTGTTAAGGATGTTTGTCAGGTGGAGACGGGCTTCCCAGGGACAGGTGATTTTAAAAAAGAGCTGTGAAGCCATGTGGCATCTTGGAGGAAGAGCCAGTTAATAAATTAGTGTGGGGCAGGCCATGATGATGGAGACATAGGTCAGCACAGGGCCTACCAGCACTTAGACTCAGGGCCTGAAGACCTTCAGCAGGAAAGCCTGGAGTTTTGAAACTGGACACTGACACTGTGAGACCCACATCTTAGAAAGGTCACTCTGGACACAGCACCAAATATGGGAAAGAGGAGCATCCAGGTTGCGAGAAACAAACAAGGAAATGAGGAAACAGTTCCAGTGACAGAGGATGACAGCCTAGACTGAAGCAGTATAGTCAGAAAAGCACAAAGTCCAGAAACAAGTCAGAGGTGACTGATAAGAGAAGGTCCCAAGAGCCACACCTGAATGACTAGCTGGATGACAGTGGTGTAACAGAAATGGAGGACACATGAAGACCTAGTGTTGGGAAAAAGCAAAGAGTTCACGTTTGAATAAGAGTCTGAACTCTTTGTAGAACATCAGGGTAGAGATGTTCACAGCCAGCTGTCAAAATGCAGGTGTAGTGCACAAGGGGTGAGGCTGGGAGGTGCTGGTCTGAGAGGACCTCTGTGTGGCAGGTATAGCCGCAGGCGCAAATGAGAGAGAATAACTACCATCTACTGAGCACTAACTACACACCAGGGACTGCGCTAACCACTTTACTGTATCTTTTCATACAGAATTTTTTCACACACACACATTAATCCTGTGAGAAATTATCATTCCCATTTCACACACATGGAAACCAAGGTTCAGAGCAAGAACAAGCCCAGGGTCACAATGCTGGTAAGTGTGAGAACAAGAATCGAACTCAGTGCTGACTCTAAGCCTGGGCGTACAAGTAAGGTGAACTACAAGAAGCTATTTGGCAGGAAAGGGAAAGAAGAGAATGAAAATGTACTAAGTGGCAATTTTCGTCAGCCACTGAAAGAGTCACTGTATGTGCCTGTGTCCTTTGCTCTTCAAACCCAACCATCAAAAATGATGTTATTAGCCCCATTTTCCATGTGGGAAACCTCGCTCAAGATCATAGCACTGATAACTGATGAAAATGGGATTGGAACTCACTCCATCATACTCCAAAGAACATATTTCCACAATCCTCAAGAAAGCATACAATGAGAGAAAAGGGAATATGCAAGGCAGAGAATGGGATATATCAGCATTAAAGGAACAAGAAAGTAAAATAAGCAACAAAAAATGATTTTAGGACACGCAATCAGAAGGAAAGAGAACATATCATGTGGGAACCCAGGGATGAGAGAATTTTAACATGGGCGGCCAGTAAGGTCAAATGCTGTACAAAAGTCTGGCTGAGGACTAAGGATCCCATTGCATTTAATAATTAACAGGCGCTGGTGACCTTTTTGAGAACAGATGCTGTAGAGTGGTGGGGTTTAAAGTCAGATGGCAGTGAACTGAGAAGACGTCAGGAAGTATAAAAACAGAAGCAGTGAGGGAAGGAGAAAGAGTAGCTGAGAGACGAAGGTGGAACAGAGAATGAGGGTGTTGAGGATGAGAGGACATTTGTAGGCTGAGAGAAGGGGTTAGTGAAGGAGAAACAGATGCAAGGGGAGGGATGTGAATGACACAGCAGGGTTCCAGAGGAGAGGAAGATGGTGGGGAGGCAGGAATGGGTAAGTACGTGGGGAGATTTGGAGGTGGGAAAGGGAGAAGCTGAATGAGCCCAAATCCAAATGCCCCTCCATTCATTATGAAGTAGATGGGTTTATCTTTGAGAGTGATAGGAACAGGGAGAATGAGGGAGGCTTCCAGAAAGGGGCCCTGGAGAGGCTGGAAAGAACGATGATGGTACCAAGGACTCAACAGGGCTGGAAATCATAATTTTGTAATTGAATCAACCTGCAAGTTTATGTGATTTCCTCTAGCAGGCCGGAACGGTGAGTGGAGGAAACTACTGTAATCGGTCAGAGGAAAAGCAGGGAAGTGAGGATGGTGGTGAGAGTGACTCTCTGAAGTGACTCATCTTGGAATCTGCACCAGGGTGAAGAAATTAAAGCAGAGCTGATAGACTGAGAGGACAGCGAAGAGTAAGGAGAGGAGAACTTGATGCTACCGGATGTAAGTTGAATGGGAATGGAGGAGTGTGAAACTGGAGTTTAAGCAGAGAGTAGAGTTTCAGAGTTCAAGATTTCTAGGGTAGGCAGTTCTGTGGAGTAAGTTCCGATGAAGCCTTGCTACGTGGCATTGTTGCGGAGGCACAGGGGGGCGATCATTGCAGTGGGATGGCCAAGGAACTGGGACTCCCCACTACCTTCATCATGGATCCTGGAGTCATTCCAGGAGACTGGCAAATATTGAGATGCTGAGGGTATTTACTACTCTGCCCAGATACGTAGAACTTAAAAAAATAATAAGCATGCCTTCGATGAAATCACTGACAAAAATTTTTAATTGAAGAATGTCATGTCATGTCACTACTATGTCATGTCTGCATGCTGACAGAGAACTATTACATGGCAGCTAACCAACAGACCAGAGATTCACAGCTAGTGGGGCTATTCTTACCCACAGGTGAAGGGTTACAAGGACTAGTTGTTTACCTCTCCCTTTAGTCTACTCTGAGGACCAACTACTAAACTAAGTCTCAGTGTCTCCTCTCACCTGTGGGGAAGGCAATACGTTGTTCTTGCTATAAATGCCTATTGCTAGCTCAGAAAAAATTGATTTGAATGAGAAATCAGACACTCTTGAGGACCAGCTACAACACCCACTTCCCCCACAAAGATGTTATCTTTAAAAGAGGCCTGTACTGAAAAACCAGGTCATAAGTAGCTCTGCTGTTTTGTTTAAAATTTACTACAGCTACTTCTGTAGTCAATGAAATACCATGTGCCTTTTAAAGAGGCTGTTTCTCTATAGGGATTGAACCAGTAGTTTTGTTTTTCTCCTTCTCCATCTTCTCTTTCTTTTTGCCTCATAATCTTTTTTCAGATTATAACTTGTATGAAATCTAAATCTGTGAAATAGGGAAAAGCAGAGTTTATCTGGTTACAGGTAGGGTCAACTCACTCACCCTCTTTTTTTCTATACACAAACTACCTCCCCATTACCCTGCCCCCCAACCCTAGTCTCCACCCAGGGCATCAAAAGTAACTTCTTAAGGGCTTCCTGAGTAGCTGTTGGGGTGAAGGACCACTGCATTTTATTGCCCTTGAGCACTATCATAATAAGTCTATTATTCAGTGAAAACAAGGTGCAATAAGTTCAGCAAATTAAAATACTTGGGATATTAAGACCAATATATCTTGACAATGGCCCTAATTTTTGATCTGTTTCCAATAACAGCTAGGAAAGCACAGTTGGACTACACTCGGATTCACATCAAGCCCATAGGAAAGTTGTAGCTAACAGAAAGTAGAATGTATGGTTACCAGGGGCTTGGGAAGAGAAGTTATTGTTTAATGGGCACAGAGTTTCAGTTTTGCAATATAAAAAGTAGGTGGATGGTGGTGATAAAAGCATCAATGTTAACGTACTTAATGCTGCTGAACTGTACACTTAAAAGTAGTTAAGATGGTAAATTTTATATTATGTGTATTTTACCACATTTTTTAAAAAGGTCATTGTTCCTGAAATATCATCCAGCCATTGAAAATAATGATTATTGAAATTTCATAGCAATATAGATAAAAAAAAGCTGATGATAGTGTAAACTTTTTAAAACCAGGGCAAAAAAAAAATTGGTTACTATCACCTATAGTCATATATCCTATATATACTTAGATATCCATATACATATATATATATAGAGAGAGAGAGAGAGAGATACACACACACATACATATAACACTCAGATGTATATATACACTCCTATATCTATGTATATATATGTATACATACACATACTCATATAACTGGACAGAAGACATGAATAGACATTTGCCCAAAGAAGACATACAGATAACCAACAGGTACATGAAAAGATGTTCAATGTCATTAATCATCAGGGGATGCAAATCAAAACCACAATGAGATATCATCTTACATTTAGTAGACTACATATTATCAAAAAGACAAGAACTAGTCCTGGCCGGGTGGCTCAGTTGGTTGGAGCATTGTCCCATACACCAAAAGGTTGCAGGTTCGACTCCCAGTCAGAGCATATACCTAGGTTGTGGGTTTGATCCCTGGTCGAGGAATGTATGGGAGGCAATCAATATATGTTTCTATCTCACATCGATATTTCTTTCTCTTTTCTCTTTCCCTCCCCCTTCCTCTCTCTAATATCAATAAATATATCCTCGGGGCTGAGGATTTTTTTTAAAGACAAGAAATAACAAGTGTTGGCAAGGATGTGGAGAAAAGGAGATCCTTGTGCACTGTTGGTAGCAATCTAAGCTGGCATGGCCAACATGGAAAACAGTGTGGAGGTCCATCAAAACATGAAAAATCATTAACAATAGAACTACTATGTAATCCAGCAATATCACTTCTGGGTATTTATCTGAAGAAAACAAAAACACTAACTCAAAAAGATATATGCACCCATATTCATTGCTGCATTATCTACAATAACCAAGCTATGGAAACAACCTAAGTGTCCGTCAATAGATAAATGGACAAAGAACATGTGATACAAATGATATATATACATATCATATATACAATGGCATATTATTCAACTATAAAAAGAAGGAATGCTTGCTGTTTGTGACAAGATAGATGGACCTTTTAGTCATCATGCTACATGAAATAAGTCAGATAGAGAAAAACAGAGAAAGACAAATACCATATGATCTTACTTACTGATGCAGATCCTGGCCAGCGGGATCCGTGTGTTGTGGCAGCAATGGACAAAAACACAGGGACTACAGAAATCTTGTGGAGAAAAAGGGATGGCATGGCCACCCTCTAAGTGAGAGAGAGGGCAAGAGAGCCAAAAAGAGCCCAAGAGAGAACCCGACCCCTGCCTGGACAGGCTTTTATTGCTTTTCTGGGCACATTACATCAAGGATGGTCCTCATTTACTATGCACAGGTTCACTGTAGGTGATTAACTTTTACAGACAACAAAGGAAAGAATGCTGCTAATTACTTCAAAGAGAAGGATGTTACAGCTCAAGGGGGAAACTGGTCACACTCCATACTTGGGTGGTTTAGCACAGACTTTAGGAAGTTAAAAATTCTCAGTAAACATTTGCTGCCTCAATCCAGGGTGAGGGAGTTTTAGCAAAAGCCAGTCTCATAGCAGCCTATGTATAATGCAGGCCTGATCCCCACAGGAGAACCTGTCCTTGGGCATGGGTCCTGCCTGCCGGACCTTGCTCCCACTGGCTTTTCCAAGTGGGATCTGGGCTACAATTCCCACGCATGAAACAGTTCCCTAAAACTTATATGTGGAATCTAAAACAAAACAAACAAATAAACAAAAACCAAGTTCATAGATATGGACAACTTATTGGTGGTTGCAGGAGGTGTGAGGAACAAAAAGGGTGTAGGTGGTCAAAAGGTATAAACTTCCAGTTATAAAATAAGTATGTCATGGGGATATAATGGACAAAATGGTGACTATGCTTAATAACACTGTTGCATATTTGAAAGTGGCTAAGAGAGTAAAATCCTCATCACAAGAAAAGAAAATTTTTGTAACTATGTATGTGATGTGTGTTAACTGGACTTATTTTGGTGATCATTTCATAATATATGCAGATATCAAACCATTGTTATATACCGGAAACTAATTTAATGTTATATGTCAATTATACTACAATAAAAAATTCTACATATCATGATAGTAATTTAAAACAAACCTATAGAAATGGGAAGACTAGCATGAAATACCGAACAGAGATGTGATACAGACATTTCCCTATTCTTTTCTATATTTTAAAGTTTCATAAAATCAAAACGTTTAGATAAAAAAAATGTCTAATATTTAAAATTGTTTAAAGCAAAGCAGATTCCTTCCTTACTATAGGGATTTCTTCATATCATTTTAAATGCCTACTAGACACACAGAGAAATGACACACTGAAGAGTTATTGGGTATTTTTTCATTTATCTACATATATTTATGGAGTGCTATTTAAGTGCAAGGCACTGTCCTAGATATTGGGGATGTGAGGTGAACAAGAAAAAGTCCCTGCTCTCATGGAACTTACTTTCTAATGGGGAGACAAAGCTAATAAAAAAACATTAAAATGACATTGATCATGTTTTATAAAGAATTAAAATACTTTTTACATTATAGGTAATATAATAAATAATAGCATTTTTAGATTGGGAAATCAGGGGAGGCTCAACTGACATGAAATTTTGAGTTGACATCTGAATGATAAGAATCAGACTTGAGAAGACAGGTGACAGAGCAAAGCCATGACTCTGAGCAGAAATAAAATGTGTGCAGTTGGGGGAACTGAAAGAGCCACGGTGTCTGGGAAGTACTGGGTGCGGGAGTGGTATGAAGAGAAGACACTGTCCCTTCCTTCAGGAACTTGTGGTGAAATAGAGCTCAGTACAGAGTTTCTGACACTTCTCTTTTGGCATAAACCTTCAGAGAACTTCTACAGAACAGAAATGTCAACTTTTTAAACAGAATTAAGTCTCCATTTTTTCCCTATAAACTACGTTCCTCATCTGCAATGAAAAGGGATCACATGGCAATGTCAGCTTCAGAGAAGAAACAGATATTAACGTGTATTCAATAGAACAAGTCCATGCAAAGAAATCGAAATTCTTCCAAAACTCAAAGCTTACCTGTCCTTGCCAAATTCAAATTTCCCCGGACCAATTCGAAGTAGAGACCCATTGAGCCACTTGGGAAAATGTCCTCGGACTTGAGCAGAGATGACGTGTGGAGTCTCCTCCACTGTGGTCAGTAGTGGTGCAACACACGGAAGACTCTCCTGCTTACTGAAGATCACTTTTGTCTGATGACTGTTTTCTATGCACTTCTTCAAAACTGTGAAGAAGAAATCAAAAACACAAAAAATGTTTACCGATCTTCTACTAATATGCCTATTTCTCCCTACTGGTCAGGGAAGTGTAAACCTAACTCCGAATATAGTCTCCAAATTCCTCTCTCTCTTTCCTCATTCTCAGATTAGTTCTTTGGTTCTCCTTTTTTTTTTTTTTTTAAACAACAATCCTTTTTCTATCTTTGCTGTACAAATATACGAACAGTGTTCATCTTTTCACAAGATGGAATCTAACCCTAGATGTGCTAATAGCAACCTCACTGTTATGATAAAAAGTGACCACCATTTCACATTATCATAATTATGTTGACCTTAGAACTTTATATACACCAGAATGTGATCCCAAAAATTTCATGGGGATTTGTGGAGAGCATTTAATAGGATCTACAATTTAATTTCTTCTATTTTAATGTTCACATGAATGTCACATGGCATTTTCTAGGAGAAGGGTATCATAAACTAAACTATGCAGTGATACCTAGTCTAAAATTACCTGAAGTTCAAAAGCCACAAGAAAAAAAATAGTTATATAACAAAGACCTGGAAATTGTTCCCATTATCTCACATTTAGCGTTCAAAAGGCAGTATTGCCTTACACAGAGGGGTGGTCAAATATATAACTAACAAAGTACTATAAAATCCAGTCATTTATTTTATTTCATAAAACCTTAACACTGAGATAAAAGTCTAAACTAGAGCAACTAAGACATAGGGACACTATGAAAAGCGGGCTTGGTTGCGGGCCAGGCCCCCAGAAAGGGAGTGATGTTTCTCTCCCTTTCTCCCTCCTTTCCCCTCTCTCTAAAACTAAATAAATATTTTAAGAAATAAATAAAATCATGTAATAATAGTAGCTATAATAGAAAGCTTCAAAACAATAAACAGAGTGTTAAGGAAGTCCCTCAGAATGCAAATAGAAGAACCAAATATTTACATTAGAATGTAAAGCAGTGATTTTCAATTGAGAAAGGTCTAAATAGTGGCAATAATATTTTTCCTATTGCAAATCCAGGAGAATCCTGAAACCCTGAAACCTGCCCTTGTAAGTCCTATAAAATATACAAATGGAAAGGCTGTTTCCCTGAGGAATGAACAAATCCTGACTCTTGTATTCTTGAACTCCTAGCTCTGCACTTGCTGCCTGTATCTGCTTCAAAAAGAGTGGAAAACTTCAGAAGCTCCCAGTATTCTCACAAAAGGCACAGAATTATTAGTTCAGGCTGGTAGGAAGAGGAGGAGGACGGGGCAAATCCCCTACCTGGAATCCGGTGTATCACAGATCGGAAAACCACTGCAATGGTAGAAAGATGGTGGATGAAACGGAAGAAGAGTTGAAAGACCATTTTTGTGTTAAGTAGCAGCAGATCCTGTGATTTCCAAATCCTCACATTCATTAGCAGTGAGGGAAAATAAACTTCCTGGGCAGTCCCTGGCTCACGAACAAAAAATGGGAAGAAGGGATGGGGGATGGGACGGAGGAGAGGCTTCAAAACATGGGAAATCTCTCTCACTCTCATTTCCATAACAAGTTCTCCAATAACCTATCTATAATAAGTAGTGTTTGAAATATGAAATTAAACTACCAACGGCGGTCTCCCTCCCTAAACTCTCCTCATTCAAATCTGTCCTCACACTTCAATTCAGTCAGTTGATTCATGGATGAATTTCCTTATGTTACTGCTCTCCCCTGAAAGATCCAGATCTCCTTTCTGTACAGAATAAAGTCCAAATGTAATCTGTCAACAAAGGACTCTACAATCTGGCCAAAACCTACCTTTAATCCTTTGTCTCTCTGCCTTTCTAACATTTCATTCTTCTTCTTTTTTTTTTCTATTCATTAATTTACAGAACATTTTCCCACAATCTAGTATGAATAAGGTCCTGTGAAGGTATGCTCTTAAAAAACTTTAACCATATATAATTTTATTAATTTAACAAACATTTTTGAGCACCACAGTATCAAATACTGTGCTACAAATTGAGAAAATCAAGAAAACAAAATTCAGTTCTGATTCTCTAGCAGTTTAGATGATACATTATTCCCCTTTGTGAATTCTCAGTCCAGTGAAATGACTATAAATGTACCACATGTTTTTATTCTTCTAGCCCTTTGAAAAAACTTTTCCCTGCCTGAAATATCCTCCCTCTTCCCTTTCCAGACGAGATCGGGCACATTCAGGGTGGTACAGCCGTAGACCTCCCTCTTCCCTTTTCAAAAACCCATTTGAAAATCGACCTCTTTGGCCGTTTGCTAAAAAGCCCTACTCCCACTAGGAGTTACTAGCACTGCCACAGAAATTCTTTTAACATGTACATATCATGTCTTCCTAGCAAAGGCACCTAAATGCAGTTTCTAGAAAGGAGTGGTTAAAACTTTCAGAAGGGAGAACAAAGAGTATATTAAACTATTCTGT
The DNA here is from genome assembly GCF_022682495.2 of Desmodus rotundus. Lineage (NCBI taxonomy): Eukaryota > Metazoa > Chordata > Mammalia > Chiroptera > Phyllostomidae > Desmodus > Desmodus rotundus. The sequence goes on along the minus strand of NC_071391.1, from coordinate 82,724,042 downwards.
ATCTCCCACAGTACCTAGCATAATATGATATGCAAAGATAGTCAGTATATGTTTTCATTTGTAATCAGTGAAAAATACAAACTTGTGAAATTTTATTGAAATGAAAGAGTGATACTAGAGGTGTAAATTAAAGGGCAATGTGATGTTAGAAGTGTAAATTAAAGGGCAAATAAACCTTAATTAGGCATTCAAGAACTTCTCCTCTAAGAGGTAGTTGTTCTGATCAGTAACACATGGTTTCTGACAGTAAACACAGTTTCACTAAAAAACAGTTAGTCTTAATCATACCAAATGAAGAGATCAAATCGATTCTCTGAACCTGCACAGGAAGAATCAGATACTAAACAATGGAGACACCATCAAGATATAAGAAGTATATTATGAAATCCATTCTGAAACAACCTATTAGCCTTGGCTTTCATATTAATAATAAATGCTTAGGAAAAAAATAACTCAAGAACATTTTAATAGTGATGGGCCAATAGTGTCATCTTTGTATTTAGAACATTCACGAACTCTGTAAGTAACAGAATAACTCAAAATCCAGGTGATATGGTATATCACTTCAAATATAGTCTTCTGATTGCATTTAATATCTTAAAATCCCATTTCTTATAGTTACTTGATTGACCTCCATTAGTATCTCTCTCTACAAACCTAATAATTTTTCCACTTAATAATCAGTGTTTAATAAATATTTTTATACTGTTTGCAATCCTTTCTTGTATGAGTATTTTGTTATGTGGTAGGTATATATGCCTTGAAATAATTTTATGAAATGAGATTTTACTTGAACATTTAAAAAGCAACAAGGCAAACATGCTGTCCACCTGAAGAATACCAAATTCCTTGTGGTATTGTTTGTAAATATGCCCAAATTTGTGATTGCTTATATCAGTGAAATATATTTATTAAATCAAAAAATATATAATACATTGAATTATATATGTGACTAAAAACTGAGTGCTATGGTTTTTAAAATCTGATTAATATAGTTATTACATGTAATTATATAACATAGTGAAAATTTTCAATGAAATCCTAATAGTGCCACTCTGGTTGGTGTGGCTTAGTGGACTGAGCACGGGCCTGTGAACCGAGAGGTCACTGGTTTGATTCTCAGTCAAGGCACATGCCCAGGTTGCAGGCCTGGTCCCCAGTTGGGGTTGTGCAAGAGGCAACCAATCAATTTATCTCTCACACATTGATGTTTCTCTCCCTCTCTTTCTCCCTCCCTTCCCCTTGCTCAAAAAGTAGATAAAATCTTTCAAAACATAAATTAAAAACAGAAAATAAAATAAAATAAAAACAGAACTATACAAAAAATCATAGCAGAGCCTTCCATCAAAGGGAGGATTTTTTTTTAGCTAGATAAGTATTAGAAATCCACTAGTCCAAATTCAACTTCTGAATTATAACAGGATTAAAATGATTCACCAAATCTGCCTTGTTTAGCCACTCTTTACTTCTGTTTTTATAAAAGTATATTTTATTGATTATGCTATTACAGTTTTCCCAATTTTCCCCCCTTTCTCCTCCCTCCACCCTGTACCCCTCAACCCTCCAGCTCCCCCCCACACACTTACTTCATGTCCATGGGTTATACATACAAGTTCTTTGAATTCCCTGTTTCCTATACCATTTTTGACCTTTCCCCATCTATTGAATGCCTACCAACTATGCTTCTTCTTCCCTGTACCTTTTCCCCCCTATTCCTCCCTTCCTCCTCCCCACTGAAAACCTTCCATATGATGTCCATTTCTCTGATTCTATTCTTTTCTAGCTGTTTGTTTAGTTTTTGTTTTCGTTTTTTTTCCTTCTTTTATTTTTTTAGGTTCATTTGTTGATAGTCGTTTGTTGTCATTTTACTGTTCATATTTTTGATATTCCTTTTCTTAGTTAAGTCCCTTTAACATTTCATATAATAAGGGCTTGGTGATGAGGAACTCCTTGAACTTGACCTTATCTGGGAAGCACTTTATCTGCCCTTCCATTCTAAATGAAAGCTTTGCTGAATAGAGTCATCTTGGATGTAGTCCTTGCCTTTCATCACTTTGAATACATCTTTCCAGCCCCTTCTTGCCTGTAAGGTTTCTTTTCAGAAATCAGCTAATAGCCTCATGGACATTCCTTTGTAGGTAACTCTCTCCTTTCCTCTTGGCTGCTTTTAAGATTCTCTCTTTATCTTTAATCTTATGTAACTTAATGATGATGTGCCTTGGTGTGTTCCTCTTTGGGTCCAAATTCTTTGGAACTCTCTGGGTTTCTGGGACTTCCTGGAAGTCTATTTCCTTCACCAGATTGGGAAAGTTTCCCTTATTTGTTCAAATTAGTTTCCAATTTCTTGCTGTTGTTCATCTGCTTCTGGCACCCCTATAATTCAGTTATTGGAACAGTTAAAGTTGTCCCAGAGGTTCCTAAGGCTCTCTTCATTTTTTTGAATTCTTGTTTCCTCATTCTGTTCAAGTTGGATGTTTATTTCTTCCCTTTGTCCCAAATCATTGATTTGAGTCCTGGTTTCCTTCCTGTCACTGTTGGTTCCCTGAATATTTTACTTTATTTCATTTTGGTATCTTTCATTTGTGCTTTCATTTTCAAACCAAGCTCAATCAGTTCTGTGAGCATTTTGATTACCAGGGTTTTAAATTCTCCATCAGATAGGTTGGCTATCTCCTCATCACTTAGCTCTCTTTCTGAAGCTTTGCTCTGTTCTTTCATTTTGGCCCCCTATCTTTGTTCGGTGCCCCAGTTAAGTTGTAAGTTGTAAGGGGGTGGGGCCTTAGGTATTCACCTGGGCAGGGCAACCCTCCTTGCTGTGCTGTGGCACTGCTTGAGGGGGAGGGGCCAGAGAGGGATCAATGCAGCTCCCCTGCTCATCTCCAGCCCACTTTTCAAGGAACTCTCTTGGGATTTCTCCCGCCTTGGCAACCACAGTAGTCCACAGTCCACTCTGAGTCTCAGTTTCCCCTTAAGTCAGCCCCGCCCACATAGCACGGTCCCTGCCTTGGCGCGGTTTCTCAGCCAGTCCCGCCCGCATGGTCTGCCGCCTTGCCACAGTTTCTCTCTGTCTGCCCATCTTACCAGTCTGATTGTTCTGTTTGACTGTTTCTTTAATTCTGTGGTTGTCAGAGTGCCATGCAGTTTGATTTTCTGGCACTGCTGGTTGTTTATTGATTTTAGATTAGTTGTTATCCTCCTTTTGGTTGTGCAAGGAAGCAAAGGGTTTCTACCTACACCTCCATCTTGGCCAGAAACTCTTTACTTCAGGACCACTAATTTTACCCCATACCACACAACTGCTAAAACTTGTAAGTACAATTCATTAACAACATCACTGATATGGTTGTATAAAAAAGCCAAGTCATATGAGGTTCTGGTTATTTCTGGTTTTTACTTTACCACAAGAAAATAATTATAAATGAAAAACTTTTATTAATCATGTATAATAACTAATAGTGAAAATAATCAAATGATAATATTAAATAGCAAGAGCACATATAGTTCATTACATATTGAGAAACTGGACAAATCACTTTTAGGTTTTAATTTTTTATAATACTGACCATGAAAAACATTTCAAAACTATTTCCAAAGCTATCTGCTATTTGAACAAAATATTTTTTTAATGTACAATATTGTTAAACATTATCAAATTAACTCATTGAGTCTTTTAGAAGTTGAAAGCAAGGGCATTTAAGAAAAAAAAAGAATCCATATATAATTTAAATAATTTACACTTTTATAAAATACACCAAATATTTGATCCTCAAAAGAAAACCTACGTACTCCATATCAATGTCCAGTTTAAAGTCCCCTTTAAATCTAGAAAAGAAATTCAGTGAGTTTCCCCTCCTATGTTTAAGGTACATATTTTCTTTAACAACTTTTAGAGCATATATGCCATTCTTTCATTACAACAATAATGGGTTTAAATTCTCAGTTTATTTTAAGCACACAATTTTATCTGTGCAGTGTGTTTGCAATCACTGTAAACCTCTGTCTCAGAAGCTCTCTTTTTTGTATCAGAAAGTTTTCAATAGTATTGGCTTCTTTGAAGAGTCCATCTATCTCGTCAATATAAGATGCATCTACTGCTGCTCTCTCACTAATGGGGAAAAAAGGGTTTATGTTAAATTAAATAGTTAAATAGTTATAATGTCAAAACACACTATCATAGTGATGTTCTTTATTATGCTATATTTGTTAGTTATTTCATTTAAATAGCTTTGTACATTGGAAAGCTTCAGTTTACAAACACTCTTCAGTGAAAGTTAAATTAGTCCCACAAATATTTTGACTACTCGAATTCTCCTGGCACAGCAGAATACATATCTTATAAATTATAATTCTAACATCAAACATTATGCAGTCATGCTTCACTTAACAATGGAGATATGCTTGGAGAAATGCATCATCAGATGATCTGATTACTGCAGAAACATCATAGAGTGCAGTTACATAAACCTAGACGGTATATAACCTAATACACACCTAGGCTATATGGTATAGTCTATGCTCCTAAGCTACAAACCTGTACAACACATTACTGTACTGAATATTGTAGGCAATTGTAACACATAGGTGTGTATTTATCTAAACATAAAAAAGTTACAGTAAATATACATTATAAAAATGTTTTTTAATGGTACACCTGTAGAGGGCACTTAGTGTCAATGGGGCTTGCAGGACTGAAAGTTGCTCTGGTTGAGTCAGTGATTGAATGGTGAGTGAATGCGAGGGCCTAGGACATTACTGGACACTACTGAGACTTTATAGACACTGTCCCACAAGCCCTCCTGCCTACTTCCTTCTGACAGGGTCAGAAATAGAACACTGAAACTGTCAACACTGCTCCATGAACACAAATGTAGGCACACTGACTGATAATGTCAAGGAGAAACTGGCTGGGTAAGGCGTAAATCACTATAATAGTAACTGTCAGAAGGGAGTGAAAGGTAGCCGGAGAATCAGTAGGAATAAAAAAATCAAGAAGACAAAGGGAACATAGGAAATAGTCACAGTAATGTGGTCTGGCTATTGCATGTTGGAGCAAGTGGTTATATTAAAGAATTTTGTGATACTCATTTTTTTAAAAGAGGTTATTTAACATGGAGAGGGTATAGAACTGAGGGCTCAATTTTGACTTTGGAAGTTTATTTTTGGTTCCTTTGACTTTATCTGACAGAAAGGGCTCTCTCTGGCATTAAATTGATGGAATACATAAAGTTTATCTATATTTTACATCATTTTAACCTGAAAATATTTCCAAAGTACAGGGACAGGCTGCCTCCACACTGTCACAGAAAGCTTTTACTAAAGTGGCAGTGGTACTTATACTTGTTAAGATAGCTCCTTCAGAACTATGTAATTTTATACGATCTTAGGTCCTCAACAAATATTTTTATAGCAAAGTACTCTGAAGACTATCAACCTAGATCTGAGATGGCTATAGCCCTATCTGAAAATGTAGCACGGGGGGAACAGTCTCCTCTGTGCTGAATCAGATCAGTGCCTGACTGTTTAGGTTGCAGCCTGTGCACTCAAAACTGAGGTTCCATGAATGAGAGAGAATCTACTGCCAAGCGCCCACAGATATAAATCCCATCAGAGGAAAACAAAATTCTTCCTAAGCCACATAGCTTTCCATTTCTTACAGGAAATAGAGCTCCATTAGAATCTATAGGATCACTGTCATACATGTGATCTGTCGTTGACTGACACAGTCAATGCATCATTATATGGAGCATGACTATACATTATTTTAACAGCCACACAAACCATTATTCAAATACAGTGACTGTCCAGTAGTTTTAAAAAACACCTTATAGCCCAGGCTGGTGTGGCTCAGTGGATTGAGTGCTGGCCTGCAAACAAAAGAGTCACAGGTTTGATTCCCAGTCAGGGAACAGGCCTCAGTTGCAGGACGGGTCCCCTGTGGGGGGCTGTGTGAGAGGCAACCACATACTGATATTGCTCTCACTCTCTTTCTTCCTCCCTTCCTCTCTCTCTAAAAAAAAAATAAATTAAATCTTAAAAAAAAAACACCTTATAAAACATGATAATCTCACATCAATAAAATATTAAAATTCATCCTTCAAATGTATATGGATGTTTAAATATTTCACAAATACATTTATTTTATCTTTAATATCACTCTGTTATTATCATTAACTTCACCAAATGGTAGTTTTCTGAAAGGGGTTTTATCATAAAATTTTAATTGTTATATCATCTAATTAGAGACCAAAATATATCCAGCCTAGTATTCATTCTGGTAATAGCAAACAAAAGATGTTCAGTGAAAAAGTTCAGATTATTCTTTGAAAATAACAAACTAACTTATTATAAGAAATTGAGGTAGAATTTTAAAATTTCAAACTTATAGTAACTGGATAGGTTCTGCAGCCACTGAACTAAAGTTCCCATTATGGAGTGTCCAGAAGAAAACTTCTATAATAAAGACTCAAGAGAATATACTATAAGCACTTACCTTAAGATCTTTGCATATGTAGACAACATTAGATTAATTTCCTTGCTCATATCTATAAAAAAAATCACTAAGTTAAGTTCTGAAATACCACAAACCTTCTGTGTTTATTATAAAAAATAAATATAGAGAAATATAAGCATTGTATATACATCACCATTCAAATCTTTCTCCAGGGCTTCATCTTTATAAAACAGTCCAGAGCTTTCAGAGAAAGATGAATCTGATTTTCCAAGAGAGGACAGTTGCAGACTATCTGGCATTTGAGGCTAATATAAGAAAGTAAAAGAAAATAGGTAAATAATCAACAAGATCCTTAAGATGTATACATTCTATTTTTTAAAAGCAAAATAAAACATCTTTCAGAAAAAAGCAAACATGCTACAAATCCTATGATCTTGTATCCTAATTAGTCATTTGAAATTTTATTACCAAGGAAACTTTTAGTCTCAACAAGCACCTTGTTCAACATACTAAATTTTGTTTTGACTTTTTTTTATTAGACTTTGAAATATGGTATTAAGCCCCTGATGAAAAAGTTTCCTGTATCTTGAACCAGTAGATGTTTCCATAGCAATGTAACAAAACTTTCATTTAGACAACAGCCAGATGCTTGAAAGTTTTTGCAAGTAACATAATCTTTAAACAAGCAAATGATGTCCCAAATGCAAACATCAATTGGTGGGGATAGTAGTGAAGAAGGGCAGAATACAGTGTTTTTATTTTAAAAAGTCAGCAACTCCAGTACCTAGGTATCCTACTTATTATAGCAAAATAATTATTTAAATTCCTAGGTATCATAAAGATATGAATCCACTTCTGTCTCTAGATCACAAATTACCACAAAGAAGTCTCCCAACAGTTTCTTGGTAAACTATATATTTAGTAAAAAAGCAACTGGGGTCACCATTGTTCCTGCTGGGACAATCCCAGCTCTGGGAATATGAAAACTTAAATTGCATTTATCAATAGACCTTTCTTAACTGGAAGAAATTTGAAAATTACCATGTTTTGCCATGCAAATATATACTTTTTGCCCAAGTTTTTTAGGGAAAAATAAGGATGTGCATTATTTTGGTATAATGATTACATACCATGGGTAGTATAATGGGTATGATAACCCTGTGTATAATGCACACAAAACATGGGTGCACATTATACACGACAAAATATGGTGTATACACAAAATAAAATAAACCCTGGCAACTGATCAATGTTTCTCTCTCTTTCCCTCCCTTCTGTAGTCTCTTAAAAATATATATACATAAAATCTTAAAGAATCATAAAATAAAACACTAAGGCTCAGGAAGCATGTAAATTACCTCCAGCTCTCTTGGTCTCTTGCAGTTTCCAGTATCAGGTTTTACAAGGTGACTTGCCATCATATTCTGTAGACAAGAGCTGCAAAATTTTGAGCAATGCCAAATTTAAGTACCAACTCCATGCTACACAGCTCCCTTTTTCCCCTTCTCTAATTTATCCTACCAATTACTGTTTGGGCAGTCTCTCAAAACTCTGATTACCATATTCCCTTAACTTTTCAAAACTGTGACTACTGCATTCCCTTATCTCAAAAACCTTCCCTTTACTATTTGCTGATTCAGAATAAGTTCAGATTCCATCCAAAGTCCTGTATCACCTAGGGCCAATCTACCATTCCCATGATCTTCCTCTACTGCTTTTTTCTATATACAGTCCGCCAAGCTAGTATCTTTGGCACTACTGCCTTGTGTCAGGATTCATTGAAGATTCTTCTACCATTACAATACTTTAATGGTCAAATAGATACTATTGTTCATCTAAGTCAATCTCGTTTTTTCAGACATGAAAACAGGGGCAGAGATAAGCTGACCAAGTTCAAACAAGTAAAACTGGGACGGACTAGACCAGATCTTTTCTAGCCTGAGGTCTTCTCCTACCTTCATGTGCCATAAAGTTTTACTTTTAAATTACTTTTCCATAAATTCCAAAGATAATTTCCCTAGGTGTCTGAAAGATTAAGTTTAAACTTAAAGAGAAAATGTTGCAACCTAGAATGGTATAGGCTCTACATCTTAAAAAGGAGGAGCCCTGTCTACACTCAATTGATAGCCCTGTCAAGCTATCAATTAGCTTGTTTTTGCAAAATTATGCTGACATTGATAATTTTAATTAACCTGTTGGATTAGTCACCTGTAATATTCATATATATAAGCCAGTAACAACAAATAATAAAGATGTTTGTTTAGTAAATTCTGTATAATGTTTCTACATTCCTGTCAGTACCTTTCCGGTAAGTTTAAGTGTCATAATAGCAATATGTAGAAAACACTACACATACACAGTGCTGGCTTTGCCATGGGAAGTTTGAAAATGTCTCACAAAAACCACCATTAAAGTTGCTCTTCTCCCTTCCCCTTTTTCTCTTCCCTTTTCCTCTTCCACCTCTTCCCCTCCTCTCAAAAAGTAACTGCGTGTGCACAGATGTCAAATATAATTAGGTAATTCTGTTCCTGGAAAAAAATTATTTCTGTCACAACAGAGGGCCTTAGATGAATCCAGGCCTGGTCAAGAGCCTGGGCCTTCTCCTGTGACAAACACCATTTGCATCCACTGACATCAGTTGTGCAATCCACAGCTTCAGTGACGTCGTCACTACCAAGCCCAACCCCTTTGCCTTATGCAATTTTTTTCTCCTAGTCTTCTCTTTCTCCTCAATACCACCTCAGCTCCTCAGGCCATTTCACCTACCTTGTTTCTCACTGCCCACCCCCCCAACTTTCTTCCCTACTGGTGAGTCAGCCCCACTGGAGACCCTAAGAGGAAGCCTTCACACTCTCTCATTGTCTTTTTTCCACACTCGCGCAAGCAGTCATAGCTCCGGCCCCACCCCAAAACCAGTCTCCCGCCCGCTGTGCCCAGGACCTCTCCGCCTCAGCGAATACTCGGGAGTGAAGAGACCAGCTGCCTGCTAGTGCGCAGGCGCTGGTGGCGCCGTAGAGGCCGTGGGCGTGCGCAGCAGAGAGAAGCTCCTGACGTTCCGCAAAAGCGCTTGCTAAGCACGTGACGGAAGCCCAGCCACAACCGAGCCACATCCGCCTCTTGTAGCCCAGCAAGGGGTGCGGTGCCTGTCCTCCGCACGCTGTCACAGAAAGGCGGCTTTTTCCCCCGCTTCTCTCTCACTCGTTCCTTCAATTTGGAATCTCCATGAAACAAAAATCTCCCCCGGCCTCCCAGGGCATGTTTGGGGAAGAAGAGGGAAAATCTAAGCCTCATTTCTCCAGAAAGAACGTGGAAGAATTGCCAGAGCAAGACTAGATTGTGTCCCAGCCATTTTGGAATCTCAGAAAAGGAACACAAAATAGTACACTCACTGCCACTTTTACATCCTATTCCACATGGTTTGTGTCATGTAAGGGTTTATAACTGAATCCCCCTGGCCTGCAAGCAAGCCAGACTTCGAGATCAGAGCCTCCATTCCTTGACTGCTTTTTCTTTGGCACACCCAACTTTGAGAATCACACCGTTTTAGAAAATTACTTAACCGATATGCCAATGAGTTTAGTCCACTTAATTGACAGCATTCAATAAACATTTTGTAATACACATGACCCACATACTTTAAGTTTATCCTATTGGGTGCTTTAATGTGGTGACTTTGACCTGCAATTTCAGAGATAGACATTCAAACTTATGCCCAGTTAGGTGATATGGAAGGAAAAAAGGATATCAGCTCATAAAACAAAGGTCAATAACACCCACCCGCATAAATTCCAGGTACCCAGTCTTACACCTGTCAAACTTTATGACCCATACCTTAACCTAGACTAATAGGGAGGACCTTTAGGAGAAGTTCTCATACCCTATGTCTCAAAAAGCCCTATGGGAAGAGCTTTATGTTTACAACGGAATTCATGGTTGTAACAGCCCCTCCGATTAACTTGCTCTTCCCTTCTATAAAGTACCTCCTTTATCCAGGCATGAATCTCCATATGGTTGGCCATATCTGCACATTTTGTATCGTGACCTTTCTTTTTCCTGAATAGATACTTTTCTGTGAGGGAATACCTATTCCACTTTTGCTTACAATTGACACACTGTAGGAAATTATATTTAACATATAAAATTTAATTTTTTCCTTTGGTTTATTTATTAGAGGGGAAGGGAAGGAGAAAGAGAGGAAATGAAACATTAATCAGTTGCCACTCATATGTGCCCCAACTGGGGCCACCCCACACCCTAGGCATGTGACTTGACCCCAGAATCCAACCAGTGACCTTTCACTTTGAGAGTCAGCCCAACCAACTGAGCCACACTAGTCAGGTCTCCTTTGGCTTATTTAAATGCTAATTGTCATACAGACTTGTAAGTGTTGTGTGTATATGTTTATTTATTGGCTGTTTGTGAAAAAGCCAATCGTTTTAAATAAGTTCCTAGAAAACACATGCTCAATTTAACTTTATTTGCTAATATTGTGAACTATAAACCACTTAATAAAACTAGGCTAGATAATTATGGTATAGTTATTGACAGTCTTTAAACGATGTCAATCTATGTTGAAATTTTCCCCATCTGTGGTAAACTGAGGGGAAAAGGAATGAAAATCCCATAAGCTAATGTGTTTTTTAAAGTGTCATTTATTCTGATACTATGTCCTAATTTTTTTGGTGTTAAAGTGTCCTTTCATGAAATAAAAATATAAAGATTTTTAGATTTTTAATGTCCTTAGTAAAATACAAAGTTGTCCACTCAGTGTTTACCTAGTCTTTATTATCATCATTATTGTTATTATTTTTCTGGTCGTTAAATCCCAAAGTGTGGAAAATACTGATCGAATTCCTCACCCAGCCTTCACAGGTAGTTATCCAGTTTTTAAAATATCTCCAGGAGCCCTGACTGGTGTGGCTCAGTGGGTGGCGCGTTGTCCCACAAACAGTAAGGTCGAAGGTTCAATTCCCAGTCAGGTCACATGCCTGGTTTCAGGCTGGGTCCCCTGTTGGGGGCGTGTGAGAGGCACTCTCATTCATCAGTGTTTCTCTCCCTGTCTCTCTTCCTCTCTCCCCCTGATGTGGACTCCAACCAGCAGGGTCCATGTGTTGAGGATGCGACAAATAAATTCACAAGGACAACAGAAGTCCTGTGGAGAAAAAGGGATGGCATGGCCACTCTCTGAGCGCGCCCCCACCCTTACCTGGACAGACTTTTATTGCTTTTCTGGGCACATTACATCGAGGATGGTCCTCATTTACTATGCACAGGTTTGCTTTAGGTGATTACCTTTTACAGATAACAAAGGAAAGGATGTTGCTGACTACTTCAAAGAAAAGGATGTTGCAAATGCAAGGGGAAAAGTGATTGAACTGATTACACTCCTTACACTCCATCCTTGGGAGGTATAGCACAGACTTTAGGAAGTTACTTTAAAGATATGCAGTAAACATTTGCTGCCTCAATTCAGGGTGAGGGAGTTTTAGCAAAAGCAAGCCTCAAAGCAGCGTAGGTACAATGCAGGCCTAGTTCCCCACAGGAAAGCCTATCTGTGGGCCTGGTTCCTGTGTGCTGTCTCACTCCCACCAGCTTTCCAAATCAGGGCTGGGCTACATTTGCCATTGCCATGTGGTTCGGTTCCCTATATCCCCCTCTCTCTAAAAATAAATAATATCTTAAAAAAAATAAAAGATGAAGTAAAATATTTCCAGAAGAATATATAAATGTTTACATGAGATTAAGAGAACACTATGGTCATTTTATTTTACTTTAAAAATCTTATCTCTATTGTATAAGCTAAATGAGTAAAAACAAGTGAGATGGTGTGTAGCCTTATTGTTGTCTAGTGCTTTAAAATATTCAGCCCTGGCTGATGTGGCCAGTAGATTGAGTGTTGCCCTGCAAAGCAAAGGGTCACCAGTTCAATTCCTAGTCAGCACATGTCTGGATTTTGGGCCAGGTCCCCAGGACGAGGCAACCACACATTAATGTTTCTCTCCCTCTCTTCCTCCCTCCCTCCCCCTTCTCTAAAAATAAATAAAGTCTTTAAAATAAAATAAAATATTCAAAGAGTGCCCTGACCATTGATTGGGTGTCATCCTGTTAGGTCTAGGACAGACAGCAAAACAAGGCAGGGAGGGGGAGGGAGACATGTCTCACCCACTAACTCAGCAGTCCTGAGCCTGTCCAATAATATTGCCAAGTGTTCCAACATCACAGGAAACACCGGGCTTACACAGGAGGAGGGGAGTCCTTGAAATTCCATTTATCAATTCCACTATCTAGGGAAGAATCTATAAACTGTATTTCCATCCCAGGGCCTGTGGAAGAGGGTCCCCAGCACTCAAAGAAAGGGCCCATAAAACAGTTTTGGTTAATTGCCTACCTCTGGTCACTATCTGTTTTACCAGGGAGTCCCTAGTGCTTACAGAAAAAGCCCATAAATAACTTTGGGTAACCTCCTCAACTTTAATTAACTGCCTCCTGTTATGTATCCAATTTACCACAAGATGAACAAATGGGGTCTGGAGCAGCATGATAAGGAGTCAAGTTAACATCTCCACACAAACCTAAATTCGGGTAGTCACATCCCCCTGGGAAAGCTATCACCACCTTTGCCTGTCAATCAATATGTAACTTCTTTACCCCCATTCTGCCAACTATGTAAGTCCTCAAGACAATAGACCTGATGCCTTTGGCTGCCCTTACTTCGTCCTGCCCTGAAACTATGCCCTTCAACCCCCACCTTAGCTAGACCTGTTCTCTTCCATGAGAATTCATCACTAATAAATCCTGTTTACATACTAACAGATTTACTGATCTGTAATTTTTTACTGTGTCTGCAAAAAGAATTGAGTTTCTCCTGCAACAATCCCCCAAAACAAAAAGGTGCTGGTTCAATTCCTGGTCAGGGCACATGCCTGGGTTGTGGTTCTGTCCCTGTCCCTGTGTGTGTGTGTTTGTGTGTGTGTATGAGAGAGAAGCAATCCATAGATGTTTCTCTCCCTCCCTTTCTCCTTTCCTTCCCCTCTAAAAATAAATAAATAAAATCTTTAAAAATAATTCAAAGGGCTATCATCACCTCATTTCATCTTAAATGTCCCCATGAAGTAGGCAGCACATGAAGACATTTGGGCTACTCTATATCAAAGAAAAAATTGTGTCCTAAAACTAAGAAATGAGTTAAATTATACATTCTACATCTTTACAGCTACAGAAAAATAATTGGCAAAAGGCCATTTAAAATTAAACTTGTTTGGTCCTCTGCTATTGATCACTATTTGACACCACCTCATGCTTTCATGTTAATTGGCCTAATTGGACATGAAAATTTATTTCAATTTCAATCATATGTGTATTCATATACACTTCTTAAATGGGCTATGTTAATCACCATACCAAGCACCTGCACCAAACCTGCTACAGACTTCCTTTGTAATCACTACTGTGGATATGATATTTTTATGACCTTATAAAATGAAAACACTCTTGTTAAAAACAAAACACAAACATTTGAACTAGCTGCTAATGTAAGCATTGTGTTTCGTAACTCTAGAACCCCTCTATTCCCATACAGTCTCTGTACTGGCAATAAAACAAAAACCAAAAGTCCCCTTACTAATTACCTTTCTAGCAAGGTAGTACAATTTAGCACATATTTAAGAGAAAATTGCCTAAAAAATTTTGTTTCTACTAATTATTTTCAAGCCTGTGATATTTACTTTGCTTTCCAAAAGTTATGTTTTAGGTGTTATAATTACATGTTAATTATTTTAATAAGGCTAATTATTCAGCACTATTAGATAAGAAAGTTTTATATAAGAAGAAAGTCTCAAACAGGTTAATGTGAGAAAGATGTTTTTAATTGAGCAAGCAGGTGCTGTTTTTAAAGTTGCTTGAATGTACTTCTGAAAGAGGCACAAATTTTGGACAGTCTAGAACTCCAACTTTTACAGAAGAAATTATTTCATTAAAATACTGATTTTACATTAAAGAAATGCCCGTATTTTCTGACAATTTATTTAAAGTTCTATTGCCTTAAGAAAGAGCTCCTGGTTGAAGGCGGGCCCACGGGGTGCTGATAAGAGTCTCCTCCCTTCAATTCCTTCTGCTTACTAAGCTGGCTGCACTCCTGCTGCGGCTGCTGAAGGGCTGTCACCTTCCCCGGTCTCCACAGCCTCAGGAAAAGAAAGGAGACCTCAAACTTTCCAGATCACTTTTTCTTCTAGGAAACTATTAAGCACAGGTAAGAAATATCATTGCTCTTTATTTGGAAACCAAAGCATGGTGATTAGAGATAAACAAGCTAGAAAAGCGATTGAGAGAAATTTAAGTCTTCTGACATCACTATGATAGGCAATGAAGTCAGAATAGAAACTTGTTCTCTCTTTTAGCCAACTTTGGAGAACACCATTTTAGAGGAAATATTCTCAAACTTTTTGTTCTCATAACTTCTTTACATATCTAAAAATTACTGAGGACCTTGAAGAATTTTTGTTTCTCTAGGTTATTTACTGTATTATTGTCACTTACTGTATTTGAAATTAAAACTGAGAAATTTTAATAATAGTGACCTATTAATTTATTTTAAAAATCATAATAAGCACATCGCATGTTAAAATAAATAACATTTTTAATTATAGATCCACAAAAAACCCTGTGAAAGGCGACATTGCTTTTTATTTTCACAAATCTTTTTAATGTCTGGCTTAATAGGAGATAGCTGCACTCCCATCTGCATCTGATTCAGTCTATGTAATATCACACAGAATGCAGCCTCTGGTAACCTCTAGTGTGTACTCATGAGAGAATAAGAATGAAAGAGACAAATTACATCTTAAAATTACGATGACAATAGCTTTGACCTTATGAACTCCCTGAGGACTACTGCTTTGGAGTGATAAAATAAATAAGCTTTTCTTTAAAGGGAGTCTCAACTCTGAATCACTTTAAAAGCAAACAAAAAATTTGCCAAAGGCTGATAATCTTGATGGAATCTGCATCATCACCTTAGTCTTGGCTACAGCTGGGCAATATTCCTGCACTCCCCAGGAGAATCTCACAATAAGAAAGGGTCTGAGTAAATGTCTCTGTTTTGAAGTGCGAATAACAAAAATTAGAACACTCTTAAAGTCCTCTTTTCTTTTTGCCTACATCCAGCTACTTCAAGTTCTATTAAATCTTCCTTTAAATTTTCTTTTTAATTTTGATTTATTCATATAATCCCTATATGAATACTATGAATTCTTACTTGAATTTCTACATGAATTCTTATAGTAGTTTCATAACGTCTCTAATTTATTTCATTCACTGACAGCTCAGTAACCTGCTTTTCTAATTGCCTGTGAGATTAAATTAAAATGCTTCTACATGACTTGCAAAGCTCTGCATAATTTAACCCCACCCTTCCTTGTGTTCACAGCAGGCAGCAGGATTGCTCCGAAACAACAAAAACTATGGCCCTGCTCAGTACCCCAGCCACCACCACGACGTTGTTTTCGTTACCACATAAATGTGTTTAAACTTTAAGCATTCTTTAAGATTAAATTTAATTTTCCTTTCAAACAAGGCCATTTCAATTGTCAATTCTGTTTTGGCCTTTTGCTTTTAGTCTGTATTTAGCAGTTAATTATGTATCTTTTATTATTCATTATTTATCTAAATCTTTACCTAGGTCTTCCACCCACACCTCCACCACACCACACTTACACACATACATTAATAAGATGACAAAATTTTCAAAGACAAAATAATTTACAGAACTTAAAAGTTGGGTTTTGAATCTTATATAACATGACCACATATATGATTTCAGGGAATTAGGTAATATGCTTCCTCATTTAATCCCATATTATTCCACAGAATTGAAATTCCGCAGCAAGGTTAAGCATAATTACAGTTGCTTTTCAAGTTCAAGGCGTTCTTACTTTTGACCTAATAGCATGGTTTTAAACTCCTACTAGCTTAACAATGTTGACTATATAATAAATATTCAACAAATATATGTTGTTTTAGAATTATGAGGAAGTGGTTACTAGGGCATTTGCCACAAATAAATGGTTGTTTCCTCACAACCTTATCTAGAATCTAGAATTAAAGAATGCTTGGGCTGGGAAGGACCTTAAAGATTGAACATTCAACTCCCTGCTTCTCCAAATGAGAAAATTGACACCCTCAGAATTAAATGACTAGCACCAGACAAGTCTGGAATGCGTGTGGCCTAGTTTCCATCATGAGTTTCTACCATCCATTAACCTCTAGCTTGTTTCCAAGGCTTGCGTAACATAACTTTCTGTTGCTGTTGTTTCAAAAAACTAATTGTCCCTGCATATTCTTAGGAGGATCTTTCTGAGATGGTTTATAACTCTTTAAAAAAAGAGTCAATAATCTGAGTATCTTATATGAAATGCTTTTAAGCATTTTTATCCAATGAAAACTATAATTTTTAAAGATTAGAGTTGAGAAAGCAAAGGAATACAGATGAGAAAGGAAAAGGAAAATTGGAGGAAGGAAGAGGAAGGGGACATGATACTTGTAATGGTAGGTATATTAAGATGTAACAAAAAGAGTGGTAAGAGGTGAAGGAATTCAAAATCAACACATCAAGAAAAGAGAAACTACTAGGTGAAAAAAAGAAGAGGAAGAATAGGGAAATTATTCTACTTTTTTAAATATGTTTTCAGACTTACCCTATTTTCTTTTTATCATTGACTTTAAGATGGAGTTAAAGTTTTAAGAGAGAAAAAACTCTACCAGCCCTTTATACATTGTTGTCATGATGACAAGTTTTATTATAGCAAACATTTATTTATTTACTGTATACAAGTTCTTTTCAGGTGTTGAAGATTTTTTGAAAAAGACAAATTGCCTTAAAGAAATTCACTTTAAAGCTGGGCAAAACTACTTGTCATCAAAATAATCTTAATTCAATGTAAAATCTATTTCAGAAGACTGAGTGGGGAGAGTTGGGGAGGTAGATACTGAGAATGATTAACTAGAAATGTAGGAGTCAGGGAAGTTTTCCTAGAGATGTTTGAGCTGGGATTTCAAGAATGAAGGAGGGCTGGCAGGGAGAGAAAAAAAGCAAGGGAAGTTCTAGTCTGGGGGCGGTGGGGGGTGGCCCAAATAACTCTGGCAACAGTATGTAGTAGGGGAGAGTATGGACACAAGAAAAGCGAAAAGATGAGTAATAAAGTAGAAGATGCAGAAGTAATGAGAGTTTCATTTAAAACAGTGCTGGTGGAGATGGAGAGGTTATACCAAATTATAAAGACATTTCTGAGTTATAATCTACAGTATTTATGAGACAGAGAAAAGATTAGTCAAAAGAATCAAGAAGGACTTCCAGGTTTCAGTTTTGAACAAGTCATTTGGACATGTTTGGGAAAGTAATTCATTAGTACAATATATCTTACAGTTGGAACTAGATCTGGAGCCGGAAATTGACATTTGCAAATTATGTGCCCCGCAATAACTACCACCTTCTCTCTTTACTTTATCGCCAAATTTCCTGAAAGAATAGTTTGTATTTACTGTCTATACTTTTTCCCCATCCCATACTGTCCTAGATCTTTGTCAACCTGCCTTTTGCTACCTCTGCTTTCCCCAAATTTTTCTACAGATACCAAAACTTCCTAATTGTCAAATTCAATGAACAAGTTTAAGCTTGTATCTACGTTTGGGCTCCGCAGTATCTGATTTCAAGCAGCCCCTCCCTGATGCTCCTTTCTCCCCTGACTTCTGTAGCATTTCTCTCTTAGTTTTGTAAAACTGAACTAATTATTTTCCACTCCAGTCTCTCTGTCATTCTCTATTTAATGATGTAACACTCAACAAATTGCTCAAGTCAGAAATTCTGAAGTCATCCTGTTTCTCCTTCTTTCATTTGACCAACTGCCAATCAGTTTAAAAAATACTGCTGTCTAATCTCTCTTGAATCCATCCCCTACCTTTCATCCCTGCAGCCACCACCTCGGTTTATATAGCCTCATCAACTCTTAACAACTGCTTTGGTTTGTTCCTCTTAACTGTTAAAATTGTTTCTAAGGTTGTTTTCTGGCCTCTGTCCACTTTCCCAATCAAATCTATTTTCTACATTGCTGCCAGATTATTGACTTTTTAAAACATAAATTTGACCACATTTTTCTCCTACTTAAAGTAAGGCAGTATTTTTTCAGAAAAAAATTTCAAACTCATTAGCTTAATCAAACAGGCCTTTATAATCTTGTTACAGAACAGACGGGGGGGTTATGATATACTATTACCGAAAGGGCCCCCCCTTTCTCTCTGAGGATCCCCCCCACCTACTAGGTTCACCTTGCCCTCCGACAGAGGAAAGACATCTCTCAATGCCAGAGACTGGTGAAAAGGAAAGGAATTATTTATTTAAAAGTTATACAGACTTAGAGTAATGACTTAATGTCTTCATTAAAATACTTCATCAAAATCCTTTAGAATACCCACAGATGCACACAGTCCTTCCTAATCCCTCTGCCCAGTCTGGGGTACCGTATCTCAGGAAAAAAAATAGAAGTCCATGATTCAGGCTCCCTGCACCATCAGCTGTGTCACCGCCATGGGGTCCCCATTCTGCCAAAGCAGCGTGGTTCTCTCCCCCTACTCCACCAAAGCCACCTGGGTTTTAAATTCCAGCATCAGCCTTCTTCTTCAGCCCCATTTCCCACTCCTCCCACAATCACTTACACGGGCCAGCATTCCTGTATTCTTCCAGTTCTACTGGGCTGCCATAGTAAGTATGGGAAGGTGTGGCCCCATGGAATGGAGCCAACCTTATCCCAGCTCTCACGCAGGCACTGTAACTAGGGGGAGTTGCCTCCCAGTTACTTCTTGGGTGTAAGTCACTTCCATCCCCGGCTCAAAGCGTGGCCATAGCTAATTAACATATCTATGAAACCAGTTAAAGGTTATAGTCATGTTAAATGACCATGCCAGAGGTTAGCTGCACAGCTGTTGCTGTACAAAACAGCTCTGAATGGCCCTGCTCCATGTGTCCCATTCCCCAAGCTCAGACTTGTGTGGCTGAGGACACCCTATATATATTTTTCTAATATTTCCTGGACACCTTGAGTTCTGGGCCGCATTACAAATCCCTATTTGGGGCCCCCCTCTTGGCTGCACCCTGTTACAATCTGACACTTTACAAGCTTTTGTCAAACCAAATTTCATTGCAAGTTGCTTTTTATGTAACTTGAATTAAGCAGAATCAGACAAATGTAATATAAAAATAATAGTCTCACTTTATAGGCAAAGTGGAAATATGTGATCCAAATTAGCTGATCTAAAATGACATAATTTCAAAGTGGTAAGCCAAGTGAGCTGTGCACTATAACACTACTGCCACATGGAAGTGTCTCGTGCCTGGTAGAATGATCTGCTTCCAGGTCAGTACTATGTGAGCAAGGCCACTCTTTAAATATCTCAGCAATTCTTGAGACACACAGGTATTGTGCTGTTAATTTTTTAACATTCACTACTATTATAATTTAAAATATTTTTATATCTGAAAATGATGTTATCAAAGTGTTAAGGGGTATTATTACTGCTTGTGCTGAAAAACAAAGAAATCAAATGGTACAAAATTTAGGTGCAAGTAAACAATATTAAAAAGACCAAAGCATCACTATAATTGCTGTGTAGAGAGAACACTCTGCAAAACATTAGTAATAATGCTGAGAAAGTTCAAAAAAGAAAGAAAACACTTTGGTTGTTGCAGATTTATGGACTCCAAAGATATCTCCTCGCAAACTTTTATATTTATTCCCAAGAAAAAATTAATCTTGAACTATGGTGAGATCTTCAGAAACGCGTTCTTCCTGTAAAATGTGACTGTATTTGCTCTGATTATGGTAAAAATGGTAAGGCTCCAAACAAGCCAGGTGGTCTCAGCCTCCCTGCTTCTTGGCTTTTGCTCTCATTGTTCTCTCCTCCTGGAATGCCCGCCCCGCCCCCTGCCTTGAAAATGCCTGCCTCTCTTTCAAGGCAGCACAATCATCTTTTCCTCTAAGAAGCCTTCTTCAACACCACCAGGCAGAGAGGATCTTTTGTAAATCCAATTATTACAACATTTATTATACTATTTTGTGATTGATTATATATTTATCTCTCTCACTAAACTCTGAATAACTGAAGGATAGGAGGTAAGTCTCCTGCATGCGTGTTTTGTCAGCTCACTAGCCCCATGCCTGATACATAGTGGATACTCAACAGTGAATAGATGAATAAATTCAAATATTGTGTATTATTATTATTTTTAAGGTAATTTTGTCCTCTAAATCCATTCACTCTTTGGCAAAATACTGTGGTAAACACTATTAATTTTATCCAATTCTTATAATACTACTTAGTACTTTTCAGATAAATTACTTTCATAATATATGTGTGCATTACATATTAAAGTTTGTAGAAAAGACCGCCCTAGACATTATTTCCCCAACTTTTATACATATATGTTTGTATATTGTATATCTACAATTTGATAACTATCCACATTTGTATAAGGAACTGCACCTAGATATAACTGTTAAATAGCTACCAACTAACAAGTATTTTGGGTCAGCTTAATTTGGATTAATTTTTTTTCAACTGGGTTTTAATTCCCTGATCCCTCTACCATATATATTTGGCTATTTGGCCTTAGCTGTCTATGCTAGAAAAATTTGAGTCAGTTGTCTGCCTATGACAATAAACTTATAAATACCCCTGTGTACACCAGCGACAACCGTGACTCAACCGCCTTTGGAGCCCCAACCATAACTGCCCTCAGGGGCGAAAGGTACTCCTGAACTTGAGAGTAGGGCTTCCTAATCATTCCTGTAGCATAGACCCCCAGGGACAATCTGATAGTCTGTGGGCCACTTCTCAGATCAGGTTTTTATGTACATAAAATTAAATACCTAGGAATATAAAGGAAACTCATTATATTAAAACAGCATTGTCAAAAAATTTTTAACAAATTTTGATATACTACATATGTGCCTCTATTAACACATTAAATAACAAGATCTATCAGTGAGACTAATAACTTCCATATATTTCTAAGGAGGAAAGAGTTTAAACCGTATATTTCAAGATCTCTGCAACCATTATGTCATAATAGGAAATCTGTATTTCTTCTTTTTTAAGTTTCTTTATTTTTATTTTTTTTATTGTTGTTCAATTACAGTTGTCTGCATTTTCTCCCCACCCCTCCACCCGACCCCAGCCAAACCCACCTCCCTCCCCCACCTCCACCCTCCCCCTTGGTTTTGTCCATGTGTCCTTTATAGTAGTTCCTGAAAACCCCTCTCCCCAATATCCCCTCCCCACTCCCCTCTGGCTATTGTTAGATTGTTCTTAACTTCAATGACTCTGGTTATATTTTGTTTGCTTTTTTCTTTTGTTGATTATGTTCCAGTAAAGGTGAGATCATATGGTATTTGTCCCTCACCACCTGGCTTATTTCACTTAGCATAATGGTCTCCAGTTCCATCCATGCTGTCCCAAAGGGTATAGGCTCCTTCTTTCTCTCTGCTGCGTAGAATTCCATTGTGTAAATGTACCATAATTTTTTGATCCACTCATTTGCTGATGGGCACTTAGGTTGCTTCCAGCACTTGGCTATTGTAAATTGTGCAGCTATGAACATTGGGGTGCATAGGTTCTTTTGGATTGGTGTTTCAGAGCTCTTAGGGTATAATCCCAGCAGCGGAATTGCTGGGTCAAAGGGCAGTTCCATTTTTAGTTTCCTGAGGAAATTCCATACTGTTTTTCAACGTGGCCTCACCAGTCTGCATTCCCACCAACAGTGCACTAGGGTTCCCTTTTCTCTGCATCCTCTCCAACATTTGTTTGTTGATTTGTTTATGTTGGCCACTCTAACCGGTGTGAGATGGTACCTCATTGTGGTTTTAATTTGCATCTCTCTGATGGCTAGTGATGCTGAGCATCTTTTCATATATCTTTGGGCCCTCTGTATGTCTTCCTTGGAGAAGTGTCTGTTCAAGTCCTTTGCCCATTTTTTAATTGGGTTGTTTGTCTTCCTGGAGTGGAGTCGTGTGAGTTCTTTATATATTTTGGAGATCAGGCCCTTGTCTGAGGTATCATTAGCAAATATGTTTTCCCATACTGTTGGTTCTCTTTGTAATTTGGTGCTGTTTTCTTTAGCCATGCAGAAGCTTTTTATTTTGATGAGGTCCCACTTGTTTATTATATATCACTCTTAACAGATGACTCTTTGCTTTCATCAGGAACAGAGATGGCTGCTGAACCAGTAGAAGACAATTGCATCAACTTTGTGGAAATGAAATTTATTGACAACACACTTTACTTTGTAGGTAAGTCCAAAGCAATAGGCCAAATACAGGGTTCATATAAATGTATTCAGCTAGAAAAAGTGTTGTGAGATGAACTATTAAGTGACTCCTTACTGTTATCAGCTCTATTGCAATACTAAAGATATTCTTGTCTGAAAAAAAAACATATTGGACTTCTGGAAGTGAACCATAATATACCTAAGGCCCCAGCACCTTGTCCTACCACATGACCTGGCACTCTCATTAACAGTAGCCCACTTACAAGGTGGCAGCAAGCGTATATCATGAAAATTCCACAAAATTGGGTACATTCAGAGAATACAGTTTCCCAAAGCAAACTGGCAAACTATATAAGAGATATCTTAAACCTAGAGTTCTGTGAGTTAGCTATACCATATAATGTAAATATATTTGACAAATACAAACAGATTCTTATGATTCGTCTTCCATAGGCTTCATTTGAAAGCTTCAAAGAAAATCCTGAGGCAACCTTCCATTGAAGCAGTAAATTTAAAAGTAAAATCTATCACTTTATAAAAGTACTTTTTAGCTACAGATTTTTATTTATAAATCCCAGATTTCGGTTTCATATCTAACTAACCAGAGAACACACTAAGTCTAATGAACTTCATTTTATGGGACATTTTGGATGATTATATAATATTTCTGATGAGGCCACCAACAAAGGCCATCACCAGTAAGATAGGAGTTAAAGATTGGGGAGTGGAAGAAAAGAGTAACAAAAGGTAGGGTGAGAGGAGATTCTGAGTTCAAATACAGAAATTAACATTCTGTTTCTCTTTTTTTCCCCCTTTAGCTGAAGATGATGGTAAGTATAAATTCATTTCTCTTTCTTTGCAAAAGTAAAAGTAGCTACTTGAGTAAGCATCCCACAGACACATCCATATCACCATTCTCAGCTGAAAGAAACTGGTACCAATCTATTTGAGAAACTAATCTTCCCTCAAAGGATTGTGGAGCCAATAGCACAGGCTTGGAATAAAGCTGACCATAAAGGATACAAAAAAGAACCTCTAGCAAAATTGCTTCTTTAGCCCTGACCTGTGTGGCTCAGTTGGTTGGGTATCAGCCTGCAAAGCGAAAGGTCGCCAGTTCAGTTCCTGGTCAGGGCACACACCTGGGTTGTGAGTTCAGTCCCTGGTCGGGGCATGTGTGAGATGCAACTGATTGATGTTTCTCTCCCACATCAATGTTTCTCTCTCTGTCTTTCTCTCTCCCTTCACTACTCTCTAAAAATAAATAAATAAAATCTTTTAAAAAATTGCTTCTCTACACATTAGCAAATTCTCCAGCTCTTAGAATCTACAAAGCGGACATTGCTTGTTATATAGATTTTGAAGTTAGCAAGACGTCATGGATTCTCTAGAGTACATAGGAAAGGGAGTTAAAACATGAGAATTGCAGTCCAAGATCAAGAACATCTTCTTCAATGCTCTCTCTCAGAAATGCTTTGGGAAGAAGCCTGGGCCAGGGAAAGAAAATTTTCAAAGTTGAGAAAGTAGGGAAAGTTGGAGCAAGCAAGAACTATGAATTGGAGTCATTAAGTCTTCTCAAGGAGTGGATGTACCCAGCCCTTACCCTTCGGGCATTCAGGGAGGATCATAGCCACATCTAGACTGTGATCCTCTAACACACAGGTGGCAAACACAAGGCCGGCAGGCCTAATCCGGCCCTCCACCTTGTTTTATCTGGCCCGGCACCTTGTTTCTACCCGGCGGCAGCGCCAAGCTCCTTGCCCCTAGTTAAGGAGTAGTTACATTTATACAGTCCTAAAATTACATGCGGCCTTTTGAAAGCAACCTACGAGGCTGACATGGCCACTGGTGAAAGTGAGTTCGACACCCCTGCTCTAACAGATGCCCAGATTCTTAAAGGTCATTAGTCTCTCATGCTTTGGCTTAAAAATAACCCTTCCCCATCTTAAGGTGATTTTCACTGGCCTAGAAATAGAAAAGAGTAACTTTCTAAAAAACAGTATTCATGTTTCTTTTTGTTCCAGCTTTATTGAGATATAATGACATGTAACTCCTCATGTTTCTTAAAGATTGCCCTACTCTCCATTTATTAATTCAATATATACAGGGTGGGGTTTACAGTTGTTCATATGGAAAATAATACAATAATTAATAAATAATAATACAAGAATAAACTCTGTTTCATGTACTCTCAACTGTAAGCCTACTTTTGCCCCACCCTGTACTGGCATCCATCTCTCAGGCATTGTTCTCCTCTGTGAGCATACAGCAGTAAGCAAAACACAGTTCCCATAGGGAGAAGCAGGAACTTAAGGAAGGAAATTGGAATATGGTAAGTTAAGCATCTGGAAGGGGCACCTACTTCAGTCCAGTAGATTCTGGGAGGGCACTTTAAAAGACGGACATATTTGAAGAGTAGGAGTTAGCCAAGAGAAAATATTCTGAGCAGAGAGAAGACCACATGCAAAGGTCAAGATGTAAAAGAAACCATGGCATATATGAGGAATTAGAGGTATTTCAGGCCCTGAGTGGTGTGGCTTGGTCGATTGGAGCATTGTCCCATAGACTGAAAGGTTGTGGGTTTGATTCCTGATCGGGGCACATGCCTAGGTTGTGAGTTTGGTCCCCTGTTGGAGCACATATGGGAGGCAGCCGATGATGTTTCTCTCCCTTTCTTTCTCCCTCCCTTCCCCTCACTCTAAAAATCAGTGGACATGTCCTCTGGTGAAGATAAAAAAAATAGTGCTTCAGAATGGGAGTAGGGAGTAGGAGAATCATGAGAGAATTATTTATAGGATGCAGATCAAGAAGGTTCTCTCACTCTAAGATTGGAATTTGGACCTTAACTTTGGGTAATGGGTGTTCATTAAGCACAATATGCATGATCTAGAATACAGATTGGTTTGCTGCAAGAAAGAGATCCAAAAATATAGTGGCTAAGAAAATATTTCTCTCAAATACAAGTCCAAGCAGGCAGTTCAAGGTTAGTATAGTTGAATGCAGCCAGATGTTGTTGGGACCTAAAGTTTCTTTTGTCTTGTGATTCCATTATGCCCTAGTTGTTTCACTCACATAATTGAAAATCATCACTACACTTCTTGGGTCCACATTCCAGCTAGCAAGAAAGGGCTCAAAATAAGAGGAAGATGGGTGGCCAGGGTGACTATGAATGCAGCCCAACACAAAATCGTAAATTACACACAGACCTTTTTTTTTGCTCATCACTTTTCGTTAGTGTTTGTGTATTTAATGTGTGGCCCAAGACAACTCTTCTTCCAGTGTGGCCCAGAGACGCCAAAAGGTTGGACACCTCATGGAAGTCATACACATCAATTCTACTCATATTCCACGGACTAGAATTTAGCCACACCATCTGAAAGGAAATCTGAGAAATAGAATCTTTATTCTGGATGGCCATGTGACTCACTAAGATTCAGAGATAATGTGATCATATCTCTGAATTTTAACTTTAATTAAAAGTTCCTTCTGTCTTCAATATAAAGAACTGATGTGGGGCCCTGCAGCTCAGTAAGTTGGGCGGTGTCCTGCAAAGCAAAAGGTCACCAACTCAATTCCCAGTCAGGGCACATCCCTGGTTGGGGAACATGCAACAGGCAACCAAACTGATGTTTCTCACGTCAGTGTTTCTCTCTCTTTCTCCCTCCCTTCCTCTCTCTGTAAAAATAGATAAATAAAATCTTTTTTTTTAAATTGATGTGGGGACAGAAAAGGGGAATGCCAATTAAGAAGTCATTGTAGTCCCTATAAGAAATTGTGGGAACATGAATTAAGGCAGGCACAACTGGGTGCCAATAAAGAGCTGTGAATGGATTTTAAAAATACTTGGAAGAATCCGAGTATTTTGGTGTTGGACTTGGAGGGGATAAAGAGAAAGATGATGCCTATGTTTACTCACTTAGGTGGTTTGTACTATTCAGTGAAATAGATAACACAAGAAGAAGAGCAGGGTAAAGTGGTGTGCAGAGCAAAAAGGAAGATAGATGATGAATTTAGTTTTGTCTGTGGGACCTCCTAGTGGAAATGTCCAGTAGACTCATGGACATAATGGTCCTGAGCTCAGGACGAAAAGTTGGGCTGGAGATACAGCAATAAGAGGATTATGTATAGAAATAACATCTGAAGCTATAGGAATAAAAAGACAAAGCAGAGGAAATGTGTAGACTGAGAAAGTGAAAGCCAAGGACTAAACTCAGAGGAATACTTATGTTTGAGGATACAGTAGAAAGAGAAGCTAATAACTAAAAGAGAGTAACTTAGGAGGAAGAAGAATAATGAAAAGAATGCCACCAAATCCCAGGAGAGATATTCAAGGTGGAGGCACAGGTAATAGGCACTTTGTTAAATTTTGCAGCCTTAAAAATCAAGGGTAGAAAAGCAAATATTTCATTTAGCAACAAGGAGTTTGTTGATTTTGGTGAAAGAAGTTTGGTAAAAATGGAGGCAAAGACAGATTGCAATGAGTAGAAGAGTGAATGAAAAGTAAGGAAATGATACAATTTTGCCAGAAGCTCCACTATTAAAAGGAGAAACAAGGATAGGACTGAGTAGGATATGATTGATGTAGGAGTTTTAAATCTCAAAATGAAAAGAGCTTTCTGTTTTCCTGATAATAAAAATAATGTTATATAAATAATTCAGGCAATGACAATAAGAACATAAAGAAAAATAAAAACATGAAAATAACTTAGAAATAGGACTTGTGGCCAAGATAGAGGTGTAGGTACACACACTGTTCCTCCTCGCACAACCAAAAGAAAGACAACAACAAATTTAAAAACAAAAAACAACAAGAACTGCCAGAAAATCAAACTGTATGGAAGTCCAACAACCAAGGAGTTAAAGAAGAAACATTCATCCGGTAGGAGTGGTGGAGATGGGCAGCTGGGCAGAGAAGACTTGCAGCTCACAGAATTGGTTAAATATGGTCGCAAATTAGATGAAAAAATGAAGGGTATGCCAAGTGAAATAAATGAAAATGTACAGGGAACCAGCAGTGATGGGAAGGAAACTGGGACTCAGATCAACAGTGTGGACCAGAAGGAAGAAAGAAATATTCAACCAGAACAGAATGAAGAAACAAGAATTCAAAAACATGAAGAGAGGCTTAGGAACCTCCAGGACATCTTTAAACGTTCCAACATCCAAATCATAGGGGTTCCAGAAGGAGAAGAGGAAGAGCAATAAATTGAACTCTTATTTGAACAAATAATGAAGGAGAACTTCCCCAATCTGGCAAAGGAAATAGACTTCCAGGAAGTCCAGGAAGCTCAGAGAGTCGCAAAGAAGTTGGACCCAAGGAAGCACACACCAAGGTACATCATAATTACATTAGCCAAGATTAAAAATAAGGAGAGAACCTTAAAAGCAGCAAGAGAAAAGGACACAGTTACCTACAAAGGAGTTCCCATAAGACTGTCAGCTCATTTCTCAAAAGAAACTTGCAGGCAAGAAGGGGCTGGAAAGAAGTATTCCAAGTCATGAAAGGCAAGGACTTACATCCAAGATTACTCTATCCAGCAAAGCTATCATTTAGAACGGAAGGGAAGATAAAGTGCTTCCCAGATAAGGTCAAGTTCAAGGAGTTCATCACCACCAAGCCCTAATTATATTAAATGTTAAAGGGACTTATCTAAGAAAAAGAAGATCAAAAATATGAACAGTAAAATGCCAGCAAACTCACAGTTATTAACAACCAAACCTAAAACAAAAACAAAAACGAACTAAGCAAACAACTAGAACAGGAACAGAACCACAGAAATGGAGATCGCATGGAGGTTTGTCAGCAGGGCAGTGGGAGAGGGAGACAGAGGGAAAAGGTACAGAGAATAAGTAGCATAAATGCTAGGTAGAAAATAGACAGTGGGAGGTTAAGAATAGTATAGGAAATGTAGAAGCCAAAGAACTTATATGTATGACCCATGGACATGAACTATAGGGGGGGGAATGTGGGTGGGAAGGGGTGTACAGGGTGGAGAGGAATAAAGCAGGGAAAATGGGACAACTGTAATAATAATCAATAAAATATATATATTAAAAAACTTAGAAATAATCATTACTACAATTTTGACATAATATTTCTATACTGTAAATATATATGTGGGCAAAAGTAGGTTTACAGTAGTGAGTACATAAAACAGCTTATTCTTTTATTATTGTTTATTAATTAGTGCATTATTATTTGTATCACAACTACAAACTTACTTTTACCCACCCCTGTGTGTGTGTGTAATGCTATACCTAAACTTCTTTTTCTAGTTTAATACACATAGACATCCTTCCATGGCAATGAATAATTACAGTTACATTAAATTTATGATATTCCATAGTAAGAGCATATCAAAATTTATTTACTCAACCCCCATTTATGGACATTTAAATTGTTTCCAATTTATTGTTATTAACAGTACTCCCATATGCATTCTTGTAGAGAAATATTTACATGTTTTTCTGATTGTTTCTTTTTTTATTTTTTAAATTATATTTTATTGATTATGGTATTACAGTTGTCCCAATTTGTCCCCCTTTGTCCCCCTCCAGCTAGCAACCCCCTCTCCCTCAGGCAGTCCCCACACCATTGTTCATGTCCGCAGGTCATGAGTATAAGTTTTCTGGCTACTCCATTTCCTATACGCTACTTTACATCCCCATGGCTATTCTGTAACTACCTATTTGTACTTCTTAATCCCCTCATCTCTTCACCCATTCTCCCACACCTCCCTCCCATCCAGCAACCATCACAATTCTCTCCATATCCATGTTTCTGTCTGTTCTTTCTGTTTGCTTAGTTTGTTTTTTAGATTCACTTGTTGATAGATATGTATTTATTGTCATTTTATTGATCATAGTTTCATTTTCTTTCTCTTAAATAAGTCCCTTTAAAATTCCATATTTCACATAATAGTGGTTTGGTGATGATGAACTCCTTTAGTTCTTTCTTGTCTGGGAAGCTTTTTATTTGTCCTTCAATTCTAAATGATAGCTTTGCTGGATAGAGTAATCTTGGCTATAGGTCTCTGCTTTTCATGACTTTGAATATTTCTTGCCAATCTCTTCCAGCCTGCAAAGTTTCTTTTGAGAAGTCAGCTGACAAGTCTTATGGGAACTCCCCTGCAGATGACTAAGTGCTTCTCTCTTGTTGCTTTTAAGATTCTCTCTTTATATTTAACCTTTGGCATTTTAATTATGATGTGTCTTGGAGTGGGCCTCTTTGCATCCATCTTGTTTGGGACTCTCTGTGCTTCCTGGACTTGTATGTCTATTTCCTTCACCAAATTAGGGAAATTTATTTTTTCAAATACAGTTCCAATTTCTTTCTCTGTCTCTTCTCCTTCTGGTACCCCTATGATGTGAATATTGGACCTCTTGAAGTTGTCCCAGAGGCTGCTTACACCATCCTCATTTTTTTTAGATTCTTTTTTCTTCTTGTGGTTCTAATTGGTTGTTTTTTGCCTCCTTATGTTCCAAATCATTGATCTGATTCTTGACTTCATCCACTTTCCTGTTGTTTCCCTGTAAATTGTTCTTTATTTCAATTAGCATATCCTTCATTTCTGACTGGATCTTTTTTCTGCTGTTGAAGTCCTCACTAAATTCCTTGAGCATCCTTATAACCAGTGTTTTAAATTCTGCATCTGATAAATTTCTTATCTCCATTTGTTTAGTTCTTTTTCTGGAGTTTTGACCTGTTCTTTCATTTGAGCCATGTTTGTTTGTCTCCTCATTTTGGCAGCCTCCCTGTGTTTGTTTCTATGTATCAGGTAGAGCTGCTATGACTCCCTGTTTGGTAGTGTGGACTAATGTAGTAGGTGTCCTATAGGGTCCAGTAGCACAGCCTCCCCTATCACTCAAGCTGGGTACTCAAGGTGCATCCTTTGTGTGGGCTGAGTACACCCCCCTCTTGTAGTTGAGACTTGGTTGTTGTTGGCAGGTCAATGGGAGAGATTTACCCAGGTCAGTCAGCTGCAAGGACTGTCTGTGACCACTGACCACCAACCTCTGCCCTCTATGGAAGATCAGCTATGCAGGGACAGGGTGGTGGTTTTCCAAAGTGGTCTGTAGCTGTTCATTAGGTATGCAGGCTCTGGGGTTTCCCAGGTAGTATAGGCCAACGTCAGCCCCACCTGTGTTCTGCCTGGAGCCACCCTACATGAGCCATAAAGCAATCTGAGATGGCTACACTTGTTGCTGTGCTTGAAGATTCCTAGGCAAAGCCAAGTTGTGAATCTAGGATGGCTGCTGCTAGAGCCAGGCCTGGTGCCACTTAGCTGTTGCTTGCTTGATAGGATTTAAGAAGTTGTGAAGCATGAGCCTAGACTAACCATTTATATGGAAAAGTCACAGTTAACAGTTAGGGTGGGCCTGTAAGTTGGGTGGGATGGAGTCTCAGGAGATCTCTAGGCAGGGCAAACAGTGTTAGCAAGGTTGATGGAATCTAAGATATGGCACCCGCCTGCCAGTTCTGTGGCTCTGTTGAGGGAAGGCTCAGAAAAGTGACAATGGCCTCTGCCTCCCTTTCTGTCTGGGAGAATTCTCCCCCAGCTCCTGCTTTGATGCCAGACACTTCAGTTCCTCTCTCTGTGCTACTGGTGCCTTTCTAGCAGCTAGCCTGGTGGTGCTGGGTCTCAAAGGGAGTGCGTCTGTATAAGTCTATGTGTGGGTTCTTTAAGGGAAACTGCTTAGGACTCTTTCTTCTACTGACTCAACCCCTGCTGGTTTTTGCAGCCAGAAGTTGTGGGAACTTATCTTCCTGGCACTGGATACCTGTGTTGGGGAACATGGGTTGGGGCTGGGACTCCTCGCTCCCAAGATATCCCTCCCTAATTTTTATCTACCACATGTGGATGTGGAACCACCGTGTTCCATGTCTCCGCCCCTTTTACCAGACTGGATGGATGTGGTTTCTTTAATTCCGTAGTTGTCAGACTTCCATTCAACTCAATTTCTGGATAGTCTGAGTGATGGTTGTTCTGTATGTTAGCTGTTTTGTTGTGGTTGTGCGAGGCAGCGAGCCATGATTACATATATCACCATCTTGATCAGAAGTCCTTCCTGTTTGTTTCTTTAGGAAAAAATCAAGAAAATAGAATTTCCAGGTTAATGGAGGACAGAGGATGATTAGTAAAGATTTACTAGATTTCCAGAGAAGCTCCATCTGAGCACAGCTAGGGTTAGCCTTGAATACCAGAAGGGACACCTTTTCTACACCCTTTTCTATTTCCTTTACCCCCCTTGGGACAAGAGGGGTAAAGGAAATAACTGGTGGTGCCACACTTAAATTTGTAAGTAGAGTAGCAAGAAATCACTTACTGAAAGTGAACGCAAAGGTGACGGCGTCAAGATTCTGAGGCGAGTAAGGAAGTTTTGAAATTATAGCTATGGCCCATGGAAGAGGGTGCTGAACTGTAAAAAAAAAAAAAAGTATTGACAATTGATATGTTTAGAATGGCACCAGTTTGCGCAATGGTATAATTGTTTACTCAGCAGCCAGGTTTGGAATTTTGTAGTAGAAAGACAAATGAACAAATGAGTTCAGGACTGAAAGACTGGCAAAAGTGTAGGTAAAATGATGAACAATAAGGTCCAGACTGCATGGAGAATGAAGGGAAGACAGGATGGTTAGATAGGGAGGAAATGCCTTTTTAGAATGATGAGGATTCAGTTAAGTGTAGGAAAGTATAAAACAACTAGAAGAGGAGATTTTGATCAGAAAGCAGAATATTTGAATTTAAAATTTCAGAGGTAGAATAGTTCTGGGTGATAACAAGAAACAGGTGTGCCCTTGGAAGTGGGTTAAAAGACATCGTGATGTTTGTTTTTTGGTTTTCTTTTTTGCAATAAAGAGGATCAACAACGAAAAAAAAAAGACATCGTAAAACTTAGCTGCTTCTGTAGCAGAAAATTGTTTTAGTAGTTATTGAAAACTGAAATATATAATATTCCTGCCTGTAAATTTAGAAAAAAACTTATTCTTAATGAGATTTAATGCGTATTCTAGAAAACCTGGAATCAGATTACTTTGGCAAGCTCGAATCTAGATTGTCAATCATACGAAATATAAACAACCAAGTTCTCTTCATTTCGCCGGAAGACCGCCCTCTGTTTGAAGATATGACTGATGCTGACTGTGAAGGTATGTTTAAAAATATGTTTACAGCCCCGGCTGGTGTCCCTCATTTGACTGAGTGCAGGACTGGGAACCAAAGGGTCACAGGTTCATTTTTCAGTTGGGGCACATGCCTGGGTTACAGGCCAGCTCCCCAGCAGGGTGCACACAAGAGGCAACCACACATTGATGTTTCTCTCCCTCTCTTCTCTCTCCTTTCCCTTCTCTAAAAATAAATAAATAAAATCTTTTAAAAATATATGTTTACAAACATAGAAATGACAAGCTACTTATTCCATTTTACTGCTTACATTTTCCTATTACAGGCCTAGTGCTTAAATGAAAAGTCATAGCAATAGTAATAATTTCACTTACAAGAAACTTTATAGGGATCCAAATTTTTTAGTTGGGGTGAAAAATTGATACAATGAAGATATCACCAGGGGTTGGGAGGAGGACAAAGGAGGTAAATGGGATCGAATTTGTTGTGACTAGAAGGAAACTACATTTCAGGTGATGGGCACAAAATAGACTATACAGATGTATTATAAAATTGTACACCTGAAGTTTATGTAATGTGATTAACCAATGTTACCCCAATAAGTTGAATTTTAAAAATGTTTTTAAAGATATTGCTAGGGGTCATGCTACTCTGGGCCTATATTTGGATCACAATTCCTTCATTGCAATTTCATTAACTGTATAAGATCTCTATAGAGTTGGATTCTTAATATCTGCTGGTTATAGCTCAAATTGCTAATCGCATTTTCAAAACTCAGAATTAAAAACAAATACACAAGCATTTCAAATAAGTCTGTCTTCTGCCAGAAATTTAGAGTGCTTTAGAAAATGAATAAGTTTACTGTGCTTTCCAAGGTATGAATTCAAATATCAGAGTTTAAGCAGAGTTGAAACAGTGAATATGTACTCTTGAAAAATACTTAGCATAATGTTCTCCAGGTCCATCCATACTAAGTGAAATAAGCCAGTCAGAGAAAGACAAATACCATATGATTTCACTCATAGTGGAATCTAATGAACAAACTGAACTAACAAGCAAAATAGAGACAGACTCATAGACAGAGATCAGGGTGACAGCTAAGGGGGTGTGGGGGGGCAGGGGCTGGAGGGATTGAGCAAACAGGAAAAAGGACTTGTGGACATGGACAACACTGTGGTGATTTCAGGGCTGGGGGGTGAAAGGGGACCAAATGGTAATAAAAAATTTAAAATCCTAAATTTTTACCTTAACAGATAGATTTTTATTATTCCCTTTAGCATTTAAAAGTTAAATACAGTCTTTTAGAATTCAGAATGTCTCTTAAGCACTCAAAATTTGCTGCTTTTGTATTGTAATACATATTTGAGTGTGTTTTAAAGAATATGTGAGCAGCTGTGTATAGTCTCAGCTAACTGGCTGAATCTCAGTGTGGGATTAGTAACGGGACTACTAAGGATTACCCCTTGGCTAATTTTCATAAATATTGATCTGCAAAAGTTCTTGTAACTAGCGTTCTCATTTATTGATGTTTACTGCAGGTAATGCAGCCCGGACTGAAATTATCATGTATATGTATAAAGACAGCCTCCCTCGAGGCTTGGCAGTAACCATCTCTGTGAAGTGTAATAAAATGTTTACTCTCTCCTGTAAGAACAAAATTATTTCCTTTAAGGTAAGACTGAACTTAAATTTGTTTTAGTCATATTTGTATATGGAAAATTAAAAAACCTAAATATCCTCAGTTCAACTTTTTGTCTAGAACAAGAATGGCAAGACACAAATAACCGTTAAAATAGTTACTAAAAATTGTCCAACTCTTTAATCTGTTGTAACATCAGACTTTTTCTAAGTCGGCCATAGGGAAGAAGTATAACCTTTGTTTCATAACTTGATTCTTCTGAATAATCACTCTATAATAAATAATAATATAGAATGCATATATGAATTATTATATTTATTTAAGAATTGCATACCTTTCCCAAATAAGGTTTCCTAAACAAAATGAAACTAATTATCCTTCTGTAAACCCTCTATATATTTTGTGAATTATGATGATAATATTTTAACCCTTAATTTTTTTTGTTTCTGCTTCTCAGCTGCATCCTTCAGCTTTCAGTTGATGTATGTTATTTTTAATGTAAATCTAAGTGAATAAAATTAACAAGATTAGCTGTAAAAGCAATGGTATAATGTATCTCAAAGCCATGTATAAACTATTTCTGGTCACTGCTTTTCCTTCCTCTATTCTCCATTTTTTTTTCTCTTGAAGAGTTTCTGAGTGGGGATTTGCCAGTAAAATACTGCTGTGGGAACTGAAAGTTAGAGTATGACCTTAGTGGACATGCCAAGGAGCAACTTGGGAGGGAGGAAAAAGCCAATCTACAATATAGTCCAAGTAAAAATCATTATGTATGCCACAAATACAGCCTCCAAACAAATCCTTTAGCCATCACCTTCTGACCAGAGAGCCACCCTTTTGGGTGACAATTTAGTCCCCATTCTCTGTCCTGACAAGCAAGAAGCTTAGTTATCATAATGGCTTTCCAGGCCTAGGGATGGACAGCCAGGGTGGAGAGGATTAAGCATGTTCTTCCTCAGCAACAAAATCAGAAGGGGAGGAGGGAGATGGCCAAGCTCAAGCCAAGTCGGGTAAAGGAGAACTAATTCAGCTGCAGAGGCAGATTCAGAGTCTGGGATAAGCCTGAACTATAAGTGGATTATTATTGAGAGAGCCTGGGGAGTGTTTAAAAAGATGGAATTAATGCTTGGCATATAGTAAGCACTGGGGCAAATCCAGGTTTGGGGAAGCCTGAAACTTACACAATTCGGGCAGGCCTTTTAAAGAAAGCGAATATAAAATTACCAAAGGAATAAAGTCGACAATTTATTTAGAATAAGAAAAGAAGGGGCTTTAGAAGAGACCTGTGCATGTTGGGGTGGAGGGGGTTGCTCTGACATTTAAGCTTCATTAGCTTCATAGCAGATCTGCTTCTGAAAGGAACTCAGTAAATATTAGTTGGAGGAAGGGAGGTAGGGTGGGAGAGAGGAAGGAGGGAGAGAGGGAAGGAAAAGAGGTAGTTTTAGTTCATGTTCTTTAATTCATTTTTCCCCCACTAACAAAGATCTTAGCAGTGATTATAAATATAGACTAAATTCTACTAGATAATAAAACACAACTGGCTGCCAATTATGTGCTCACCTTTCTGTGTTGGTTACTAGCTATTAAGTCCTTATGGTTACCCCTGTTTTCTCTGGGTAAGAACCTTCATGACACCAACAGAGATTTCTTCAATAAGTTACTGTTAGTGTCTATTTCTTGTATACACATCTAGGCATGGTCTGGATTCTCTCAAACTTGCTAATGCACTTGGGAAAGGGGGGGGGGGCGGGGAAACCGATATTAGGTGAAGCTTAACTTTCTCTGGGTTGATATTCAACCCCTCCTGATGTGAACAATCCCTCAGGCCCTTGGAGCACTCAAGTTTCATTACATAGAACTGTTTCCACATCCATTTACTGTGCACTTTCCCTGTGATGGCTAAGAATAAACAACACCAAAACCAAGGAAAGCTACTGTCCCAGGATTTCCTTGCCCCTGTTCTGAAATGCCTATCTGTACCCCCACTTTCAACTACAACTTTTCATGCTAGGTTTGAGCTAACAGGTTTGTCTCCCTCTAACATTTCTAGAGCTTCTGAAGTTTTGGCTAAGGGCTATTTCTCACTTATACATTTGAGTAGGTTAGTACCAAATTGGCTCCCCAGCTTAAGATCTCTTCCTAAATTCTGGGATACAATAGAGAGCTGTAGAAACATATGTTTGTGGGACAACTAGTTTATACTGTTATCAATATACTCACACTTGTTGATAAAGGACAAAGGTTAAGAGTTATGACTATAAATTCCATAATTGACTGAGAAGTTTGGAAGTACCCAAACTTCTTTCAGGTATTGTAGGAGGAAGCTGGAATGCTATTAATATTTTGGATCTCGAGGTCTCTCCATCAGTCCTTAGTTAGGATCATGAGAATTCTTGCTACTGTGGGGTCAAAATTAAGTTCAAATGTCTGCTGGTTCCAGAATCAACATGGAAAGAACCTTGATGGTCCTTGGATTTTCTAGTCCCTCTTGAAAAATAGGTATGATATAATAATAAATAAAAGAGTGTAAGCAACACTGTCAGTTAGGTGATCAGCAGGACTATAGTTTCAAGTGATCTAGCTATTTTTGAGAAAACCCTATTCTGTGTCCGAAAGATACAAGAATCAGACTTTAACCTTGCCCTGGCCAAGTTGCTCAGTCGATTAGAGTATTGTTCCGATGTGTCAAGGTTGTGGGTTTGATCCCTGATCACAGCATGTACAAGAATCAACCAATGAATGTGTAAATAAGTGGAACAACAAATCAATGTTTCTCTGTCGCTCTCTCCTCCTTCCTCTGCCTCTCCCTCAAATCAATACAAAAAAAATTTTTTTTAAGTAAGAATTTGGCCTTTCAGGGCAGAGCCCAGTCAAAGACTACTTTCAGCATAGAAATTCAGGACTACTATGGAAGTGGAGTACGTGGTAGGGAAAAGTCAAAGGCTGCTGACTAAGCCACTATGGCAAAGTTATACAGGAATCAAGGACTTAGCCCTAGAACAGCTGTAGTGGGTCTATTTACAGTAAGTTTCACTTCTAGCCTCCAATGAAGGAAGGAAGCAGCTAAGATTCCTGTCATTTCTGCCTCTCTCACAGTTAGCTCACAAACTACAGCTAGGCTAGGCCTGTGGGTGGAGATTAGCAGTGTCTTTAGTTCTAAATGGCTGGAAAAGACAGGAACAGACATTAGCCCAGAAAGGTTGTGGTCTTTGCTAAAACCAACTCCATCTTCAGCAGATAGGAACTTCACTCAATGGAAAAAGAGAGAAGGAAGCTATATGATTAATAAACATGGAAAAACTATAGACCTAGACCTGAATGTGTATTTCATGGTAGGAAAACCCAAATGGACAAGGCGAATAGATTAAGAATTAAGAGGAGAGATCAGTATTTTTATATTCAGAGATTTTTATCTTAATTCATGATAATGCAAACTTTAGTTCTATGCAGTAATATACTTTAAAATAAACTGTACATATTCTAATTGTTCACGTCCTAAAAAATTAATACTTTTTTCTCTATAGGAAATGATTCCTCCTGATAGTATCAGTGATGAAGGAAGTGACATCATATTCTTTATGAGAAGAGTTCCGGGACATCACAATAAGATACAATTTGAGTCTTCATTATACAAAGGGCACTTTCTAGCTTGTAAAAAGGAGAATGATCTTTTCAAACTCATTTTGAAAGAAAAGGACAAATATGGGGACGAATCTGTAATGTTCACTGTTCAAAACAAGAACTAGCTATTAAAACTGCATAGCTTGAACTTCCTGAGTTTTTGTGGTTGAGAAAGTTTGTAAGTTTGAACCTATAATGAATTAATGATGAATTAATGAATTAGTAGTGATGAATTAAATGTATAGTAATCTCAAAAGATATTACTAAGAAATGAATAATAAACTTTCACAAAATTGAATTGACTCCCCCTTATCTGGATGAATAAAATATTTGCATAATGTAAAAAAAAGAATGCATGGTTTGAAAACACACTCTAAATTATAAATTGGAACATAGATCATACTCAATAGAAGTGTTTTGAATCTTTTGGGTTACATTGAAAGATATCGATATTTGAATTTTCTAATTGTCAAGAATATCATTAAAGCCATTAAGATTTTGCCCTGGCTGGGTGGCTAAGTTGGGTAGGGTGTCACCCCATACACCAAAAGGTTCGATCCCTAGTTGGGATGTGTACGGAAGGCAAATGATCGATGCTTCTCTCTTACATCGATGTTTTCTTCCCCTCGCCCTTTCTCTCTCACTAAAATCAATAAGCATATCCTTCGATGAGGACTAAAAAATATATACCATCAAGATTTTATAAAGACACCACTTTAGTTGACTTATTTCTGCCAGAGTCAGGACATCTTTAAAATTCAGATTGATCCTGGATCTAGCAACACATAAAAAGGATTATACACTCTGAGCAAGTGGCATTCAATTCAGGAATGCAAATGGTTTAATATTCTAAAATCAATTAATGTAATATATCATATTAATAAAGAATAAAAAACATAAAAGGGGAAAAACTGGGACAACTGTAATATTTTAAATAAAATATAATTTAAAAGAAAAAAAAGAATAAAAACCACACAATCATCTCAGTAGATGCAGAAAAGCCTCTGACAAAAGCCAATTCATAGTAAAAATTCTCAACAAACTTGAAAAAGAAGAGAACTTTCTCAATGTGATAAAGGGCATCTGTGGGAGGAGAACCAAGATGGTGGCGTAGGTAGACACACTGCGCCTCCTCGCACAACCAGAACTGACAGAAAATCGAACGGCAAGGACGTCTGGCACCAAGGAAATAAAAAATAAACATTCATCCAGACCGGTAGGAGGGGCGGAGACGGGCACCTGGGCGGAGAGGACTCGCGTGGCCGTGGCGGACGGAGACTGGCGGAGTGTGGGACGAACAGGGCAGGCAGTCTGACCACTAGCAGACCCTGCAGCCCCACATTCCCGCCTATAGGCCGAGAGGGCCGGACTCAGAGTGGCGGAGAGTGGGGCAGGCAGAGCGGCTGGTAGCACCCCACGGCCCCACATGCGCGCACAGATAAACCAAACAAATGGCGGGGAGCGAAGCAGACCGTGCAACCCAGGGCTCCAGCTCGGGGAAATAAAGCCTCAAACCTCTGATTGAAAACGCCCCTGGGGGTTGGGGCGGCAGCAGGAGAGACTCCCAGCCTCACAGGAGACGTCGTTGGAGAGACCCACAGGGGCCTAGAGTGTGCACAGGCCCACCCACTTGGGAGCCAGCACCAGAGGGGCCCAGTTTGATTGTGGGTAGCCGAGGGAGTGGCTGAAATCCGGTGGAGAGTGGAGCGGGCGCCATTGCTCCCTCTCAGCCCCTCCCCCACATACAGTGTCACAGCGCAGCAACCAGCGTTACCCCGTCCTGGGAACACCTAAGCCTCTGCCCCTTAAAGTAACAGATGCGCCAAGACAAAAAAAAAAAAAAGAAAAGAAAAAAGGCCCAAATGACAGAACACTTCAAAGCTCCAGAAAAAATACAACTAAGCAAGGAAGAGATAGCCAACCTATCGGATGCACAGTTCAAAACACTGGTTATTAAGACGCTCACAGAATTGGTTGAATTTGTTCAAAAACCAGATGAAAAAATGAAGGCTATGCTAAGAGAAACAAAGGAAAATGTACAGGGAACCAATAGTGATGCGAAGGAAACTGGGACTCAAATCAACAGTGTGGACCAGAAGGAAGAAAGAAACATCCAACTAGAAAAGAATGAAGCAACAAGAATTCGGAAAAATGAGGCGAGGCTTGGGAACCTCCAGGACATCTGGAAATGTTCCAACATCTGAATTATAGGGGTGTCAGAAGGAGAAGAGGAAGAACAAAAAATTGAAAACTTATTTGAACAAATAATGGAGGAGAACTTCCCTAATCTGGCAAAGGAAGTAGACTTCCAGGAAGTCCAGGAAGCTCAGAGAGTCCTAAAGAAGCTGGACCCAAGGAGGAACACACCAAGGCACATCATAATTACATTACCCAAGATTAAACGCAAGGACCTACATCCAAGATTACTGTATCCAGCAAAGCTATCATTTACAATGGAAGGGAAGATAAAGTGCTTCTCAGATAAGGTCAAGTTAAAGAAGCTCATCATCACCAAGCCCTTATTATATGAAATGTTAAAGGGAGTTACCTAAGAAAAAGAAGATCAAAAATAGGAACAGTAAAAATGACAGCAAACTCACAGTTATTAACGACCATACCTAAAACAAAAACAAGAGCAAACTAGGCAAACAACTAGAACAGGAACAGAACCATAGAGATGGAGATCACATGGAGGGTTGTCAATAGGGAAGTGGGAGGGGGAGAGGGGGGGAAAGGTACAGAGAATAAGTAGCATAAATGATAGGTGGAAAATAGACAGGGGGAGGGTAAGAATAGTGTAGGAAATGTAGAAGCCAAAGAACTTATAAGTATGACCCACGGACATGAACTATAGGGGGGAATGTGGGAGGGACGGGGTGGGCAGGAGGGAGTGGAGTGGGGGGGGAAATGGGACAACTGTAATAGTATAATCAATAAATATATTTTTTAAAAAAGAAAAAAAAAGGGCATCTGTGAAAAACCTACCACTAATATCATACTTAATGGTGAAAAAATAATGCAAGAATGTCAACTCTTGCAACTTCTACTCAATCTACTGGAAGTTCTAGCCAGTACAATCATAAGAAAAGGAAAAGGCATCTAGATTATAAAAAGAAAAGCAAAACTGTTCTTATTTGAAGACACCATGATTCTTTATGTAGAAGATCAGGATACACATGTGTGCACATGCACACAAACCCCTATTAAAATTGAAGAAGGTCAGTGAGGTTGCAGAATACAAGATTAATATATGGAAATATATTGTATTTCTGCATATGAGAACATACAATTCCATTCACAAGATTACTAAGAGATATAAATATAAATTTAGCAAAAGAAGTGCAAAATTTGTATAATAAAGTTTTCAAAACATTGCTGAGGAAAATTAAATATAATCTAAATAAGTAGAGAGACATTCCACATTCATTGATTGGAAGACTCAATATCGTTAAGATGATAGCTCTCCAAAGTGATCTATAGATTCAACTTAATCTCTGTCAAAGTTCCAGCAGGATTTTTTGCAGAAGTTGATAAATTTTACCTAAAATGTACATGGAAATCAAAAAGACAGAATAGCAAAAACTCTTTGAAAAAGAACAAAGTTGGAAAACTTTCATTTCCTAATCTTAAAATTTAATATAAGTTCTCAGAACTTTCTGGTACTGACATAAGCATAAACAGATCAATGGAATAGATTTTTGAGTTCAGAAATAAATCCTTATATTTATGGCCAGCTGATTTTTGACAAAGACTTTTGATGAAGATAGAAAGGAGGGTTTTCCACAAATGATGCTGGGACAATTGGATATCCGCATTCTAAAAATATGAACCCAGAACTTAACCTAACACTATACAAAAATTAATTCAGAATGGATCAGAGACATTAATGTAAAGTAAAGCTATTAAATTTTAATAAGAATAAAACAGGAGAAAATGTCAAGACCTTGGGTTAGGCAAAGATTTTTTTAGGCCCAACCAAGAAGTATGGTCCATAAAAGAAAAAACTAATAAACTGGACTTAATCAAAATGAAAAATCTGGGAGTGAAACTGGGTGAATGGTACATAGGACCTCTCTATCTTTGCAACTTCCTGTGAATCCTTAATTATATCAAAATTAAAAAATTTTTAGAAACAACTTTACATTCATCATTAAGAAAAAAAATACATCATTAAGAAAAGGAAAAGGCAAGACACAGACTGGAGAAAATGTTTGTCAATCACATATATGGCAAGAAAAAAATTGTATCCAGGATATACAAAGAACTCTTACAACTTGGTAAGAAGACAATTCAGTTTTTAAATGGGTAAAAGATATCTCAAAAAGATGTACAAATGGCTCATAAGCACATGAAAAGATGAACTTCATTAGTCCTTGGAGAAATGTAAATTAAAACCACAATGAGTCACCACTTCCTAGCCACCGGGACGTTTATGATCATACAGACAGACAATAACAAGTAGCATAAATGTTAAGAAACAGGAATTCTCATACATTACTGATGTGAATGTGAAAAAGTACAGCTACTTTGGAAAAGATTTTCAGTTTCTTACAAAGTTAAACATAAATTGTTCACATGAGCTAGCAATTCCATTCCTACATATCTATTCAAGATAAATGAACCATGTTTCCACAAAGATTCGTACAATAATGTTCATATCAGCATTATTCTTAGTAGCCAAAAAGTGGAAAGAGCCCAAATACCCATCAGCTGGTGAAGAGATAAACAAAGTGTGGTATATCCATAATGGAATACCAATACTAATAAAAAAAAGTGTAAAATACAGATACTTGCTACAATGTGAATGAACTTTAAAAAGATGCTAAATGAAAGAAACCAAACAGAAAAGATTACATATGACATGATTCTATTTATATGAAATGCCCAGAAAAGGAAAATCTACAGAGAAGTGAATTCATGTTTGCCAGGGTTCTGGTGGGAAGAGGGATTAATTGTAAACAGATAAGAAAGATATTGGAGAGAAGAAAATGCTCTAAAACTGGATATGGTAATGGTTGAACAACTAAGTAAATTTACTAAAAATCATTAAATTGTATACTTAAAACGGGTACACTTACAGTATATAAATTATGCCTTAATAAAATTATTTTAAAAACAAGTCAGTTTGATAAACTTTTTATTTTAACACATATTGTTTTTCCCTACTATAAAATTAAGACATATCCATCACAAAAACTTTAGAAAATACAAAGGAACTGTTAAAAAACAAAATTCACCTGAGTAAATTTGAGTATCTAATTGGCTTTACTCAGTGATTCATGAATCAGGTAGCATCCCATCTAGCAAGTAGGAGCTCTGAGAAGCTATACAAAGTTGGAGGCTCCTATAGGCAGGAGGGGGCAGAAAAAAAGGCAAGCAGATTACCTCACCTTTCTTTGGGTCTGTCAGGTGGATGACCTCAGTACTGCTGACCAGGAAACTCCAAATGGACTAGAAGATGCTGGAACTACAATTTAGGTGTTGTCTTGGTTTGGTGACAGGGGCTTAGCACAAGTGACTCCATTTGAGACCATTGTCTCTCTTTTTTTAACAGAAAAAAGAAGAAAATTTAAACCATTCATCCTTCTATCTTCAGATAACTATTTTTGACATTTTGGTGTAGGTCCTTATAGTTTTCCTTTCTATAGAAATTTAGGCTGAAAAATTAAAACACTCTTACTTCTTGTCCTAGACAGAATCTGGTATATTTTTCTAAGCTGCTGTTGAAATCTTGGATATGCAAAGAGAGAGCCTGAGCCGAATCTGGATGTTAGAAATGAAAAGAGCTGATAATTCCGGTTAGAAAAGATGGGGCTCTGATGAGGGAAAGCACAAACAAGGTTCTGGCTTGAGTTGCTCCCCACCAAAAAATAAAAATTAATCAATCAAACCACACCAGAGCCTGAAACAAGGATTTGGGTGCAGATCCTTTATTTGAGAGGTGATCCCAGAGAGCAGAAGCAAGAGAGCTATGAGGGTGAGAAAGGGAAGGTGCAAAACCTAGTACAAGGTACATTATCAAGGTTGTCACTGTGGGCCTGGTTTGTCCAGAACCTCCTGAGAAGCATACAAAATGCCCCCAAATTATCCCCCTGGAGCAAGGGAGGCAGGAGCACTATCCACCAGCTCCTGACACCCATTAATTGAATATTGCCCTTAGCCCCACACTTCTGAGCTGTGTCTGTGTTACCAAACAGAGTTTGTTCACCCAGCACTAGCAGAGCCAAACACTAGACACCAGGAATTGCAATGGAGAAAGACTGGCTATTTTACTATGAATGGTGCCACCCAGGAGAACAGAAAGCTAATGCCCCAAAGCCCAAACTCCCTGATCCAGGGTTCAGGCAGGCTTCTAAGGGACTGGGAGAACAGGCAGGTGGAATTGCTAGTAGGCAGGTTTTATCTGGACAACCTTGGAGCTTGGTCATTTATGGTGAAGGGGCATCAGCACTGGATCTTCCTGGACAAGGACTCTGCCTATGAAAGGGTCCTGGTGTTCAACGTTAGGTTAAATCCAAGTCTTTGGGCT
The DNA here is from genome assembly GCF_022682495.2 of Desmodus rotundus. Lineage (NCBI taxonomy): Eukaryota > Metazoa > Chordata > Mammalia > Chiroptera > Phyllostomidae > Desmodus > Desmodus rotundus. The sequence continues at coordinate 82,679,369 of NC_071391.1, read as the reverse complement.
CTCTAGGGCAGGCAGGGTGAGACTCTGGTTCTAGGAGCAGCTGGAGGTCAAAGTTCTCTCCTCTGTACCTGCTTCACCTGCACAACTTTCAGTTTTGGTCTGTTGTCTTGTTAAAAAAAAGATAGGATCATTTTGAGCTGGTTCTGTGTTACAGTTGACCAGGCAGATTTATCTGCAGCAAAGAGTAAAAGAACACAGCACACTCAAGGTAATACTGTTAGCATGAGCTGGCATGGAACTGTCCGCAGCACTTAACTGCTGGAATCAGAAGTGGGCTGAAGCGACGTGACACCAGACTGGATCAAGGCACCACGGCAAGAAGGTAGACCTTAAGTAGTAGAAATTGCCAGTGGGCTTTTTAAAACCAGAGAAGTAGGATTTTCTTTTTATTGAATCTAAGATGCTATTGATTGTAAAATATAGCATTACTTTAGGTACCACTGAGAAAAAGAAGACACTGCCAACTACACGAGGGGATACCTTCAATTGTAAGGTGCATTCTTATTCCAGAGATATTAAAATGTGAAAAGTTGCATGTCTTAGAATTGATGAAATACAGGTACGATGTACCAATATTTTCATTACTCTAATGTAAATGTCTCCATCTCCATAAATGTTTAATACAGTCTGCTGAACACACAGCACTTTGTGACTTGTTTTTCGTGGAAATTAGATGAAATGGCTGAATTTCACATCTGAATCAGTGCAAACTGAAGAACGGTGACATGCTTTGGATGCCAGAATAATCGCTGTTGGGGAAAAAGCAGTTCAGAACCAAAGGCTGCCCTTGGTCTCAGGAATCTGAAGACAATTTTAAGAACATTGGACTCTTTTCAATTCACAGAATGGGACTTTGAACCAATTTTAACAAGATCTTAACAGACAGGGAGAGTAATTTTTTAAGAAATATGAAACTAGGTTCATATTAATCATATTAATCAGACTGTTTTATGCCCCTTTCCTGTTAATTATATAATTTGATCACTTTTTAATTGGCTAGAAGCAAAAATCAGTTTGCCACAGGCCATACATCAATGTAAGAAACATACAAAATTGTAGAGAATTTTTACCAGTTTAGTTGAGCCAAACTGCTGACAATTGCTGGGAAGCAAAATCAAAGCTTTGAGATCATGCTCCAGGGAAGACAGTTTTGCACCTTATTTTGTACATTAGAATCAAAGGAGGAGGCGTAAGGGGGTCACAGGAAATTCACTGGTGGTAGATTAGGGAGATAAAGCAAAGTGTGGAAATCTCGGGGGCTGGATAAAGAGTACAACAGAGGCACATGCTCCTTTTACATTGGTGGGTACAGGACAGTTAATGGCCATTACAGAACATAGAGTTATTCGGGGAACAACAGGACAATGAGGGGTCCTGTGATCTTCTGCTCTGGTGCAGTGGGTATACTCTGAGGGGTCTGGAAAAAAAGATTATTCTGACAGTCCAAGGTTATGTTACCTTAGATGCAAAAAGATGATAACAGGCTCAGTTGAAGTAACAAGTGACCTTTGTCAAGGAAGCTAAAGGATATGACTACCTGCCATGACTTCCTTTCGGTTAGGAATTTTTATGTTCACACCATCTATGTGGTTACTTTTGGTCTCTGAGTTTGTAGGACCTGCAATGTAGGCCTCCCCTGAGCTTGTCGGGTTTAGTATGTGTCCTCTTTTCTGTCCATACCTTCTGTCTTAGAAAAAATAAATTTGATCATGTGTTGCTATCTTACCTGTACGCCTTCTTTTAACAAAGTTGAAATTCTTTAAGTTTTTAATAAAATAAAAAATAATGGTTAATATAGAACATAATGCACCTAAGAACAGTTCTGCTTCACCAGCCCTGAGCAGTTGTCTCAGGCCTTTCCAGATTTAAGAAATTGAAAGACTGTATCATACCCCTTTGTTTTTCTAAACTCCTCTGGTCTTGCTTCCTTATATTTTGACTCCTAAAAATATAATGTGGGTATTTCAAGAGGCAATAAGTGTGACGTGATGAAATGAGAAGAATGAGTTTTGGAGACACGCAACCTTGTTTGAATCTTGTCCCATCATCAAAATTCATATCTCTTGTGTACTTTGGACTCATCTCTCTGAGGCTCATTTTTGGCAGGGGCACATGAAACACATTGTCAGCTGTCAGAGGGGTGGGAGAGGGGGACTGGATGAAGGAAAGTGAAGGGGTTGGCAAAAATAACCACAGGCACAGACAATAGTGTGGGAATAGACACAGCCAGCCAGAGGGAAAGGGGTTGGGAGTAGGGGGAGATAGGCAAATGGGGTGATGGGTGCACAATACTGTGTACAGGTGATGTCTTGTTGAGTTGTACACTTGAAACCTGTATGGCTTTGCGAATCAATGTCACCCAAATATATTCAAATTAAAAAAAAATAGCTACTTCATATGGTAGTTGTACAGATTAAGTGAGATAATGTAAAGCTCTCAGCAGCGTCTGGCCCTGGAACATGGTAGCTAAGAAGTATTATCTCCCTGCTTTCACTTCCCCATACAGCCACCACCCACTTCCCCTGCACTCTCACACGCAGACATCACCTGTCAGAAAGAAATGGGACCTCTCCTTCCTACGGGAACTAAACCCACTCTGCTTTACATAATTTCTTTTCCTGCAATGTATAAACTCATTGCTCACTCTTAAGAAATAAAAACATCACTGTTTTTCCTACCATTTGTTCTGGCTCTTATACATATGTAGCTTTTCTCTATCTTCTCTCAACACATGGGTTTTATATTTGAGAACATGTCATGTCATAAAAGCCTGTTTCGCTTTGCTTTTCATTCTCCAAATTTTAAGCTCTTGGTTTTGTTGCACAAAAGAAACATAATTTCACCTAATCCACAGAAAATAGCAATTCACAATGTGAAATTTTGCTAAATCTATTAACGATGGTCTCTGGACCTCCAAAAGCTATACAGCCAAACAAAATTTTCTATTCACATCTGAGCCATGCTCAAAATTCAGCCTTTGACTTTTCTTCCAATGGTAATGGTTTTGCTTATGGACAGACCCTCACCCCACAAGTGCACCGGGATTTTTGTCTATCTCACAGAGCTCAGTTCAGGAAACTAAAATGTAAAAACATCAAAGGTGTTGGCATTGGAAATCACCACACTGAGGGCAAGACTCTGTGAGACTCCACCTGCCCTGAAAGAGCTCCTCAACTGACCACAAAGGAAGCACTTTCTTTCTGGCTCTTCCACTACAGGATAGTATGCAAGATATTTTTAGAATTATTAACTCTTTTTTTAAAGCCACTTGCCAAAAACAAAACAACAGATATTTGTTGGAGATACTCCCAGAAATATCTGGACTCAGAAATACCAAACCAGGTAGAGCTATTTCCAGAAACCTCTCGGGTACCATATTCTTTTTTTCCATTTTTTATTGAAGTTATTGGAGTGACATTGGTTAACAAAATCACACAGGTTTCGGGTACACAGTTGTACCACACATCACCTGTATGCTGTATTGTGTGCTCACCACTCCAAGTCTCCTTCCATCACCTTTTATTGCCCTATAACCTCCTCCATCTCCCCCTCCCCTGGCAATCACCATACTGTTGTCCATCAAATACTACATTCTGAACATAATGCCTTTAAGACCAGAGGCCCACATCAGAGCCTCAAGCCTTCCAAAGATATTCAGTAATATCTGAATATCTGGTGGATCCTGACTGGCCCAGGCATAACCCCATTCCTCTTGCCTTACTGGCAAATCCTTAATCATAGTGGTTCTTTTAAGGGTAAGCATGTGACTGAGGCTTGTGCAAACCAAAGTCCAGGACTATTCTTCCATGGTTAGAAAAAGAAGTTCCCTTTCTAAACAGGCAGATGTGAAACCTGGAACTGATAGAACCATTCTTGCCAGTAGGAAAGAAGCCGGCCTGAGGACAAAACCAACACCCATAAGGCAACAGCAATGGAGCCAGTATCTGATCAACTCACTCCCACCTCTGACTTTTTTCTTTCTTTCTTTTTTAAAGAGAGAGAGAAAAACATCAATGTGTGAGAGATACATGGACCGGTTGCGTCTCGCATGCCCCCAGCTGGGGATCTGGCCCACAACCCAGGCCTGTGCCTTGTCCAGGAATCAAACCAGCCACCTTTGATTCACAGGCCAGCACTCAATCCACTGAGCCACACCAGCCAGGGACCACCTCTGACTTTTATTACTGAACCAATAAAACCCATTTATTGTTTGAATCAGTTTGAATTGGAGTTTTTTTTAATTACTTCTATACACAAGCATTCTAATGAATCCAGCCTACTTTATAGTGACACACCTGGGTGCATTGAAAATACTCCGGTTCTTCTGGATCCACTGGGACTCGATGAATTCTGAGAGGTTTTCCATGTCTTATCTACTAGACATACCACATAACCATTACTTTTTTACTGCATTGCTGCCTCCTAGGACTCAACCCAGAAGAGGGGGCATAGGTCTCTATTCTTATAGGTAACAATGTTATCTGTGTCTATTGGAGGCAGGAGTATCAAATGATTCCCCACCCTTAGAACTCAGGCTGGCGGGAAATCAGGTCTCCATGACCTACTCAACAGGAAAGCTCTCATTGGTTCCCTTCCCATCTTTAACTCCTCCTCTGCCCTGATGTTTCTCTTCCTAGTAGGGGAAGAACAGTAGATACTATCATCAGGAGGGTAGCCAGCTCATCCCATATCTCCAAATCAATTGTGTCTCCTTTGGGTCCTCTTCTTTTCCTTGGCTGAACTGGTGGGCTGGGAAGAGAAGGCCAAAGCAGGATAGGAAAAACCAGAAACAAAAGAGAGAATCATCACAGGGCAGTGCTCCCTGGCCAGAGAAAGATCTGAAACAGAAATAAATACCATATAAATATTGACTTTCAAATTTATATTTGAAACTCAGAGCACCCTTCTGAACTACGGACTCATATTCAGCTCTCTACTGAACAGTTCTACTTGAATGCCTGACAGACGGCGATCTTCCTGGCAGTTTCCTCTACCCATAAGTGTACCCGAAGCCTTGATGTCCTTCAGACCATGCTGTGTGGTTGAAGTCCTTCAGAGGAACCTTCTGTGGCCTAGTCAAGACAGGCTCCTCCCAGAAAACAGAGGCATCTCTGCTGCTGTCACCACTAAACCCTGCCTTCCTGCCTACGGTGTCATTGCACATGCCCCTGCAGGGCTCTGCCTCTGGTCCCAGTGTCCGGGAGTACCCCTTAAATCCACCCTCTGCATCCACGGTAGTTAACAGCAAGCTTGTATATAGCCACTGACTGATAAGGGTACAGTCCCTAGCAAACAGAAATATAGGCCAATAGAGAACTGCAGTGTCTGCAGTTTGATGTCTGTTCCAGCACCACAGGGGCAGATTTCAGTTTTGTGGGGCCTGAGGCCCATCCAACTGAATAGCTTCTTTAAGAGTAACAATAGAGCCCTGACCAGGCAGCTCCGCTGGTTAAAGCGTTGTCCAGATACGCCAAGGTTGCGATCAGGACACATACAGAATCAACCAATGAATGAATAAATAAATGGAACAATAAATTGATGTTTTTCTCTTTCAAATTAATTTTTAAAAATAACAATACAATATGATAAATAAAAATCAGGTGCAAAAATAAATATTTATTTAGAGTAAGAAAAGGAATTAAATTATAATTTTTTAAAGCTGACAAATACTACAAATACTATATATACATATATAAAGATAAATAATATTCATTTCCTGAGACACCTACATAATATTTCTATGCTTTAACATGTTAATTTTTAAATCAACATACTATAAAATTAACTTCACTTTTGTGTGCTGTGTATGATTTTAACAGACATAGATTTGTGAAACTACTAATACAATTAAGATGTAAAACAGTTCATCACAACCAAATTCCCTTAAACTGTCCCTTTCTAGTCAAACATACCTCTTCAATCCTAATCCCTGGAAAAGTAGGGATTTGTTCATCTCTCATACAGTTTTGTCTTTTCCAAAGTATCATATAAATGGAATCACATACTATGTAAATATTATTGAACTGGCTTTTCCATTCCACAAAACCCCTTTGTGATTCATTCAAGTTTTTGCTTGTTTATTGATGAATTCCCCCCCAAACCTGCTCCACTCACAGTTATTCCCATCTTAGTTGATGAGTTCTCTGTCCTGGTAGTTGTTCAAGCCCAACATCCTTACATATCTCTTGACTCCTCTTTTTCTCTCAACCCCACTGTTAATCTATCAGGGAATCAGGTTAGCTCTATCTTTAAAACACATTGAGAATCCAATCACTTCTCGGCACCTCCACGGTGACCACCCTGTTCCAAGCCACATCATTTCTCATCTGGGTACTGCAGCGACCTCCCACCTTGTCCCTGGGCTCCTGCCCTTGGCTTCCCTACAATCTATTCTCAATATAGCAGTTGCAGTGGTCCTTTCAAAAATGCAAGTCAACTCAGACATCTCTGCCCAAAATTCTGCACAGGCTCCCCATTCCATCACAGTAAAAGCCAAAGTCCTTCTGATGGCTTACAAGGCCCTGTAGCATCTGGCCCTCACTTACCTCTCCAATTTCATCTCCTACTTCTCTTCTCATTCTTTCAGCACCAGCCACACTGGCCATTCTCTTCCTTGAATACACCAAGCAAACTTCCACTGTAGGGCCGACTTGTTTTCTCTGCCTTAAGTTCTCTCCCTGCAGATGTCCACTGAATAATTCCTTACCTTTTTTTGTATGTATATTTATTGATTATGCTATTAGAGTTGTCCCATCCCCCCCCTTCACTCCACTCCATCTTGCCCACCCCCTCCCTCCCACATTCCCTCCCTATAGTTCATGTCCATGGGTCATACATATAAGTTCTTTGGGTTCTACATTCCCTATACTATTCTTACCCTCCCCCTGTCTATTTTCTACCTACCATTTATGCTACTTATTCTCTGTACCTTTCCCCACTCTCTCCCCCTCCCACTCCCCTATTGATAACACTTCATGTGATCTCCATTTCTGTGGTTCTCTTCCTGTTCTAGTTGTCTGCTTAGTTTGCTTTTTGTTTTAGGTGTGGTTGTTAATAGCTGTGAGTTTGTAGTCATTTTACTGTTTATATTTTTTATCTTCTTTTTCTTAGATAAATCCCTTTAACATTTCATATAATAAGGGCTTGGTGATGATGAACTCCTTGAACTTGACCTTATCTGAGAAGCACTTGATCTGCCCTTCCATTCTAAATGATCGCTTTGCTGGATAGAGTAATCTTGGATGTAGGTCCTTGCTTTTCATGACTTTGAATACTTCTTGCCAGACCCTTCTTGCCTGTAAGGTCTCTTTTGAAAAATGAGCTGACAGTCTTATGGGAACTCCTTTGTAGGTAACTGTGTCCTTTTCTCTTGCTGCTTCTAAGATTCTCTTGTTTAATCTTGGGTAATGTAATTATGATGTGCCTTGGTGTGTTCCTCCTTGGGTCCAGCTTCTTTGGGACTCTCTGTGCTCCCTGGACTTCCTGGAAGTCTATTTCCTTTGCCAGATTAAGGAAGTTCTCCTTCATTATTTGTTCAAATAAGTTTTCAAGTTTTTGTTCTTCCTCTTCTCCTTCTGGCACCCCTATAATTCGGATGTTGGAACGTTTCAAGATGTCCTGGAGGATCCTAAGCCTCTCCTCATTTTTCTGAATTCTCGTTGCTTCATTCTTTTCTGGTTGGATGTTTCTTTCTTCCTTCTGGTCCACACCATTGATTTGAGTCCCAGTTTTGTTCGCATCACTATTGGTTCCCTATACATTTTCCTTTGTTTCTTTTAGCATAGGCTTCATTTTTTCATCTAATTTGCAACCAAATTCAACCAATTCTGTGAGCATCCTAATTACCAGTATTTTGAACTGTGCATCTGATAGGTTGGCTATCTGTTCGCTGCTTAGTTGAATTACTTCTGGAGCTTTGATCTGTTCTTTCATTTGGGCCATTCTTTTTTTTGTCTTGGCATGCCTGTTACATAAAGGGGCGGGGCTTTAGGTTTCACTGGGGCAGGGTAACGCTGGTTGCTGCACTGTACGTGGGGGAGGGGCCAAGTGGGAGCAATGGTGCTTGCTCTACTCTCTGCCAGATTTCAGTCACTCCCTCTGCTACCCACAATCAAACTGGGCCCTTCTAGTGCTGATTCCCGAGTGGGTGGGCTTGTGCATGCTCTAGGCCCCTGTGGGTCTCTCCAACGACCTCTCCTGTGAGGCTGGGAGTTTCTCCTGCTGCCACCTCAACCCCCACGGGTGTTTTCAATCAGAGGTTTGAGGCTTTATTTCCCTGAGCTGGAGCCCTGGGTTTGGAGGTCTGTTTCGCTCCCCTACCGTTCGTCCGGGTTCATCTATGTGCGAATGTGGGGCCGTGGAGTGTGCTAGCTGTTGCACTGCCTGCCCCATTCATTCCATAATCTGCCACCTCGCTGGGTCTGCCAGCCGCCGCCTTGCCACAAGTCCTTTCCGCCTGGCTGCCCATCTCTGCCTCTCCTGCCAGTCTGGATGAATGTTTCTTCTTTATCTCCTTGGTTGTCGGACTTCTGTGTGGTTCGATTTTCTATCAGTTCTGGTTGTTTTTTGTTTTTCAATTGTTGTTGTCCTTCTTTTGGTTGTGTGAGGAGGTGCAGTGTGTCTACCTACGCCTCCATCTTGGCCGGGAGCCTATTGTTTTTTATTACCATTTATTACATACCTTTTTATGCCTTTAGAGCCTTGACTAATGTGAATGTATTAGCCAATCATGAAATAAATATAAAATTTGAAAGATAATAATTCCCTTACAAAAATAAGGAAAAATCACATGCGATATCAATTCCATAAACTTTCAACACACTGTTAATCACATCTGTCTTTTTTATTTCATCAGTCTTTTGTTCAAGTATATCTTTTCCTTTTGGCAGTAATCAGTGGGTGGGTGGATACAATTTTTTAGCCTTCTACACAACAGTAAATGAGCCAGCATTTTAAATGCATGAATAATATTCCATTGAATAGATGTATACATTGTCATATTTGTAACTATACACTTAGAGCAAGATTTTTCTTTTTAGTGTTTTTAATAATTAAAGAATACTTTAGCTCAAAGGATTCTATTTTAAATGTTTATTTGCCCTTAAATGTATAAATCATTAGTTGTGTAACTATAGTATCCAGTCCTTGTCGGAGGTGTGAACAGTGCCCTCCTCCTAAAATGTAATGCTCAGCTCCAGAAGTGCAAGTCCAGTGCAGTCTCCTCAGGGTCCTCTGCAGCCCTGAGGTGTGCAGAAAGCCTGTGTGAGCAAAGCCTCCAGAGAGGGAGGAGGAGAGGCCCCAGCCTGCTTGATATTTCCGGCTGAAGGATGCCCCATCTCCACCGTATGAGTTGTCCCTGGAAGGGCACTAGTGTCCCAGTCCATTTCCATTTGCTATGTCTAAACTGAAGAGTCCCTTGAGAGAGGACAAGCTCACGACTCACTGTGAAGTTCACTTAGGGATTCTCAAGATGACAGCTCTTTTGACACAGCTACTTCCCCAGGAGGTGTGTCTGTCCCAAGAAAGAAGCTAGGTGAGGTCAGGTTCCAGCACTGGCCACCTCACCCACCCAGAGCTGGGCCCTTGTCCTCCTCATCTCACTAGCACAGAGGCCAGCTCACTGGTCCTGTCTCCAGCCATCGTGGTTATTTTACAGCAGGGAATTGGGACTGCTGGCCTTCCCTGACTTCAGCCACGCAGTTTCCCTCCCACTAGGCTCCCTACCCTTGAATGGTGAGACAAGGGGATTGGACTCTTAGAGCCTATCCTTTCAAGAGGTTCCTGAGGCCCTTACATAAATTTTTCACTTCCTCCTCATAGCCACGCACATTAAAGAAACTGAAAGAGGGGAGGGAGGATTCATTTCTACTGTCTTCCTTGGGCAATGGAAAAAAAGTCACAATTGCAAAGTCAGGAGAGGTCAATCAAGTGATTTCTTCGGGTAATTTCTGCTGTGACTTGCTGTCTCCACTTAGAAGTCAAGAAGCAGCATAATCTTCTGATCTGCCTTACCAGGCGTCCAGCTAAACTTGGAATCAATTAGCCTAGAACTTGAGAAATACCCTTCCTGTGTTCTGAATGCAAAAATTCAGGTTTGAAATTAAAGTTCACTTTTCCTTTGCAATGAGAAAATAAAATAGGTAGCTTTCATAAACAGCCTTTAAAACCTTGAGATAGATCATCAGCCTACTAACTAGTCTCACTGACATTCAAAAGCAGTCACACTGACCCCATCCACTCACCTTCTTTTAAAATTAAATTTATTGGGGTAATATTGGTTAAGAAGATCATATAGGTTTCAAGCATACATTTCTATGACACATGATCTGTATTGGTTTTTTGAAAACGCGTAAGTGCTTCATTCCCAAACACCCAAATTAGAATTAAAGCAGCAGGGTTTTTTTGCTGTGGTTCTGAGTACTTTCCTTAATCACCTTAACTTTTCATTGGACATTACAATATTCATAATAACCCATACTTTTTAAAAAATCACATAAAGGAAAAGTTCAAATTAAAGTGGATTAACTACTGTGATTATTCCAATCGCTACAACTCTCACTACAGTATTGCTAGGGTACTATTGCCTCAGCTCATCCTGGCAGCTTCCAACCTGAACAAGAGTTGTGGGGATTTCCACCCAATTTCAAGGGAAATGGTCTGAAGAGAAAGTTATATTCAGATTAAGCAGCTCCGCTACTCATGTGACTACTCTTGGTTCATAAGTTTCATGGGCTCTGCTGACTCACTTCTCTATTTAAGATGTTTACTGCCCAGGAAATAACACTTACACCATCAGAACTGGTTTCCGCTGTGAATGATGCCAAAGTTGCAGAGAAGCATGGGAAAAGCCTCGATTCCTCCTGGGTGAGTTACAGCATGAACGTCAGCAAAGGAGAAAAGTGTCACCTGTTACAGGATCCCTTCGTATATTCGGCACTATTAACCAATGTGGAGAAGAGAATAGGAGACAGCTGACAGATCAGACTGGCTCTGAGCCCTGGGCCCTGTTCGTCTGAGCCTTGGTGGGATCACTGGGCATCATGGACAGGGCTTCAACTTCAAGAATCAGATCCTTACATTTGTCCAGATACCAGTCGAGATTTAGTACTGACCCTGCTCTTAGGAGACTAATTTATAAGCCAAAATAACAACTCATTCAGATTTTATTTCATTTTGTTTTTTATTGATTGGTTTTTTTAGAGGGAGAGAGAGATTAATTTGTTGTTCCATTTATTTTCGCATTCACTGGTTGCTTCTTGTATGTGCCCTGACTGTGGATTGAACCCACAACCGTGGTGTATCGGGACAATGCTCTAACCAACTGAGCTACCCAGCACACAAAGAACTATCAAAGAGACAAAATTCCAGTGTCTATAGTCAATATATTCACTTTCCAGTTTTAAAAAAATCTAGTTAGAAACTAGATTTTTTATCAGAAATTTACTGTTGTTTATAGTACCCTGTCTATTGTCTCATGTGCCTCCCCACTGAGCCTGTGGCCTCCCACAAATTAGGATCTCTGTCTTTTTCATTTTTTTATCTCAGGACCCAGCACAATGCCTAGTCCATAGAAGACATGTGAATATTTCTTAATAGCATTTTTTCTTAAAGACACAGACTTCATTTATTTATTCAGAGAGGGGGAGGGAGAGAGAAAGAGAGGGACAGAAACATCAATGTGTGGTTGCCTCTCATGCATCCCCTACTGGGGACCTGGCCTGCAACCCAGGCATGTACTCTAGACTGGGAATCGAACTGGCGACCCCCTGATTTTGCCGGCACTCAACCACTGAGCCACACCAGCCAGGGCTTAAATATTTTGTAAGGGAATGAATAATAATGATGTATGTGAAATCTCTGCAAATTCTAAGGCACGATGTAAACAAAGAACTATGATCGTGTATAAGGAATAATGCCATTAAGCCATGACAGACTAATGTGCCCACGTTCACAGTAGAAGCAATGGAAGTATAAAAGCAAATACTGGGGAGCAAGTGAAGATGCAAACGTATAAAATCAAGATTAATGTCTTAATGTCAATTAATGTTTTTAGATAACATTATAAGAAATATAAGGTACAGAAAATGGGATTTTAAAAGCATTTTAGGTGACCAAAATATAACAATGAATTGATGCAAAGAGAGAAAAGGGAAAATCCCAAAACTTAAACTTCATATCTCTGTATCATGTGTCTAACTCAGAAACTCAGGTTCTATTCAGAACCTGATAGAAAACTAATAGGAAACTGGGAAACATTTCCATAGAAGATTGTTTCCTGTTTGCATTTCTTTTACCCAAGAAGGTTGGAATGAGGAAAAACAAAAATATGGGTCAATCAATGAGTAAAAGTTTTTCAGAGAATATTATGAGGATCATTTTATCTTAGAAAAATACAGAGGTCACCCTAGGTGGGTTGCTCAATTGTTTAGAGCATTTTCCAGATACACCAAGTTTGCAGGTTCAATTCCCAGTCGGGATATATATGAGACCCAACCAATAAGTGTATAGATCAGTGGAACAACAAATCCATGTGTCTCACTTTCTCCAAAAAATCCCCAAAACCCCAACAACAAAAAAGATTGTGTTTAGGTGAGATGTTGAGCATATTTGGGTTAAAATGTACACTGAGTTGGAGATAACCGTGTGGTTAGACCTTGATCTAACCAGAAGAATACTTTGATTTTCTAAACCTAAGTAAGACAAAGAAGCAAAATAAAAAGCTACTGAATTTTCTAAGCCTTTAAGTCATAGGACGAAATAAACCAATGACAAATAAGCCCCTAATTCTGTTGTCACAGCCTTGAGGAAGAGGAACTAGCGATGGTCAAGTTTGGCGATGGGAAGGAGGTGCCCTGTGTGGGGAACCGTTCCAAGTGTGGGAAATGTGGCTCAGCCCCCACTGGGAAAAGCCAGTGGGGAGCGAGGTTGGCGGGCAGGACCCACGTCCATGGATAAGTTCTCCAGTGGGAAATCAGGCCTGCATTGTACTTAGACTGCTATGAGACTTGCTCTTGCTAAAAACTCCCTCACCCTGAATTGAGGAAGCAAATGTTTACTGAGTATCTTTATCTTCCCAGAATCTGGGCTAGACCCCCCAGGTATGGGACAAAGCCTTTTCGACCATTTCTCCTTTTACATTGCAAATATCCCCCTTTGATGTACTCAGTGACTTCCTCTCCTGTGTCTGCAAAGATAACCACCCCAAACAAACCTATGAATAATAAATGAGGACCGTCTTTGATGTAGGAGGCCTAGAAAAACAATAAAGCCTATCCAGGCGGGGGTGAAGGGGTCTCTCTCTAACTTGGAGAGTGGCCACGTAGCCCCTTTTCCCCCACTGGATTTCTATAGTCCGTGTGTATGTGTGTTTGAATACTGAAACCTCAACAGCAGATCTTGCGAGACGAGATCTGCGTCAGCCCTGACCACAGACTTGGCAGAGGCACTGACATGGTGGAGTCAGGGGTCAGGAGGCACCATTAATTCAGTGTCGGCCATCAGTCACACCCACCTGCTTCAGAGAAGAATATTAAGACCAGAAGCAGGAGAACTGGTGGACAATAGAAAATGTCACTTCCTTCTTTTCATAGCATCCTAATTTCCTTTTATTCTAAGTGTATGATATTTTAAAAATAAAAATTTTATATGGTAAAATATTGAGGTATACCAGGAAAACTTTGGATAAGCTAGTCCTGAAGTAGTAGTGATACCCTTTTCTTTCCACTAGAAAGAGTAGTTTTCTTGCTTCTTGTCCACAGTCTCCCTCTCCTGAAAACCACTTATTCTGCTCCACCACCCCAGCCGCCCCGAAAAGAGAAAATCACACGTTAGACGTTTTTGTTCTTTGTTTTGTTCTTTCGTTTGTCTTTCAATCACCTGGCTCTCTTAACAACTGGCCAACAGCCCTAGTATGACTTACAGTTAGGGGAGGAAGCAAGGAAATTCTTACTAGAAGAGTATTTAAAATTATTTTTAATATGCTTATTGATTTTAGAGACAGACATCAATGTGAGAGAGAAACATGAATTGGTTGCCTCCCATATGCACCCTGACCAGGGATTGCACCCACAGCCTAAGTATGTGCCCTCACCTAGAATGGGACCCCCCACCTTTTGGTTTGCAGCACAACGCTCCAACCAACTGAGCCACAATGACCTAGCCACAGGGCTAGGTCAGATTTTTTTTTTAATTGTGATTCCTTGTGTACTAGATTGACTGAAGCTCATATAAAACCAGGCAATAAGAGTAAGAGAGAGACGTACCTCAACAGAACAGAAGTATATTAGGTAAAAAATTACTGGAAACTGGGAATGAGGCTGGGACACATGCATATGAATATGCCTTCCAGATACTGATTTTAAAGAATTCAACCATCATGCCCTTAAACACAAGTCAGAACCAAAGGAAATCCTCACTCTGCCTGGTAACAAACACTGACTCTAAACAGATGTCATCACCATGTTCAAAACTGAGAACAGAAAAAGAAAATCATAGAAACTTAAAAAAAAACCCAACAATAATAAAACAAGAGAAAGGAAAAAGCATACCAGAGATTCAGACGCTTTACATGCATCTGAATGACTTTGTTTTTTATCCTCAGCAGAAGATATGTTTATCGATTTTTAGAGAGAGAGGAAGGGAGAGAGAGAACGTTGATGTGAGAGACAAACATCCACTAGTTGCCTCCGAATGTGCCCTGACTGTAACAGGGTGCAGCCAAGAGGGGGGGCCTCAAATAGGGATTTGTAATGGGGTCCAGAACTCAAGGTGTCCAGGAAATATTAGAAATATATATATAGGATGTCCTCACCACAACAAGCCTGAGCTGGGGGAAGGGACACATGGAGCAGGGCCATTCAGAGCTGTTTTGTACAGCAACAGCTGTGCAGCTAACCCCTGGCAGTCATTTAACATATCTATGACCTTTAACTGGTTTCATGGATATGTTAAATGGCTGTGGCCATGCTTTGGGCCTGGGAGATGGAAGCGGCTTCCACTCAAGGTGCAACTGGGAGGCAACTCCCCCTGGTCACAGCGGCCTGCCTGAGAGCTTGGAGAAGATTGGCCAGAGGGCCGCACCTGCCCAGACTTACTATGGCAGCCCAGTAGAGCTGGAAGAATATGGGAATGCTGGCAGGTGTAGCTGATTGTAGGAGGAGTCAGAAATGGGGCTGCAGAGGAAGACTGGCTCTGGGATTTAAACCCAGGCACAGCAGGACAGCCAAACCAGAGGGAGGACGACACGGCTTTGGCGGAGTAGGAGGGGAGAAAACCACAAGGCTTTGGCAGAGTGGGGACCCCTTGGCAGTGACACAGCTGATGGTGCCGGGAGCCTGAATCATGGACTTCTACTTCTTTTCCTGAGATAAGGTACCCTGGACTGGGCAGAGGGAGAGGGAAGGACTGTGCATCTGTGGGTATTCTAAAGGACTTTAGTATTTTAATGAAGACATTAAGTCATTAAGTCTGTGTAACTTTTAAATAAATAATTCCTTTCCTTTTCACCAGTCTCTGGCATTGAGAGACATCCTTCCTCTGGCGGCGGGCAAGGGGAACCTAGTAGTGGTGGGGAGGAAGGGGGGCCCCCAGAGAGAAAGGGGGGTCCTTTTGGTAATAGTATATTGTTCACCATCCCCTCCCTGGGTCTGTTCTGTAACAGGACCAGGTATCCAACCCTTACCCTAGGTATGTGCCCCAACTGGGAATCGAACCTGCAACACTTTGTCGCACAGGATGATGCTCCAACCAACTGAGCAACCCAGACACAGCCATCTGAATGACTTTTACCTGGAGCCAGAAAAAATTTGTGGGGAATTGTTGGGCATCTTAAGTGGAATTGAAGAAGACATGAATGTATGGGAATAGGGGAATAGAAAAAATAAGCAAAATTTTGGTAATTGTTGTAGTTGGTGATGGTTACTTGTGTAAGTTTAAAAATTTTTACAGCAAAAGTTTTAAAACTAAAGATCTATTGGAGATAATGAGTTAATGCCTCAAAATTGCAAACCCTTACCCACAGCCACAAAAATATAATTTCACTTCAGTACATAAGTGATGTAACTAAAAAACATAACTTTTTAAATTCCACTTATAATAGTAAAAAGCAGATTGGGAATAATCTAACATAGATAATATAAGCTAATCAGAGAAAAATGATAAAACTTATTAAGAGAAATGAAAGAACCCTAAAACATATAGAAAAATACAGACAAGAAAACTTAATGTACTGAAGATGGCAATACTTTTCAAGTTAATATGCAAATTTAATACAATACCTAAAGCAGTACCATATTCACTGGTATAGGTTAGAATTTCTCATTAATATACTTTTAAAATTATTTTTATTTATTAACGAGAGAAGCATCGATTCCACTTATTTATGCATTTCTTGGTTGCTCCTTCCATGTGCCCTGACTTAGGATCAAACCCACAACCTTAGTATATGGGAATGATACTCTAACCAACTGAGCTACCTGGCCAGGGCTCACTCATATATATTGCTTTACATAAGATTTATTTTAAGCTCGAGAGTCTTATGTATTAATTATTTTTTTATTTTCTGTTTTATGATGTTTTGACATCTTTTGGGGGGGTGGGGCTTTCTGGTTGGGGAAAGCCTGCCCTTTGGGATTAGGTCATTCCTAAAACAGTAAACACCTTGGAGAGTCCACCTTTCCTGTGCAAACCAGCCAATCCCAAGCCCATACCCGCACCCTTCCTTTATCTGGCTGTCACACTCAAAGCCAATATTTACCGGGGCTAAATCAACCCCGTAACGGATTCCAGACAACTAGGGACAGCCCGATGCCCCAACCCCCACCGGAATTACTCACACTACCCAATCCCAAAGGGTTTGCCTTTCCGTTCCTTGCCTTTCAACAGAAAACATAATGGAGGCTGTGGCCTGTGCTCTTCCCTCCTCCTCTCTGCCTCCGAGCTAACACTGGTGCTTCCCCCTGTGGCCTGCCTTCATTTCTGGGCAACTTTTCTTTCAATGGCATTAACCTCTCCAAGTTTTCACTCAATTTTTTCTATAAAGAGCTGGGCACAAACCATCTTATTTTTCTGCATTCTTTGGCCATTATGTCTAATTTTTTTAAATGTCTAGTTTGTTTGTTTTTGTCAGAAGCAGGTGCTACTACCAAAAATATTTATTTAGTGTCACACTATTGTTGAGTATCTGTTCATTGTTCACTAGCTGCACAATGTATCCGTTATGTTTACAACCGCCTCCTTCCACACAGGCATGTGCTCCTTCTTTGCTCATAAAAAACAGAGGCTACAGAAGCCACAACTTGTTCATGTATTCAACAATTTTCCCTGACTACTCAGTATGTGCTAGACAGTGTGCTGAGTTCAGGAGTGGGAATACAAAGGAACCTGAGACATGTTCCGAGCCCCTAAAAATGTCAGAATCCAGCGGAGCAACGAAAACATGACCTGAAAATTTCTAAATTATAATAAGATGTGAACTTATCTAATAAGATGAGACAGTCTTTTGATTTTATATCCTTAAGATTCTCCTAGAGATCTGTCACAGTCATAACACTAATTCTAAAGTCCAATTGGTACAACTGCTTATTTATTTTTGCAGTTTTTTAGTGATTAGTAGGTATTGTGATATTAAAAGTAGGTATTTTCTGAGAGTGAATAAAAGAAAACTATACACGATTCAAAGAGTCAAATCTCAAAACCTGGGGAGACTGCTCTGTTTTGTTACTGTTGAGGGGAATTAGGACTGTGCTGTGTTTCACTTGCCTTCTGAGCATAGTTGTGAGGGTTTTTTCCTTCTTAAACTAGGAAGCACAGCTGAAAAGCCACAGGAAAAATACAAAACACACCCCCCCATTTCTGTCAGATTATATGACAGTAACTAAACTTTTACCCATCAAGGGAATATGTAAATACAATGAGATTCATGTAGCAATAATTTCAGTTTTAGAGCTGGGTTAACTTCCTGAACATAATATGAAACCAGATTAAGTTAAAATGTAATATAAACCTCTCTAGTCAATTAATTAAGTAAGCAAGTAAAAGAAGGAAGGAAGAAAGGAAGGGAGGAAGGAAAGGGAAAAAAGAGGAAAAGACACTGATGCCAACTTTTCGCACACACAAACCCAGAGTTCTAGAGGACGACATACATGAATAAAACCGGAGGAAGAGCTGACAGAAGATGGGGAAGATCATTCCAGGCAAAGAGATGCAAGAATATGATAATGTTTCCACGTCAGATTCTGATTGTTCATACACCTGTGACCAGGGACCACTGCCCAGTTTTCCTCTTGCGCAGCATCTTAACTTTGGTTCACTATAGCAAATTTTTATGGTATATCCCAGAAGCCTCCCTTAACATTCACTACAACTATTAAAGCATCTTTCAATGAGTTTTGGGAGCTTTGCTCTTAATCAATTCTTTCCCACACTATATATAGCTTTGAAATGCTATGTAGAAAATTAAATTCTGTGTGATTCCCACACCCTCTTCTCTATCCTCAGACTTACCTTGTGTACTTGTTCACATTATAGGCCTTTATAATCTGTATCATAAATTTATACTTGCCATGTGTGTCCTCTGCCAGACTAGGAGCTCTTGGAGTATAGGAACCTCTTATTTCTGTGAATATTTACGTATGTGTAGAATGAAACCATATGGATGTTGAATAACTAACTTTTCCTCACAGGATCCTCATCAAGATGGTTTTTCTTCATCTTTTCTGACTGGTTCACTGTAAGTTCACCAATTGTGTTATTAAGCTTTTTCGTCTTTGGTAATCACATGAGTGCCACAGTAGCTAATGATGGTTTTCATTATTATAAGTAAAGGTATTATACTTTTCCTATATTTAAAAGCCATTTATCTATACTCCTTGTTCATTTTTCTATAGAGTTGTTTATATATATCATTGACTTTTTTTTTTAAGAGAGAGAGATAGAGATAGATTTGTTATCCCACTTATTCATGCATTCATTAGTTGATTCTTGTGTGTGCCCTGACTAGGGATCGAACCCGCAACCTTGGCACATTGGAATGACACTCAAACCAACTGAGCTCCCCAGTCAGGGCCTGATTCGTCTTCTAAGACAACAAACAGTTAATCTGTAAGTCCACTAAAATGGTATTTAACCCAATAAAAGGATACTTTTGGAGTCAGGTAGATTTGTGTTTAATTTCTGGCTCTGGGTATTTGTCATCATTTCTAAAATGGGTTTGAAAATAATACCTTCTGCTTCATAGAGATATTCATAGATGTCATGAGTATTAAATTAGAAAAGTAGCAGTGTACCTGGTATACAAGTATAGATAACCACCTAATGTTTACTATCATCATTATTAGAAATAAAAACAACACAGTAATGAACTTTATATATTTTTAAAGATATTTATTTAGAGAGGGGAAGGGAGGGAGAAAGAGAGGCAGAGGAACATCAATGTGTGGTTGCATCTCATGAAGGCCCCACTGGGAACCTGGTCCACAATCCAGGGATGTGCCCTGACTGGGAATCGAACCAGTGACCCTTTGGTTTGCAGCCTGTGCTCAATCCATGAGCTAAGCCAGCCAGGGCATGTTTATATTAATAAAACATTTTTTAATGTTCTAAGTATTTTCACATCTTTAAGATCCTTGGCCCTGAGCCCACCCACCCAGAATCAGCACCAGAAGGTGCAATTCGCTTGTGGATAGTGGGGGCAGTGACTGAAAGTGGGGCAAGCATAGAGCAACTGGCACTGTTCCCTCCCAGACCCCTCTCCCACAGACAGCACCACAACACAGCAATATGGGTTGCCCAGCCCTGGTGAACACCTAAGGCTCTTCCCCTTACAACGTAACAGGTGCACCGAGACAAAGAAATATGGCTCAAATGAAAGAACAGATCAAAACTCTAGAAAAAGAACTAAGCGACTAGGAGATAGCCAACCTATTAGATGCAGAGTTCAAAACACTGGTAATCAGGATGCTCACAGAAATGATTGAGTATGGTCGCAAAATAGAGGAAAAAGTGAAGGTTTATACAAAATGAAATGAAGAAAAATATACAGGGAACACAGAGTTCCAGCCAAGATGGAGGCATAGGCAGAAATGCTTCACTCCCTTGCACAATCAAAAGAAAGATAACAACCAATTTAAACACAAAGAATAGTCAGAACTGCCAGAAAAACCAAACTGCATGGAAGTCCAACAACCAAGAAGAAACATTCATCTAGACCGGTAGGAGGGGGCAGAGTCAGGGGCAGAGAGGATGTGGCAAGGCAAGGTAGCAGACCATAGGGATAATCCCACATTCATGTGTGGATAAACCAGGAGGAACAACGGGGGAGCAAGACAGACCATGAAACCCAGGGTTTTAGCGTGGGAAACTAGATGCCAAACCTCTGGCTGTAAAAATCTGTGGATGTTGTGGCAGCAGGGGAAACTCCCAGTCCTGTCCCAGTCTCACCGGAGAGTCTGTTGCAGAGACCCACGGGGTCCTACAATATACAGAAACCCACCCACCTGAGAATCAGCACCTGAAAGGGCACAATCCACTTTTGGGAAACAAGGGAATTGAAGGAAAATGGGGTGAGAGGTGAGCAATTCTGACTCCTCCCCCACAGACAGCACCAAAATGCAGCAAAGTGGATTGCCCCGCCCTGGAGAATACTTAAGGCTCTGCCCCTTACAATGTAACAGGTGTGCTGAGGCAAAGAAATATGGTCCATATGAAAGAACAGACCAAAACCCCAGGAAAAGAATTAAGCGACAAGGAGATAGACAACCTATCTGATGCAGAGTTCAAAACACTGGTAATCAGGATGCTCACAGAATTGATTGAGCTCGGTTGCAAAATGAAGGAATAAATGAAGGCTACACAAAATGAAATAAAGCAAAATATACAGGGAACCAACAGTGAAGGGAAGGAAACCAGGACTCAAATCAACAATTTGGAACAGGAAGAAATAAACATCCAACCAGAACAGAATGAAGAAACAAGAATTCAAAAAAATGAGGAGAGGCTTAGGAACATCTGGGATGACTTTAAACGTTGGAATCATAGAGGTGCCAGAAGGAGAACAAGAGCAAGAAATTGAAAACTTATCTGACAAATAATGAAGGAGAACTTGCCCAATCTGGCGAAGGAAACAGACTTCTAGGAAGTCCAGGAAGCCCAGAGTCCCAAAGAAATTGGACCCGAGGAGGAACACACCAAGGCACATCATAATTACATTACCTAAGATTAAAGATAGGGAGAGAATCTTAGAAGCAGCAAGAGAAAAAGAAAGTAACCTACAAAGGAGTTCCCATAAGGCTATCAGCTGATTTCTCAGTAGAAACATTACAGGCAAGAAGGGTCTAGAAAGAAGTATTCAGTCTTGAAAGGCAAGGACCTTACATCCAAGATTAGTCTCTCCAGCAAAGCTATCTTTTAGAATGGAAAGGAAGATAAGCGCTTCCCAGATAAGGTAAAGTTAAAGGAGTTCATCATCGCCAAGCCCTTTTTATATGAAATGTTAAAGGTTCTTAGATCAAAACTATGAACAGTAAAATGACAACGAACACAACTATCAGCAACTGAACCTAAAAAACTAAGCAAACAACTAGAACAGGAACAGAGTCACAGAAATGGAGATCACATGGAGGGTTAACAGTGGGGAGGGGAATAGGAGAGAACAGGGGAAAATGTACAGGGAATTAGAAGCATATATGATAGGCACAAAATAGACAGGGGGAGGTTAATAATAATATAGGAAATGGAAAAGCCAAAGAAAATATATGTACAACTCATGGACATGAACTAAGGGGGAGAATGCTGGAGAGAGGGGTTGTAGGTTGGAGGGAGATAAAGGGGAGAAAAAAATGGGACAACTGTACTAACATAATCAAAAAATATACTTAAAAAGTATATGTATATATTTTTAAAAAGTTAAAGTCAAGTCCTGAGTGGTGTGGCTCAGTTGGTTGGGCACTGCCCTGCAAACTGAAAGGTCGCTGGTTAGATTCTCAGGCAGAGCGCATGCGTGGATTGCTGGTTTTGTCCCTGGCCAGGACGCGTCTAGGAGGCAACCCATCAATGTTCCTCTCCCTCCCCGCCTCTGTCTCTAAAATTAAATAAATAAAATCTTAAAAGAAAAAGAAATCCTTGGCCCTGGTCTGGTAGCTCAGTTGATTAGTGTTGTCCTGATACTCCTGTTTGCAGGTTCGATCCCTGGTCAGGGTACATACAAGAATCATCTAAAGAATCAAAAAAAATTTTACCTAGGTGGCTGCCTCAACAAGGTATAAAATTTTTATTCATTTTAATTATAACCCATAACACATATGAAGAAATCCTCACATCAAAGAGCCTTTGAACATAGGATTTAATTGAGTTGACCAAATGATAACTTTTTAAGTACTTTTAAGCGTTTGTAACTTTTCTAGTTAGACAGAAATTTTCCCTTACTTCTACATTTTATTCCTAGGTCTAATGATACAGCGATTTCCATTTTAAAGTCTTTATAAGCTCATCCTAGCTGGGTGGGTCGGTCGGAGCATTGTTTAGTACACCAATAGGGTACAGGTTCGATCCCAGGCTGGGATACATATAGGAGGCAACAGATCCATGCTTCTCTCTCACATTAATGTTTCTCTCTCTGCCTTTTTCTTGCTCTAAAACCAATGAAGCCTATCCTCAAGTAAAGGATTAAAAAATCCTCAAGTAAGAATTAAAAAAAAAAATCTTCATAAGCTCTCCTATGAAACTATCACAGAAAAATCCCACGACACTGGGCTTGACTCATCCTCTAACAGACTCCATCCTTGGTATGTTGCAACTGTTACATTTTTTTTTTTCAAAAATGAATCTCATATACAGCCTTAGGCCCAACACACAAGCTATATTTCTGAAAGGCATACCATCAGACATACTGTGTCCCCCATCAGCAGTAATATACAACTGAGAGACTAGATTTATTAGAAGAGACACCAGTAAGTGTCAGCCTTAGAACCACAGAAGTGACCATTTTGGGTACTCCTAACTTCAAGTACAGCTGTTAAACTCTATGCCCCAGTGTAGTGTAAAGGTGCCTAAGATCCTATAACCTGGATATCCAGACCCAATGAGAATTGATCCTGGCATTCATCATAAGGACTCCAGAGAAACACAACTTTGCTGAGTAGACATCTACCTCCCAGGAGCCTATGGGTAAAGAAGACATCAAGGATAGACCACTTTCTCCAAAGACCTTCTGATCCCGGATCTGACAACCAAAGTTGAAATTAGACTTCCATCTCATTTAATTTACATTTTGTGTCTGAAAATCCTGCCAGTCTGAATTCTTTGTGGCTGATTCTGCTTGTTATTTGCGCTGACTCTTGTTCAGGGTGTTCTGTAAGGTCGGGATTTATTGCGGGAAGTCATATTCTTTGGAACGTGGTGTGGATTTTTGAGGCTTGTGTTGGGGGAACCTTTCTCCAGGGAGGACTTACTCATTTCTACTAGGCATCTACAGCACTACCAACCTAGATAAATGTTAAATGTGCAGTGTGTGGTCTTTGCAGACATGCAGATAGTATGAACTCAGGGCACGGCCTGGCACGAAGGTGGACCCTTAGCCACATATTCTTACAGGATATTTTCCTTCCTTCAACCACAACCAAAGTAAGGCAGACAAGTTTCTCTGCTCTTTACTTTTTCAGGTACAATTTTTTTCCTAATTCACCCTTTCTCTGAAGGTAAATTCTTTGTAGTGTTCTTAAGAGTCTCCAGTCTAACTCTCATTTGAGCTCAAAGCTTTGCTCCTGGCCGTGTCACCTTAAAACTAGAACTGTAGGTCACCTGGGGTCAGTAAATGATTCCAGGGCCACTAATGCCCTCAGGATTTGCTCACCTCCCTGAATGTATGCTTTGTCCTGGCCTCAGTGGAATTCCCTTTGTAAGTTCAGGCATATGCTGTAAAAGGTGTTATAGTTAAAACATTCTTAGGTGTATAACAGCAAAGTAAGTTCTAAAATTTAGTCTGTCATAGTGCCCAAAATTGAAGTCTATAAATTCTATCTCTTCCTGGATATCTCACAAATACAAATCCTTGGTAGTGACCTATCCCTCTACCACCGTACCTAATTTTCCTTCAAAAATAAATGACACTACTTCCCATCCACCCATTTACCACCCATTTGAGTGAAAAAATTGAGCACACCTTCCCTCCTCTTTCAATCTTTCACACCCCAGTATAACTCTTAGAACCTAAGTTCTAAATACCTCTTGAATTTATTCTCTTCTTCATTCTGGCTACTGCCTTCAGAATTCATCATTTCTTTTCTGGATCACTGAAATAATCTCCGTTTCCATGCTAACCTCCTTCAAATCCATACTTCACACAGCAACCAGCATAACCTATTTAAAATAAACATCTGACCATGTCATTTGCATCGTTAACAATCTTCATTGGCTCCTCATTGCCATCAAAATAGTCTCAATTACTTATCATGGCATATAAGGTACTCTACAATCAGCCCCTCTCTATACTGCAGTTATACCAAATTACGCGCAATCTTCTGCTTGATCTAGTACCCTCTAATCAGCCTCATACCTCACCCAGCTTCCCTGGGCACTTGGCAGCTCCTTATCTTTCAGAACTGAGGTCAAGACTCTTCTCTTCCAGGAAACTTGCAAATTCTTACCGCGCCTTTTGTTACATTGCTGCTGGATGTGCTTAACTATTATTGCACTTGTCACTGTACTGCAATCATTTACCTGTTCCACTTAGACTACAAATTCCTTTTAAGGGCAGAGAAATTCTTATTGCCATCCACAGCACCTGGCACAATGCCAATTACATGATGTACTCTTAGTACCTATCAATGAATGAATGTTTTTCATTTCTACAATACTTTATGAAATTGAATATCTTCCACAGCCACTATCAGAGTCCAAGCCCTTTCTTCCTTTATCCTTTTACAAGTCCTTCTGCCTCTAGTTTTATTAACCTTCCTAATGTCACTGAAGATCTTTCTAAAACACACACAATTCTGACCAAGTCCTGCTTAACCTCAGAAACCCACTATTGCTGCTGGCTCCTGCCTCATTTTCCCAGCTGCTCTAGCACCTCACAGCAACCCACTGTTTTCCCACAGTGACAGCTCAGTTCTATCCTAATTACAAAACCAACCAGGAGGGGCAGAAAGTACTCAGCGAGACTCCACTTTAATTTCTCAATCACCATCTAATGAAGCTTATTAGTATCAGACATCCTTCCAAATCCAATCTACCATTTGATGGTAGTGGTGACAGCTACAGGATTCCCATATCCAGTTACAGCCTTTCCCATTTTGGCCACATGGAGAACTCCCTAGCACATTTCACAGCAGTGGTGCACTGGGGGCTGGGGTGAGAGGAACACCACCAAGGGGGATCAATGTTTACAGAGAATTTTAAAATCATAAAATTCACAAAAGGTCAGTCTGCTTTTTATCACCATCACAAAACTGCAATTCTACACAATGTCAGTAATAAAATGCTCCTTCCTGCCAGGGAGGGCAGGCCCAGCAACACCACTCCTGAATGTTCATATGCTACTGCTATGCAGGCATAACTCTTCCAAAATCTTTAACCCATCTGAAAATAGAATTAATCACCTCTTTCTTAAACCCTTAGTCCACATCTGAATCTCCTCCAAGGCCAGAGCATGTCAAGGGGAGCTTATCTTTAACCAGTATAGACATTCAAGAACACACTTACCCTTCTCGCCAGCTTCCCTTCAACAGTTTGCCTCAGCTGCCCACTAAGGTCCTCTGAGAATGAAAGTGCCCAGTCCCAGTTTCTCTATGTTCCTGGGAGACACAAACCATCATGCCTTAAAATCACCCTAGAGATGAGGCTAACTGCATACAGAATATAATTTGAATTCCAAAGGCTGGCATTCATAAAACACCATAATCTGGACCTAATTCTCATTCCTCCTAATATTCTCTTCATACCAAACTACTTACGCTAAGTCTATTTCTACCTAATATATATATGTCTTCTTGTACTTTGTTTTTGATTTACCTAACTGCTAAACCCCATAAAGAAATTTAAACACTCAATCCTGTTTAAGTGCTATAAAGGCGATACTCAATTCTATTGAATAAAACTGGGGACTGTTAATACATAACAAAGTAGAATACATTTTTATTATACAGAATTTTATTTTAAAAAAACCTTTATTTTCATAGAATATATTTCACATTAGAGTCTCAGTGGGAAAATAACAATTTATTATTTAAAGCTTTATATTTGTAGACATTTCAGGACAAGTAAAATTAACACATTTGAGGATTAAGTTTCAGTTTAGAATCTGTAGTACTTTGATACAAGGGACCTCTTCCCTACATGGAAGTTCGCTATATTCAGAAGCTCTCCAGGCTGTTTTCCATAATTTAGAAATTAGTAATCTGAAATATCAGCATTTCCAAACTTTAAAGATTCCCAAAGATGTATAACCCAGTGACTGATATCAACTGAACAAAGGGGGAAGTTTTCAAACATCAGGTGCTGCCTAACTTTCTGCTGTCTTTACTTATGTATTAGTAGTTTTCCCCTTCTCCATCTCTCCCGGGGCAAATATAGCAGTTTGATCAGGTATTGATAGTAATAAAGCTGAATTCCCTTTAAGAGTTTGATAAATTAAAATGCAAAAGCTCATATATAATGTTCAGTTGCACTGTGAATCGTGTGGGAAGCTGGAAGACAACCTTAGTAACTCACCAGAATATGGAGTTCAGCCTCACAATTTCTGGGATACAATTCCTCTCAAACCTTTGCCTCACAGATTAAATTCCAAAACTAATCAGGTGATGAGGAGAGGTTTATCTCACCAATGGACTTATCTGTTATTTCCTCCTGATTGTGAGGTGAAGGGTATGACAGAGCAGAGGCAAAGAGGTGTACAATCGATTCTCAAGGTATTAAGTCAAAAAGGTCAGAGCTTCCACAGCATGGCAACAGCTTTGCAGATGCCCACATCATGATAGTTGAAATAGCAAAGGCCAGCAAAGGTAAAAGCTGAGAGTGCTAAAAGGCCTGCCTTGGCAGCTTTCTGCAACGCATCCCCATGCACATAGTCGGTAACAACTTGTCCAAGGCCCCTAAGGAAAAAAATCACAGTACAAATGAGAAATCACACATGAAGTCAGAAGACATACTATACAGATAACTTGGCTGCAAAAAGATAATCAGGTACAAAATACAACAAGTCAGAAACCAAAAAAAGGAGTCAAGGGTTTCCTAATATAATAAAGTATCTTCCCATTCTTCAGATTCAATTTCCCAGTTATTATATCAGAGACAGTAGTTAATTGCCGCTCTATCTACAAAATCTTGGGTTTAAAAAAAAATTTAATGCTCTACAGAGTTTTTCATTAATTAAACAATGCATTGAACACATATGTGCCAAAACCTGTTAGAGATGTTGGGAGCACAATAACTAAGATAGCACCCCTGCCCTTATGGAACATTCACTCTAGTGAAGGAGAAAGAAAAAGATTACTTAAGTGCTATGAAGTGATGTTTTAGAAAGGATGACCTGAATGAGAAGAACATTCCAAGGAGAAGTGACAATGAGCTTGGCATCTTCAAAGAATCATAAAAAGGTTAGTGTGGCTGGAGAACGTGGAGATCAGAAGGCAGGGAGAGATTACAGGGCTGTGAGGGTCATGAAAAGAAGTGTGAATTTTATTTGAAATATAATGAGAAACCGCAGATGTGCTTTAAGGAGAGAGTGACCCGATTTTACTTTTTTAAATAACAGTTTTATTTAGAGAAAATTCACATACCATAAAATTAACCCTTTTAAAGTGTACAACTGAGTGACTATTAGTACGCTTACAGTTGTCAACATTATCACTATTTAACTCCACAATATTTTCATCACCCCCAAAAGAAACCCTATACCTAACAGCCCATTACCCAACCACTTATTTGTTTTCTGTCTCCATTGATTTGCCTATTCTGGACATTTTATATAAATGCAATCAGATAACACGTGGCCTTTTATATCGAGTTTCTTTGACTTAGCACAATGTTTTCAAGGTCCATCCACGTTGTGGCATGTATCAGTACTTCCATCCTTTGTATGGTCAAATAACACAGGCACACCTCCTCATTTTATCACGCTTTTCTTTATTGCATTTTGCACATATTGTGGTATGTGGCCACCCTGCATCGAGTAAGTCTATTAGTGCCATTTTTCTAACAGCATTTGCTCATTTCATCTCTCTCTGCATATTTTGGTAATCCTCAAAATATTTCAAACTTCTTCATTATTATTATTATATTTGTTATGGTGATCTTTGATGTTACGAGGGCAAGACGCCCCAGCAGACTAAAGTTATGACTTGCTGAAGGCTTAGACAATGGTTAGCATTTTTAAGGAAAAAATATTTTTTAATTAAGGTATATACCTTTTTAGACATGTTATTGCACATTTAATAGACCACAGTATATATAGTGTAAACAACTTTCATATGCACTGGGAAACCAAAAAAATTCGTGTGACTCACTTCATTGCAATATTCGTTTTATCGCAGTGTTCTGGAACCGAGGCCGCACTACCCGGAGGTCTGCCTGCAGTCACATGTATCACATTCTGTTTGGCTATTCATCAGACGACAGACATTTGGACTATCTCCACTTTCTGGCTATTATAAGTAACACAGCTCTGAACATTACTGTACAAGTTTTTGTAAGGGGCCACATGTTTTCAATTTGGGGGGGGGGGGATATACACCTAAAAGTGGAATCTTTGAGTCATATGGTAACTATAGCTTTTTGCTGGAACTTCCAAACTGTTTCCCAAAGTGGGTACAATATTTTACATTTCTAGCAGAGATATATGAGGACTCCAACTTTCTGACATCCTTGAACACTTGTTATTGCCCAACCTTTTGACTACAGCCATCCTGGTGGGTATAAAATAGAATCTCATTGTGGTTTTCATTTGCATTTCTCTAATAACAACTGATGTTGAGCATTTTTAAAATGTGCTTACTGGCCATCTGTATATGTTCTTTGGATGAATGTAATTTTACTTTTTAAAAAGGTCACTTTGGCTGTTGTGTGGCAAATGGACAGTGCCGGCAGGAGACCGAGGGCAAGAACAGAAAGAGAAAACTACCTAGGAGCCCACTGAAGTACTATGGGCAAGACTGTTGGCTTAACCTAGGCTTGTGACGGGGGAGATGGTGTAAAGGGACAATTCAAGCTATGTTTAAAGGAGAGAGCTAACAGAAAGAGTTGATGGACTAGATGTAGGATGAAAAGAAATATCTAGAATGACTCCTAGTATTTTTGGCTTGAGCAATTAAATTTAACTGAGTTGGGAGGAAGAGGAATGAAGGTTTTGAGGGGAAATCAAGAGAGATGTGAAAGAGTGATTTTGGCAAAGTTACATTTAGGATAACTATTAAACATAGAAGTGACTAAGGTTACACAACTGGAAATAAAAGTTTGCAGCTCGGGAGAAAAATATGTAAGTCTGAGCTAATAACCTCCGGAAAGTATATTGATAAGAAGGCCAAGAAGTGATCCCGGGGTTCAGACAGTTATTATACAGAGGTCAGCTGAGAGGAGAAGGAGCTGGCAGAGGAAACAGAAGGTATAGCTGGAGAGGTAGAAGAAAACAAGGTATATTGCCTCTAAGAAGCCAAAGAAAAATTATTTAAGGAAGAAATATTCAATTAAGTTGAATGCTGCTGAGAATTAAAGTAAGTGGACAGAGAACAAACAACCAGAATTAGAAAAATGAAGGTCTTTGGTGAGTTTGGTAAGAATGACTTCAGTCAAATAGTTGGGATAAAACACCAATTAATGTGGGCTGAAAGAGATTAGATGCTGAGGAACTAGTAGTGCACAGTGACAGACAACTCCTGCCTGTCATTTCTTTGTGTGTGTGAAAAGTAAAACAGAATTAGTGAGGTAAATGGAGAGGTCATTGTAATAAAAAAATGTATTACTTTAGAATTCTCTCTGATTTTTCATTAATTTTGATGTATCTCCTTCCAAGAAACATGTTAGAGAAAAATTACTGTACTTATAATCTAATATTTCATGTGTAACTACAACCCTTTATTTTGAAAGGTCCATGTAGTTAAAGGGTAATTCTTCTAATGAACCCTAGAAAGCTAGGTAGGCAAGATCCCCTTTAACACTAGCTAGGAAATGATCCTGGTAAGTCACTTAACTTCCCTGGGGTTTAGTTTCCATATCTGTAAAATAACAGAAGTAGTTAAGATAGTCCTGCAAGTCCTTTCAGTTCTAACGATCCAAAATGCCTCCCCTACCCACGATATCATCTTGTCCTTACAAAACAACATAAAATGAACTCAAGGAACTCTATCCAACTGGATAAAATAATTAGAAACTAGAAATTCATTCACTCAACAAATATTTACTTAGTGCTATGTGTCAGGTACTGCTAAGGCACTAAAAATGTAATAGCAAACAAAAATTGTCCAAAACCTCTATCACATTTTTTTTAAAAAGGGCAAGACTGAAATACAGTGCAGAGGATGCACAGCTGGGGGATAAAATTATGATGAAATGTAAGGAAGTGACTACTATAAAAATCAGGATGATGGTTCCTGATGACGGACACCAGACAGTTATGACAGAGAAAGGACACTAGAAAGAGACTTTTGGACAAGGAGGCAAAGTTCTATTTCTTGACTTGGGTGGTATTACCCTTATAATTATTCATTAAGCCACAGACTGGATTCTTGCAATTTTCTGTATCTGTGCTTTTATTCTAGTGGGGGGAAATAAGAAATATGTAAAATAATAAATAAGATGATATATTAGCATGTAATAAGTGCTACTAAGAAAAATATAACAGGAAAGAGGTATAAGGAATGTTGGGAAGGACACTGAAATTTTGAGTAAGTGTAGAGAAGACTTCAATAAGAAGGTGACATTTAAGATTGAAGGAAATGAGGGAATAATCCAAGTATACAACTAGAAAAGGAGTTTCAGGCAGAAGGAACAATAAAAGTAAAGTCTTGAGGCCTGGAGTGTTCCTGCTGTGTTCAAGAATTGTCAAGGAAGTCAGGGTGAGTGAGGGAGGTAGTAATTGCGGATGAAGAAACAGGGGACCAGATCACATGGAGCCTAGACCACTGTAAGAATTCCACTTTTAGTCTGAGTACAATTAGAAGACAACAAATGGTTTTGAGAAAGTGACTGTCTTGACCTGATTTAATTATTTTCACAGGATTAGTGGGGCAGCTGTGTTGGGAACAGACAGAAGAGGGACTAGTTAAGAGACTGGCATCAAAGATGATGATCAAGTTTGGGGCATGAACAAACAGAATGGAAATTAATTCAGACGGGAAAGAGTGCTGGAGGAAGCAATCTTGGGGGGCATACGTTTTATAACTTCCTACATTCAAAATGCCTATTAGGGGAGTGAAGACATCAAATGGGTAGGTAGATATATAAATCTGGGCATAGAAACATTTTATATGTGTTTTAAAGTTTTCAACAGGTCTTGAGTATCTCAATCAACTTCTCCCTTACATGCAATAATAAAACAAGCTCACAGCAAACACACTGAACAAACATTATAATACTGAAGGTACTGCTGTACTTGCCAGTGACCATGGAGAGTGAGGACTGCAGCCAGGGAGTAGTCCATCGTGGAGGAAGGATTCAAATAAGCAGCTGGAAGTAGACCCAGGAGCAAAACACTGACAACCCTCTCACCAGTCCAGTGGAGAGAGGCAGCCTTAGAACCAGCTGTAGAAAGAGAGAACCTGATTTATAAGGATCAAAGGGGTAAACCTATCTCTCGCATTTAGTATCTGCCACAACATAACTCATACTGAGAAAATAGGAAACACTATGCATATAAGACTTAACTCTGAGCATAAAGAGGGTAAGATAAAGACGGTAACTGAAAGAGATGCTATCTCCCTTTTTTAGTACAAGGTGTCTCAACATCTATATATATTGATTAGAAGACAGATCCACCAAACTTATAGGCAAAAAGATGGACAAAATATCTGCAGAATTACCAATCTTGGACTTCAATATAATGGACAGATACTTTATGAATATGTTAGTGACACTTGAGAAATTCCTTTAAAACATTACTTTTTTATACCTTCTGATCTTTAGAAGTAAGGTAATATTAAAAATCCTCCTGCCCTGGCTGGTGTGGCTCAGTGGATTGAGTGCCGGCCTGCGAACCAAAGGGTTGCCAGCCAGGTCTCCAGTAGTGGGTGCATGAGAGGGAACCACATATTGATGTTTCTCTCCCTCTTTCTCCCTCCCTTCCCTTCTCTCTAAAAATAAATAAATAAATTCTTAAAAAAACAAAACAAAACAAAAACCCTCCTAAGACAAAATTAAACCAGCCAACTCAGAGAAGCAAAGTTCTGAGGTCAACTTTTAGGATCGTGGTCCTTGTTCTGCCCCATCACTTATAAACAGAAATGGAACATGAAAACTTATTTTAAACAAGTGAAAAACAAAATGGGCTATAAACATTTCTTTGAGAGCCTCTATCTTTTTGTGGTTACAGATCCCTTGGGAATCTAATAAAAGGATGGAGTGACTTCCCAGAAAAATGTACACAGGCATATACATTAAAAACTCTATATACAACTTTAGGGGCTTTCCTTCGGTCCCATGCACCCCAAGTTAAAACTACTCTGCTAAATCTAACTAAACTAAGCAAAGAAATGCAGAAACAAAAACTTTTCAAAGATAAAAGTATTCTCAAAAGCAAAAAGACTACACTTGCCTCATTTCTCATAACTCAGATGCAACTATATCTAAGTGGCTGATGTAAGAATAAAGAGAAGTCTTTTTAAAAATATATTATTATTTTTTATTTTAGAGAGAGAGGAAGAGAAAGAGAGAGAGAAACATCAGCTTGTTGTTCCACTTATTTATGAATTCATTGATTCACCCTTGTATGTGCCCTGACTGGGGATTGAACCCACAATCCTGGCATATTGGGACGACGCTCTAATCACCTGAGCTACCCAGCCAGGGCTCAAGAGAAGTCTTTATCTCTGTGAAATACTGGTCTTTCCAGACTTCAAAAATGGAAATACTATAGTTAACTCATTATTCACCTAGAGACTTTCTATGACTAATTTTTAATAATATCTAAACAGTATTCATTCAAGAAATGCCATGATTTTAATATCAACCTATATAAAAACAAACAATTACAACTATCCATATGCATGACTTTTTAAAAATTGTCCACTATTCTAAATTATTCATATCTGGCTCCTCTCTATAAGCTAAATAAATAAGAATGATTAAACTACCGAATAGACTCTTCGCACACAGCTATTTTCCTTTTTTAAAAATTTAAAAATCTAGAACAACTTGTACCAGAAGGTTTTCTACACGTGTAAATGTCATCATTCAACCATGCTGGCATTGCCTGCCCACAGGTGTAGGCTAGGTCTTCATTCGACAGAGTTGGACAGAAGAGTTCCCCCCACAGACACAAGTCCTCCCAAAGACATGATAATTAGCTCAGATGAAGATGGCCAGAGCCCAAAAAGCAGCAGCAATGGAGAAACATACAATGGCGGCTGGGTGACAGGTGAATGTGCTGTATTCCACACCATCCTGGCATAGGTTGGTCCTGGAGAAATGCCGAGATTTGAGCAGGTCTGACAACTGGGGTTCGGAGGAGGGCTGAAGAGAGATGTCAGGGTAATCATAAGCACCGCTCTTGTAACAGGACTGACAGACTTCTTAAATGGTCATAGGCAAGCTACTTCAACCCAAACAGCTGATAACATCTCATATACAAAATAAGGGCAGCATCTACTTCACTGGGTTGCTGTAAGGTCAGACTAAGTAAGCACTGAAAGACTGCAAAATCAAGCCACTTATGTAAAAGGGCTTTACTTTTACTATTTTTAAAAAGTACACTATAGCCCTGACTGGTGTAGCTCAGTGGGTTGGGCATCATCCCGCACACTGAAAGGTTGCCAGTTGAATCCCAGTCAGGGTACAAGCCTGGGTTGCAGGCCAGGTCCCTGGTCGGGGGTGTGCAAGAGGCAACCAACTTGTTTCTCTCTCTCATTGTTTCTCTCCTCTTTCTCCCACTTTCCCCCTCCCTCTAAAAATAAATAATCTTTACTTTTTTTAAAAAAGTAAATTATAGCTTCCACTTTCCATTTATTCATCTGCTCTGCACTGGATTAAAAGATAAAAGATACAGCCTTTGTCCTCAAGGAATTCAGTCTAGTTTGGGAAGTTTATCTATTACCGTCTTCCTTTTCAAGATCAATTTCTCCACTTGTACTCTTGAACCCATACATTTGCTGCCTTTGGGATCCTGTCTCTTGGTTAAATAATAGGCAGACCTAGGTAACTGAACTCTGCCACTTTGTAGCTGTGAGATGATCAGCACTGAAGCTAAATAGACACTCTAACCTCAATGTCCTCATCTATAAAATGGAAATAGTAGTACTTCATAATACTGTTTAAAATTAAATAATATGGCAAGGCATTCAGTATAATTCCCAGAAAGTTATAAGCACTTAATAAAAGGTACCTTCTCTCCTACATCTTTAACCTCTCCGTCCTATTGGCCATTTTCCCTCCACTGATGTAAATACCACCCTTGATTCTTATTCCACTTATGCCCATGTACTCTTCTTCCCCTACTCTCTTTCTCCTCTCTCTAGTCATGCTTCTTTAAAGTGTAATTGGAATCATCTTGAATTCCTCACTTACTCATCATTCTTTAACTTGGAAACTTATTTTTATCCCCACCAAAGCTGCTTTGGTAAGCTGCTGATGATCTGAAGTGGCCATAATTCAAGTGGTGGTCTTTCCTCCCTTCTTTTCTCAGGCAGAACCTCTTCTGGTTCTCTGATCATTCTATTACCAGTCTCCTCCTCCATTCATCTTAAATGTTTTCCCAGTATTCTATCCTCTGCTTATTGCTCTCCTTCCTTCCTGTCTACTCCCAGCCATTCTGTCCACTCAGCTTCTAACTGCCTCTAAGCTGACAACATCCAAATTCTGTACCTCCAGCCCTGGTAGCTCTCCAGTTTTAGAAGTTTAAGTGCCCTGCTGGGCCTCTCCCCTGATACCCTACATAGTCCTCAAACTCACCAGACCAAAAACTAAAATCATCCTTCAACTTTCTCATCTAATATTGTCTCCCATTTGCATGTTCTCCACTTTAATGACATCCAGCTACTCTTCAAACTAATCCAGAAATCTGAAGTCATACAGGACTTTCTCCCTAAATTCAGTCAATCGCCATACTGATGTACCCCAACATTTCCTCAGACAATTTTCTCTTCTTTGTACTACTCTCTAAGTTCAGGACCTCACCATCCTTGCCTGGACCACTGCAACAGTGCCCTATTTCATCTCCCTACTTGTGTCTTAGTCTGTCCATCTCCCACGATGGCCATCTACCACATTGTTACCAAACTGCAAAACTATGTCAAATCTTTCAATGGCTCCCCTTTATTCCACGTAAAATGCACACTCCTTATCAAGACAAATTCTCGTATGACGTGATTCCAGTTCATCTTTCCTGATTCATCTCTCATTTTCATCTTGAACTTCACATTCTAATAATATCCAATTTATTGTTTTCCCTCATAACAATCAGTTTCTACAGCTTCGTCATCGCTTTTGCTCATCTCAGTAGCCCTAACTGTAATGCCCTTATTCCTGTGGCCTTCCTTAGCCTCAAGACTCAAATCAG
The DNA here is from genome assembly GCF_022682495.2 of Desmodus rotundus. Taxonomy (NCBI): domain Eukaryota; kingdom Metazoa; phylum Chordata; class Mammalia; order Chiroptera; family Phyllostomidae; genus Desmodus; species Desmodus rotundus. The sequence continues at coordinate 82,643,677 of NC_071391.1, read as the reverse complement.
GCACAACTCCTTCAGGACAGGAGACAAAGTAATCCTTTCAAACACAGAGCTAAATATATTCTCCCTCTGGACTCGCATAACAATTTAGGTACAGCACAACAGTTTTTGTTTGATGTTAAATTATGCTTGTAAGTGTTTACCTATAAAAAGGAAAACTCTTGGAGAGCAAGAACTATGTTTTATTCACATTTGTATCCCAATCTTACTACAGTGCCCAGTTCAATGCTTACCGAATTGATCCCCTGAACCAACTTCAGGGAACATGAGCAAGACCAAGCACTGGGACTTAGATTCTCTTTTCCGACTCATTCCAAGGGCAGTAAACGGGGAGGGGGAAATAAGAGCTCTTATGAGTAGCTTCAGCAGGACTTTAACTTCCAGAAAGAGTTCTTTCAGATTTACCGGTTCACCACGTCGGCCCAGAACAGGAGAGATACACGCTCGGTTGAATATCTGGGCCTGGGCCCGTAGGCAACGGTTTTGGCAGGAGCTAGAGTGGCCAAAGGGAAGGAGGAGGGATTCCCAGCTCAAGAGGTCTCACCACCCCGCAGCCGAATCCTCACCCCACCCGCTTCTCTACCTGGGAAGCTGCGCTAAGAAACTTCGCCTGACGGGACACCTCACCTCGGCCTCCTTGGACACCGCAGAGGACACTCAGCCTCCAGATACTCGCCATCTCGTTCCTTAAAGCTCAAGGTCACCCAGCGACCCGGAAACAGTCAGAGGACAACGCCCACCCCATGGTGACGAAATAAGGAAAAGGAAAAGGCTGGGTGGACCGGAAGTGGGAGTCAGCGGGCGCCCAACGCGCAAGCGCACACTCGCACATTCGCTGTTCTCTAGGGCCAGAGCACCACGAGGACCATGGCGGATATGGGTGACGCGGACCAAGCCGAATTGCAGCGGCTGGTGGCGGCGGAACAGCAGAAGGCGCAGTTCACTGCACAGGTGCGGGGCCAGGGACCAGGGTGAAGAGATGATAGGGTCAATACAGGCCCCGCGGAGCTCCGTACACTAGTGTCTCAGGTCGCCCTAGGTCCCTGCTAGGCCCGGTTCCCCTCGCAAAAGAAACGAGTCGTGGTACTCCAGCCGCTGGTGACCGGTGGTGCTCAGTGCCCGTTAAGCAAACCCATGGCAAGGGAAACAGAAGGTGTAAAGCAGAAAAGAAAGGCGACGCAAGGGCACAGGAGCCTGGTTGGCGGCGAGGGCTGATATTCGAAGATCTAGGTTCTAGCTTAATCCTCCGTTACTTACAGGCCATTCCCCCCAGACAAGACGCTCTTTTAGAACGTGTCTTGGTTTCGCAATCGCCTGTTGCCTCACTGTATTGTGAGGGTCAGATACGATAATGTATTTGAAAATGATAGAGTGGTAGAATATTATTGGGAAGGGGGGGCACTGAAGTAGTAAGTCTAAGACTACTGGTTTACAAGAGCTTTGGAGCCCTTTCGAATCAGGTGGAGTTCTGGCAAGGCCCCTTGTTAGTTAGCTGCATTGCTTAGGGCTAATTAACCATGCCTCTTAAACAAAGGTGACTAGTCATCTTTTAGACCTACAGAAAGGGCTGACTGAATGCTTGGTTCCAGCCTGCCAATAGTCAACCCTCAGTAAATGGCTTTTTCTTCTCCCACCCCACCCCCAAGACCGTGCTTAGAAATCTTTGAGTCCTAAACTTTTATGAAAGTGTATACATTTTCTGTGTCTGTGCATTTTTTTTTTTCTGGAGTGGATCCATAAGCTTCATTGGATTCTCAGATGTGTTCGTGACTCCCAAAAGGTTAACTTAAGAACTACCCTTTAATAAGGGATAGGTTAGAATGACTTGGGTGCAGTGGTTTGGGGGAATTAATTGGTAACATACCTTCCCATCTTACACTGGTGCTCGTTTGGGAATATGAAAACAGGCATCCTGCCTGAAAATTTACATTCTGATTTGAGAACTTGACACAATTAGAAAATAATAGACAGTGGCCTTCAAGGAGGTAAGAATTTGAACTGTTTGATGATGGGTAAAATCTTTAGGGAAGGCATTTCCTAAACGGAGTATAAATAAAATCTTAAAAAACAGTATGAGTGGGGGGTTAAATAAGGGATTGAGTGCCTTGAGTGGCTAGTAGAGAAATTGATGCATTAAGCAAGTACAGAGATGACTTGATGGAAAGTATTTTTTAATTATTAGAGAAGAGAAAAATAGAAAAGGAGGGTAAAAGGATTGTTGCAATGTAGGAATGAGGATCTGGACTTTATTGGAGACAGATTAGGAAGTTAGGAAAGATGAGAGCCATGGTTTATTGATTGAAAGGATGTTTTAGTCAGGTTGCAGAAAATAAAAATGGGAAGGAAATAGAGAAATTAGCAGTTGAGCCTATATACAGACCCAGTGGTTAACCTTTTTTCTTTCCTCTTAGGTGCATCACTTCATGGAGCTATGTTGGGACAAATGTGTGGATAAGCCAGGGAATCGCCTCGACTCTCGCACTGAAAATTGTCTCTCTAGCTGTGTGGACCGCTTCATTGACACTACTCTTGCTATCACCAATCGGTTTGCCCAGATCGTACAGAAAGGAGGGCAGTAGGCCATTCCCCTGGAGAATGATGGAAGCAGCAAAAAGGACTTAAGCAGATTGAAGTGCCAGTGGGAGCAAATTGTCAACCCACTGTCAGGTCAACTTCAGGCTAATACCAACCTCGATGGTGCTAAAAAGTAATAGATCAAATGTTCAAAAGTGAAATTTATTTGGAATTCAGAAATTCCATATTGTATCACGAAAGTTATTCAATAAATGTGAATTCTTCAACTTTTTTTAAAATTCCATTTTAGAATTTAATATCTCTGATCAGCAGGAACACTAGAATATGTTCCAAGGCCAGTAGTGCAAATGGGGATCATAGGTTTTTGAAGAGTCACCCTAAGCCATATTTAAGGGGCTAGAAGAACCATCAAAGCCCTAGCCTAAGGCATAGAAGAAAATTTAGGGTTGAGAAAGGTGAAGAACAGAAAACAGCTTTATTGCTTATATATGACCAAGAAAAGGTAAACATGGCAAAAAACAAAACAGGCAAGATGTGTATTTGTTGGGAAAGAGGCCTGCTACTATGGGAGGAGGGAAGGTCAAGACTCAACTTCCTGGAGATGCTGTGTTCTACTGGCCCATCCTCCTGAATCTGTGCTTAGAATCAGTACTTTTATAGTACAGAAACATTGCTAAAAACAAAAACCAACCAAACCGTGAACACTCCCTCCAATAAAGATTTCACTTACTCCAAGAACAAAACAATTGCTTTAGGTTAAGAGGTAGTAATTATAGACTTTTCTTCCCTCCTTGGGCCCCTACTAATCCCAAAGGTAAAAATGTATGCTACTGAACATTGACAATTGAGTACCAAGGTAGTAATAATACAAATAAATATCCCCAAAGGTAGCACCTGCTTATTATCGGGGGATAGGGAACCTCTGGCCAGCCATGTACTTTATGACTAATCATTTTATTAGAAATCTGTAAAGACAAATTTAGCAGAACTGTAAAATATTACCACCATAGAAGGTTGTCATAATTCTATTGCTGGTGTCTTACACTGTCATGTCACCATGAAGTATTTTTGTGTATTAACATGGGATTGAAAGGAAGGCTAGGGAGGTAAATTTACCCACTCCAGACCTCCTAACCAATTAGTGGCAGAACCAAGACCAAAAGTCTTGCGTATTCAGGCTTTTTACTCAGCTCATGAAGTGACAACCAGGAAACACAACGTCACTTGATCTTCTGCCATAACGAAAAAATTAATCTCTGTTCTGTCAGCCACCTTTCAGTGTTTTGGTTTCTTGTGAATTAACGTAGTAGGGATTACAGTATGTAGCAAAGGGAAATAATATGGCCTCTGCTTGGTTCTTTAATCCAAATGCAGGCTGGAAAGTAGCTATGTCCCTGAGAAGTCTATTTCATTTTGGATTTGATTCAACCTAGTTTCAGGGAAAATCTGGTTATTAATAGATTTAGAAATGAGTAAGGAAGACAACATTTAAATGGCAGAGCTGCCCTGAAGCCTGTTCAGAGCACCTTTAGCATAACTAATTCTTAATTCTTTACCATTTGTTGAGGACTTACCTAAAAGAATTTCTGAAACCAAGTCCATTTAGGCAATATACAGCAATGGAACTAGAAAACCAGCCCCAGTTTCATTTAGTATCCAATTACCAGGTTTATGGGCATACTGAGAATAGCCACAGTCCCTGTCCAGCAGGAATATTTGACAGAAAATCCTAGTTTCTTCTAATAGCTGTCTATGGTTGTTATGAAGGGAAAATGTTTGTTCTTTATGCTCATTTCCCCATTGAATAAACAACCACACGTGGGGCCAAAATACAGAAAGATCAAAGCACCAAAGCTTAGACAATGTCAACTGGTACCTGCTATATAAACCAAACGAGAGCAACACGATGTTCCCTTATACATCGCACACAGCACTGATTCCAATCCACCTCTTGATCCCAGCCCTTGATTTCCCCAAACTCAACATTCTAATTGGTGTACCCAGGTCATTACTGGATTCTGCTTTCTGGGTCCTTTAATTTGCTGTATATGTACTCTATGCCTAATGTAATTAACTGCAAAAAATAATCTCTTCAAGAAACCTTCGTAACAAAATACCAGATTCCCTATTAACCATAAGGATCAAGTGTAACAGGCCAAAATAGAAGACAAGTCTGTCAGAATGTATATAAATGGCACAGGTCTGCTCTGACCTCAGGCCCTGTGCTGAGTAACAGAGTCGCTGGCAAAGCCCCAAGGTGCAAGAGTTGTAAATATTGGAGTCACATAGAAACTGAAGAATGTTTCTCATTTAGTCATCCTCTGAGCTCTCAGCAGACCTCTCATCTGTAGCCACTTTCCAATTTGTGCGTTTGTTTGTCCTCTCCTGTTTTTCATTGCTAACTGCAGGGATATTGACTTTCTCTCTCTTTCTCCTTTTGGTTTTCTTAGTGTCTCTTTCCTCACTTTCCTCAGAACTGCTGGATGAGGAATCACCTGACTGAGAAGTATCACTTTCTGCTGGTAAAAGTAAAGTAGATTTTTTGAGAGACTTTTTCCTTGATTTTTTCTTACGCTTATGTGGTTGTTTCCTGGTAGTAGAAGCCCCAGTTTCTTCTGAGAACTCGTTTGAGGAATCTGCCATTATATCTGTAGCTTCCTTTTTGCTTTTCTTCTGTTTTTTGCGTGACTTTTTTTTCTGCTTTTTTTTGTGAGATTTCTTTGATTTCTTGTGTTTGTGAGATTCGTGGGTAGATGATTTTACCTGGGGAGATCTTTTTTTTCCATTGGTAATATCTTGCTGATCACTAATAATAAAAAAGAAAAACTATTATAGAAAACAGAAAGTATACTAATATTTTAATACTCTGCACTCTAGATAGGACATTAGGGTAAACATGCAAATTTGAAAACAGCTTTGACACAGGGTTACTATGAATTTTATCATTCTTACTGAGTTTTTGTTTCCTCATCTTTACGATGAACATAAAAATTCTAATCTATAAAACAACACTAAAACTATTAAATATCATTGGACTCAGAAAGAAAAGTATATTGAGAAGACTGGCTTACCACTAGTATCCACAACACTAGACATTATCCAAAAAATTTTTTTGCCAATCTGATAGGAAAAAAGCTGTTTTTTAAAAAATTGTTTTTTAATTAAAGAATTTTTAATACGAAATAATTCTAATCCGCTATACTGAACTACAGTATGGGACATATATGAAAAAACCAAGTGCTATAGATATGTCAAACATCAATCAGGGAAAGGCAAAATACCAATCACCTTCCGTCTAAACTGCCTATTACTTCTCGGTTACATTTTTAATAGCAAATGTTATTACATGCTTTGTAAAAACTAGGCACTCAGTTTACAGTTCAGATTTTGTACTAAGCTTGGTTTCTAACTTCTTTTTTCCAATGAATTTGTCTTACCTGTCTGTTTCAAATTCTTCAGGGTATAATTCTTTATAACCACTGTGACCCCATCTGTAAGATGACATTTTATCACACATACTGTTAAAGCAATGCATGTTTTGGAAAATTAAATTAGACAGACTTAGGAGTGCACGCACACACAGACATACACACAGAACAAAGAAAACAGAGACATGGTAAAGCCAACCTGACATTACAGCTCAGTAACTTAGTTGGCTACATTTTTCTGTAGCGCACACTACTATTTCAGACACAAAGGATTCCTTGCCAATTTGTAAGAGAACTTACCATTCTCTTCCTTAAGAAACAGAAGCAACTCTTATAATCTGTTCTTTAGCTATGAAGTACTTCTCCAAAATCACTTCATAACATAATTCTGTCTACATTGGTACAATTTTAAAAAAATAACTATTGAATATAATTCAAATACTATAAAAGTCACCCTTTTCAAGTGTACAAGTCAGTGGCTCTTAGCATATTCAGTGATGTGTAACCATCACCACTATCTAATTTCAGAACATTTTCATCACCCCAAAAAGAAACTCCATCTGTTAGCAGTCACTCTCCATTCCTCCCTCTCCTGTAGCTCACAGCAACCACTTAACTACTTTCTGTCTCTACAGATTTGCCTATTCTGGATATATCATATAAACAGAATCATGTAATAAATGGCCTTTTGTGCCTGGCTTTTTTCACCTACCAGAATGTTTTCAAGGTTCATCCATGTTGGAGCATGTTATCAGTACTTTATTCCTTTTATTGCCAGATGACATTATATTTGGTTGGCCAAAATGTTCATTTGGTTTTTTCTGTAAGATGGCTCTAGTAGGGCTTAGTTGTCTTTAACTTCATTCGAAAGAATTATGTTAGATTGTATTTTGACAGCTGTCATATCAGCGTGCATTTAAAAAAAATTATCAAAATTGGTTAATTTTTGTGTAGCCATTTTAATATTGAAGATGGAAGAAGAGAGGCAACATTTTCAGCATATTATGCTTCATTCTTTCAAGAAAATTAAAAACAAACACAAAAAACAATTTGTGGAGTATATGGAGAAGGTGTTGTGATGACTGATTGAATGTGTCAAAACTGATTTGTGAAGTTTCTTGGTACTATTGACATTTTGGCCATACTGAGTTTGCTGTGGGGCAGTCTTATGCATTGGGAGGTGTTTAGCGGCACCCCTGGCCTCTAACCACTAGAAGCCAATAGCGGGACATAGCCAACATACTCAAAATATCCAAATCAATAAAGTTATTGGTGAAAATTAAAAACATGACTTTTACTTTACAGAAAAAGCCATACGGACTTTTTGTCCAACCCAACATTACCATTCAGTATACCACATTTGTTTATCCATTCATCAGCTAATACATTTGGGTTTCCACTTTTTTGGCCATAATGAATAATTATGCTGTGAACATTTGTATAGAAGTTTGTGTAGAGATAATTAATTTTTTAAAGTACACATTCGCAGGCTAGTATCATTAATGGTCACAAGAATTTAGTCACAAACCTGTCTGGCATGTTAGCTTCATAATCATATAACTTCTTGTTCCAGGATTTAGCCTTAAGAAAATCATCTTCCATTGCCCCAGAAATTTCATTCCTTGGCCTCCAATTGTCTCTTTGACTTTCTTCGTCAAAACCATCACTGCGCATTCGGCTATATGAGGAAACAGAAGAACTTTCATATTTGAAGCAACTTGTGAGGTTACTTTATGGAACATCATGCATAAAACTTAGTGAACAAGCTAAGAGGGAGAACAAAACAACCTGATACTTTTTTTAAAATCATGTAAAAAGACATGACCTGTTCCTCTCTCTAAGTCTGTACAGTTACCCAGTGAAAATCTGACAATTATTACCCATCCTATTGCAGAATATAAATGACACAACTTCTGGACTGTGGCACACTGTAGCTTACTCACTAATTCTCAACTAGGAGGGTATGCAAAGTGGGAAGCAGAGCACAATCACAGCTGGGGACATTTCAAACTACCCCAGAGATTCTAAATACACTCCCTTCCTGTAAACCAGAAACTTGCTGTAATGAGGTCTTAGTAACAGTGGGATCAGGGCATAACCCAGGAGTGTCAAACTCATTTTCACAAGGGGTCACATCAGCCTCGCGGTTGCCTTCAAAGGGCCGAAATAATTTTAGGACTGTATAAATGTACTCCTTAGCTGTTAAGGAGCTGAAATTACATGAGGCCCTTGGAAGGCAACTGTGAGGTAGATATGGCCCCCAGTTAAAATGAGTTTGAAACCCATGGGTTGGGCCCTAACCCCTGAGTGTTCTGGGGTAGAAAACCACTGATTCAGCCTGTACTTACAATATCCACTAACCCAGTCACTAAAGCTAGCTAACTGGTTATCAAAAATGTTTAGGGGTTGCCCTGACCTGTGTGGCTCAGTTGGTTGGGCAATGTTCCACAAAGCAAAAGGTTGCCGGTTCAATTCCCAGTAAGGGCACAGGCTTTTAGGTTGTGGGTTTTGTACCTGGTCAGGGAACATACAAGAGGCAACCAATTGATTCTCTCTTACACTAATGTTTCTCTCCTCCTCTTTCCCTCCCTTCCCCTCTCTCTAAAAGTAAATAAAAATCTTTATTAAAAAACAAGTTAATGGATTCCTATGTGCCAGGTACTATTCTAATGGGAATATAATGCAAATGAGACTACCAGAATCCCTGTTCCTAAAGAGATTATGTTTAGCCCTGGCTGGTGTGGCTCAGTGTACTGAGAAACAAACTGTTACTGGTTGATTCCCCCTCAAGGCACATGAGCTAGGGTTGCCGGCCAGGTCCCCAGTTGGGGGCATGCAGGAAGCTAGGAATCCACGTTTCTCTCCCTCTCTTTCTTCCTCCCTTTCCCCCTTTCTAAAAATAAAGAAATAAAATATTTTTAAAAAAGAGATTACCGTATTTTTCGGACTATAAGACGCACTAGACCATAAGATGCACCTTAGGTTTTAGAGGGAGGAAAATAAGGAAAAAAAAACCCCCAAAAACCCTGGCTCCATCGCTGCAGCCCCAAGCCAGGTAAGCTACATTTGGACTATAAGACACACCCCCATTCCGCAGCAACCCCGGGGGGGGGGGGGGGGGTGCGTCTTATAGTCCGAAAAATATGGTACGTTTAAAGACTTATTCACCATGACAGGCATTATAGTCCAGTCAAAAAGAACACCATTTTGTTCCTTGAAGTGCCACTTGGAATTAAATAACCAACACAAAACAAATCATTATCTACATTAACAGTAATTCTAAATTCTTAAACACCTTCAGAGAAAAACAGACTGGAAAGATATTTATTTTTATGTTGTGACTCTGCTTTCTTTACCATGGATACCCTGCATACTTTCTTTTCTAAAGCCATTTACACACATCCAGTCACACTCCAAAGTCCACATGCTCTCCAGGCACACTCATTTTTTTAAATATCCCACTATTAACTATTTCCCTGGACGGCTTTAGAAATCTACATTATTATTTTTAGTCATTTTTCATACACAGAGCTGAACACTAACAGGCATATGAAGCCCAACAGATATTCCTATACTGCTACAAGACAACTAAGCCAGCATACTTCATATTTACACTCAATAAGGTAATGTGAAAGGCTGTGTGATATACCAAAAATACTGAGTAGGTGTTATAGAAAAAAAGGGTGAGAGAAGGAAGGGAAGGAGGGGAGGGGAGGGGAGGGGGAAAGAAAGAAGGAAAGAAAAGGAGCTGAGAGAGACTGAAAGACTAACGGGAATGGAGTAAATGATCAGCTAAGTGACCGTAAGATACAAATAGAAAATCTAAGGTTAAAAGCCACCAGGTACAATTAGAATCCACAGAATACTCAATAGTTGTTCAAGGTATACACTTAAAATTCTTGATTGCAAATAAGTACAAAAAATGGGAATATATGCATCATAGCCACTACCTTTATGCTTGGGTCTAGGTTTGTGAAAGAGGGAAGGCTTAAGGACTCACAGAACTGAACTCATATATCTTTAGCATACCAAAATGTTTTTCAACAGAAGTTGAGGATTCTGAATAAGATGAAAATGATTTTGGTTCTCATAGCTCCAACCTCACCTTGAACTGCTGGGTAACATTTTCCTTTTGGTTCCCCGGTAAGCATCTTCCATCTGTTTCTCCAGTTCTCTTATTTTCCACATATCTGATTCCTCCTGAATCTACATTTTTTTTAATAGGGAAGAAACTAAAATAAGTTACTAAAAATAACACTTTACATAACAAAAAAGCAACTGAAAATACAGTCTGTTCTAATTATTGGACTTTAGACTGAGTTATGATCAAGAACCTAAGAAACTGCCCTAGCTGCTGTGGATCTGTGGATTGAGCGTTGGCCTGCGAACCTGAGAGTGTCCAGCTTGATTCCCAATCAGGGCACATGCCTGGCTTGCAGGCCAGGTCCCCAGCAGGTGCTGCATGAGAGGCAACCACACATGGTCTCTGACCAGGTACCAAACCCACAACCTAAAAGCATGTGCCCTTACTGGGAATTGAACCGGCAACCTTTTGCTTAGTGGAACATTGCCCAACCAACTGAGCCACACAGGTCAGGACAACCCCTAAACATTTTTCCTCTCTTTCTCTCTCCCTTCTCCTCTCTCTAAAAATAAATAAATAAAATCCTTTAAAAAAAGGACCTGAGAAACTAATTCTGGCTTCTCTAATATGATTAAACAATCCAACCCAGTAAATCTCAAATATGTAGAATTCTGCAGCAACAGAACTTTTTAACCCCTGCATAGACACACTTATAACCTTATCAATTTTGCAATTATGCTGTAATTATCAAATGATAATCCCTTATGTTTCTAAAATGCTTTCTGATTTTAACTGTATCACCTCAATTGAACCTGAAACAATCTTATGAGGAAATCCAAGCAGATACTATTATTATATTTTACTGAGAAGAAACAAAAGCTCAGAGGTTTTACCAGAGTCAAAAGGCTAGTAAGGACAGGTCTTTAAACTTTTCAAGCTAAGTTCCTTTTCACATTATAATTTTTATTGAAAACAAAGCAAAACAAAATAAAACATAAGAATTGCTAGAGAATTTCCAGAGAAGATGATTACAAATGACCAAAAAACAAGAATATGTTTTATTTCTAAGTCCTCCTATAATAATTTGTTAAATCTGTGTTAGCTTTATCTTTTTAGCCACCACTTTCAAACCTAACCTCACCATTCAACTACAGGTGGTTGAATGCAACTGCAGAGGCTGCTTGGGTGACAGTTACACACTTAGAAAATATTGGGTGACATGACAGTAATACCATTTATGATCAAACTAGAGTTGTACAGTTCACGAGTGAAAACCAAACAAGGGTCCTTGGCACTCTTTTCATTATACATATTCTCGTAGGTGACCTCATCTATTCTCATGACCTTTTGGGTATATCAGTAATACCCAAACCTCTATGTCTAGCCTCAATATTTCTCCTTTCCTCCAAGTCTGAATTTCCAACTGTTTGGACATCCTATAAGCACTTCACTATCAACACGTTCAAAACCAAACTAATTACATTTCGAATCATACTTGTCCCTTTTCTTTTGTTCTCTATCTCAATAAATAGCATCATCCAGTCATCAAACACCCAGCCACACAGGTAGTTTAATGTTTGATTCCATATTTATCACTATCGTCCAATCAGTCACCAAGTTCTTTGGATTCTACCTCCTAAATTCCTCATCTTCATCCTTGCTTTCATGTGAACCCCCCTCAACATCTCTCACCTGGAACATTGCAACTCTCTCCTAATTAGTCTCTCCGCTGTTTCACCCTACTTCATCTATCCCCTACCCAACTGAAAAATCATCTTTCTAAAATTACAAATACAATCAAGCCACGCTTGGCTTAAAAAACATTTGATAGTTTATTTATCACCTAGAGGAAAAAAAGCTAATCTCCAAGCATCATAATCCACTCAGGCCTCATCTTCTATCACTATGCCCTACATTCCTTACTTTCTGGATGCACAGAATTTCTTGACACGCCCCAAGTGCTTCATGCATCTTCTTATCGCCATGTTAGTACATGATTTTCTCTCTGTTATCAACTAGTTCAAATGTCAGCGCCTCAAATACCACCCATTCTGTAAAGCCTTTCCTAATTCCCCAAGGAAGATTTCATTATTCCCTCCTTAGTGCACTAAAACACATGTCTCTATCACAGTAATTACCAAATTATACTGTAATTATCTGTTTTATTCATCTTGTACCACCCAACAGTGCCAAAATAATGTTTGGCACACTGTAAGCCCTCACTTAGTGCTGAGGAATAACTAGGTTGCACCTCTCACCTTATTGTGAGCGTCTGTGTGCCGGATGACATTCCTCAGGAGGACTTTTCCCAGTGGAACCCGGGACATTCTTCAATCTGAAATGAATCAATACATAACACTTAAAAATAATAATTTCCTTTGTTACCTTATCTTTTATTATAATTTTATAACAAAAAGCATGAGGTGAGCGAAAGATCACTTAAAATTCACAGGTCCTGAATAATAGTTTTTTCTTCACCATTAAAAGGGAAAATGCCTGACCACAGAAATATGAGGATAAAAGGAGATAGTGTACATTGGAGTTCTTTGAAATGACACTGTTTTATTTACTCCTCAAAATTACTCTATGTTTTATATGAGACAAGTGTTTTCATTCCTAGTTGGTAGATAAAATTCCCTTAAAGCTATTGTCCCAGGCCAAAGAGTCCAAGACAAACAAGGTCCAGAAATCAACTCTCAAATCCTAATTAGTGTGCGATAAAGCAAATATCTAGATTTGAGAGTGTAGGGGGCCACAAATATCAACAGTAACAAAAACTGACCCCTAAAATCATCAAATACGGAAATACCCTAAATTTCTCCATTCAGGGGAATTTTATTTTCTACTTTGCATAGAAGCCTCCAAAAAACAGATAACAGGGCTATTCATGTGTGTAGCTAGCAGGGGCTTTGTGCAACCGCCCCACCGCTCACTCACCCCTCGATCCTGAGGAAATCAGGCATCTTGTTACTGTGAGACGAAGAACCACTCCATTACAAGATCTCCTCCGACCCAGGAAGCCAAGGAGTCAGTGCTCAAAGGCAGCTCTGCAGCTTCACCCGAGTCCTTCGTGAAAACGCAGCCTTCCCACCGGTTATTACGCCCTCACCCGCGCCCCAGGCCACCGCTGCCTTTCCCTCAGTCCAGACCCACCCCCAAGATATGTTGGGACTGAGGCCGGAGCCTGCGCCAGCAAGAAGTCCGGACGCCCGGGTTGGCCGGGGCATTCCCGGCTCAGGCTCCTCTGGGACGGACCCCGGGATTAGGTTTCGTTCCCAATGTGGACGCTTTGGACGGGTACAGCCGTCGACTGGGCCCCAAGAGTATCTAAAGTGCTTGAAAGTGGGGTTGAGGCTTCCAAGTGGAAGATAGAGAAAATACCCCCATCTCTGTCACCGGAATCCCTGCCCCCCAGCGGCCAAGAAGCTCTCGGTAACCTTCCCTCCAAACACCCTCCCCACAGAAACGCACACAAACACACCCATACCGTGCACCGCAGCCTCGCGTGGCGGGGGTGGGGGCAGGAAGCGGTCGGGGAGAAAAGGGGGCACGCTTCCGTTTCAGGCCGGAAGTCGTGCTGCTGAGAAATTCTTCCTAACCAGAGACTCCGAGACTTTCACGGGAGTGTTTCCAGGTCCTCAAGAGGTCTACAGCTGCAGAAGGGAGGCGGATGCCTTCCTGAAAAAGAGATAGGTGGGGGTCAGCAGAGAAGCGAGATCCAGAAGGGGGAGATTCCGGAACTGAATGTAAAAAGACCTTTCTGCCGGGAGCTTTCCGGACCCAGTTACTGCGGTACCTAGCCTGGTTACCCTGGTAACAGACGTCACGGTTTGTAAAGCCGAGAGAAGAGGTGGGTTCTCAAACCTCTAGAATGATTGTCCATTAGTTAAGTTTCCCCTTTAGTCTAACCTTAATGTAGTATTTGAAGAACCCAAACCTCCTCTTTTCCTTATTCTATTGATGCTCTGGAATAACTATCAGTAGAAGGGGGTGGGTACGAGGGAACTTAATCTCAACATGTAGAGAAGATATTATCACTTCTCTCATACAGTGATGACCAAGTGTTCCAGCCTCTCTGCATTAGCTTACTTAATCCTCACAATAACCCCATGAGATAGGTACTATCGTCTTCATTTTGAGAATAATTAACTGAGGCGTATATATAAATCAGTTGCTCAAGGTCACGCACTAAGCTATGCTGAGGATTGAGAAAGTCTCATGTAGCCCTCACCACACTCACACCTGTGGTAATTTCCAGACCGCACAGGGCACCAGTCAGCCAAAACCCAGGTGCTGGAAAAAGGAAACCACCAGGAAATCCAGACTCAAATTGGGTACTCGCTCCCCTCACGGCTTGTGAGGGTCTTGGTAGAGGTAAGGCCTTATTGCCTGGAGAACAACTTGAAAAGTCAAGAAGGAGTAGTAGATAATTCAAGAATAAGGAAAAGATAAAGTGGTGCTGATCCACAGTCTTTATATATGTGTTAAGGGTAACTGCTAACTTCACCAAAACAATTCCTGACCTGTTCCTCTCCCCACCCCCCGAAAGAAATGAATCAATAGTTACACAGTTATTTTTCCTTAAGTCATGTCTTTGCACAGACTCAGGAGGCCTACTCACCTCAATCATGGAATCATCCTCAAAGGGTCTGCTGACCCAAGTTAATCAGTTGTGGAACCTCTTAGATGATCTCGCTGAAAGTAACCCTGAGAGCTACAAGAAGTTCATTCAACAGCAGCTGAAAGAGGGCAAACAGCTCTGTGCTGCCCCGGAACCACAGCTCTGCCTACAGACAAGAATCCTGGTAGGTAGATGTAATGCCCAGGGATTTTTTCCTTTTTCCAGCACCTGGGTTTGGCAGACTGGTGTTCTGTGCAGTATGGAAATGGCCAGAGGAGTGTGTGTGGTGAGGGTGACATGAGACTTCCTCAATCCTCCGGTCCTGAAAGAAAAGATCCTGCAATAACCACAGAATAGTTTACCCTTAGCTATTGGTACTTCAACACAAGAAAACTTGAGGGAAACTGTCACTACAAAAGAAGTGTAGTGTGGAAGATTGCATCAAAGGAGTAAAAATGGGAAATTCATATTGATATATTTTGGAGATCTCAAAATTGGAGACATTTTTTTCTGCTAGAATGAAATAAAAGTAACAATGTAATAATTTAATAGAGAATCATAGGCTAGGAGATTTTTCAAATAAAAAGAACTTATTTAGTTGAGGATGTAAGGAAGTGGTACAAGAGTGTCAAACAAATTTACCTGAAACAGCTGCTTAGAACAATTCCCCTTCCCCTCCCAGTTACTCTGAGAGTAGCAACTTGATTCTTGATGAAAAGCTTTGGGGAAATGAGGTAACAGTATTTCTCAAACACAGTTTTAGTACATGTAATGACTTACTTGAAACCTAAAGTTCTTACTCTTCAAATTCTGTGATGTGTTACTTTTAGGATATTATTTAAACATAAAAAATTGGGTTTTAAGATGTGCAAAATTATTTGATTTCTAGAAACCAAAAGAAAAAATACTTTTTATCAACTTATGTCAGTGGAAAAGGATTCCAGTTCCACAGTCAACCACTCATCCAATACCTCTAAGTGTCGGCAGACCAGAAGATGTGTCTGAAACATCAGGTACATAGAAATATGGGGCCCAGAGCACATTTAAAAAATTGTGTATTGGGAATACCGTGAACCAGATTTTACTTGGTAAAAGACATCACATGTAAACTATTTTATTTGGTTATAATGTAGTGATTGACTAAGTAAAAGTTCCTTTATGCAAATTGAATACTGTTTGTCTAATAATTTGAGCTGTTT
Organism: Desmodus rotundus; assembly: GCF_022682495.2. Taxonomy (NCBI): domain Eukaryota; kingdom Metazoa; phylum Chordata; class Mammalia; order Chiroptera; family Phyllostomidae; genus Desmodus; species Desmodus rotundus. The sequence goes on along the minus strand of NC_071391.1, from coordinate 82,627,813 downwards.
TAAACCCATATAAAATGCCTACTTGAAATTTTGTGTACATAGCATCATTATGATTGCCTCTGAAAAATAAAGGAATAGAATTTATACATTCTAGCTTTATCAGGATTATAACTTAATATATTACCTGACAATATCATTAGTGAAACAAGCTGTCTTCATTTCACATCCTCTGAATCTCACATGCAGATGTTTACGCCATCATCGATGTTGCCTACAATCCTGATGTTCTCCAGGCAGCAGAAAAGGACCAAGTGAAAAAAGACCAATTAATACGGATGGCCATGAAATGCATTGAGGAACAATTCCAGTTCACTCTCTCACACTTTTACCATATTACTAAATTTAAAATAAAAGGAAGCATTCAAAGGATGAAACAAAATCTGATGAGAATCCAAACTGACCCCACAGATTTAAGGGAGAACATGAGAAAGGGTAAGTTAATGAATATAAAGAAAAAATTAAACTGACTTAAAATTTTTGTATCCTGTGTACATTTTGCAAATTAGAAATCTCAATTTTAAAAGACAAGAAACTTAAAAAAGAAAAAGATTAGATATTAGAAATATTAGCATGTCCTTAAAGATTTTTAAATCCTGCAAACTTTTAAATATTTTTGGTTTAAGATTATGATTTAAGATTCCAAATTTAGCTGCAGTTTTATCTGCCATCTTGGCTAACACTATATATATTGCAGCTTATAGCTTGATAGTAATTTATGTTGTTGATTAATTTTGTGGTTTTTATCCCCCCCTTTTTTTCATAAAGAACTAACCCTTGAACATATAAGAAGTAGTAGTGTGAGCAATCCAGATCACTTCCCTCAACTTTTACTACCAAAAGACCAAGTTTTAGACAAAAAAGGGTGCCTGATAGAAGAGATTTCCAGTACAGAGATCCAGGTGGAAATGGAGCAACCAGCCTATGAATTAAAAATTGTGGCGGATCATAATGAGAAACCACTGAAAATTGAATTAAAAGTCGAATTACCTGGTATTAATTCAGTATCTCTCTGTGACCTTAGTGTTTCTCAGGTAGGTTGAATAGTTTATACTATAAATTTGTATCAGTCAATATTCTGTATATTATGCTGTATAACAAACTCCACAATCTCAGTGGTTTAATAATTTGCTCAGGTTACATGTCAGTAGGCCTGCTCTGATTGACAAGTTTTACACGTTTCAAGATACAGGTGAAGAAGCAATTCCCATCTGACATACGTCATTTTCCTGGCGGGGGGAAAATAGAAATGGCCAAACCATGCAAGGGGTCCTAAAACTTCCTCTCAGACATGGCACGTATCACTTTTACTCACTTTCTATTAGCCAAAGTAAGTCACTAGACCAAGTCCTGCATCAATAGGGCAGGGAAAATATTCTTCTCAAGAGTAGTCACAGGAAGTTACATGGCAGGAATATATGTATAATCCTCTTATGGAAGATCAAATAATTGGCAATAATCCTCACTCTACCACAGTCCACACTTGGTCACAAATATTTGCACCTTTTCTCAAGGAAGACACTTCCAATTCCAGTATCAGAGTCCAAAGTACAGGATTTTGCTGTGACAGTCTGCATTCTGCTCTTCTCAAACCAGACCTATGACCTGCAAACACAAGTTATCTACTCCTGTAACCCCATGCATCATACAATATGAAAGAGAGAGACGATAACCACAATGAATATTCTCAATTCCGAAATGGTAAAAATATGAGGTGCAAAGCAGTTCTGAAATCCTGGTGGACAATATTTTGAGGGCACCATTCCCTGAATGTAGACTATGTTCTCACTTAGGGCCATGACAGATTTCTTTATTACCTAGCCTCCTTGTTCCCATTGTTTTCCATTACTTTCAGTTCCATTCTTTGAGAGGTCACCGCACCCCCCACCCCAGCCCCAACTTTCACATCTGCTTTAGCCACATCTAAAGAGAGCATGCGAGATTATGCCATCCTTACATGCTGAGCAGTTTACTCAGCCTGTTTTATGCCCACGGAATGTTGGGGTCCAAAGATGATTTTAAATTATTTTTAGTCCAGGCTGGCAACATTTTACTTCATTCCAGTCAGTGCTATACCCAACAGTTTATTTTTAAACATGTCCATTTTTCAATGACCTGTGTTTTTGACTGAATAGCTATCATCTGAGCCAAATGTAAAGATTTACTGAGGTCTACCTTAACCCAGGTAGAAATTTTAACAAAAGTATATATAGACTTGTGATTTAGTCTTTGTCTCCAGGTTGTCTTAATCAGTCTTTGTTGATATTTGAAAATCTAAATTTTATCCTTTACTGGTTGAAAATAAAAATTAGTTGCATTTTTGTCAAATCTTAGAATTTCTGATCTCTGCATATTCCAACTCTGCTTGCAGACTGGTAAATTCTAGTCTCAGTTCACCTTTTTGTTATACCTTGTTAGATGTAGCCAATAAAACCAGTGCATGATACCAACATTTTATTTTCTCACTTCTTTACCTAAAATCACAAATTAACTAGGTACACAATTTGCCTTCCAAGTTATTTATAGTTTTCCTAAGGGTTTTATTATTATGAAACATGGATCACCATCTGTCCAGTCTCCAATAAGTTTCCTTGCTATTTGCTAGGCTGCCCCAAAGTCAATTCACATAATTTGGGATCCCAACACCCATCTTCTGGTACTACTACCAGTAAACTTCTGATGTATTAAGCAGCAATGACAAATAGTCTCAAAAGCTCAGGGATTACAACAGCAACTTTATTGCCCATTGCAAGTCACATGGCAGTAAATTGGGATCCATTTCTTATGTGAAAGGAGTAAATTGGGAATATTAATTTAATAGCACTAATTTTAACCAGGAAATACTTTTTGTATTTTCATCCTTTAAAATCTTTCTTGGTTGTTTATTCTTAGGATGATTTGTTGATTGAGGTTTCTGAGAAGTACAGATTACATCTGAATCTTCCAGAATCTGTGAATACTGAAACGACTACAGCAAAATTTATCAAAGAGAAAGCTACATTAATCGTCACAATGCCATTGGTGTAAGTCAAGAGCATTATGTTTTTCAGGTTTTCAGTGATAATGTTATGTGAATTATAGGACCTTCATTATAGGTGAAGAGATATTGGTTTACCTTAAACACTAGTTTCACATTTTCTAAGAATTCCTTTTGATGGAATGAGACTTTCTCATCAGCTGTTACCTTTAAAAAAAAACCCTCAAATAAATTTGGCACCAAGCAAAAACTACTAAAAATATTATTGCCTTGATAGACGTATTTTGAAGATGTTTGTAATGGTCTTAAGTAACAAATACCACTTGGAAAAATTCTATTTGTTTCCAAGTAACATGTGAGAATTCTCAGTTTGCTGGTTGAAAAAAATTTTTGTCTGGTTATTTTTGAATCAGAAATAAATCCCAGAATGCAAGAAGTTTTTTTATTATCAAGATGGGCCATAGCAGTAAAAGTTTCCTCCAGCAATAAAAATACAAAGCCGATGTAATAATATGCAAACATTGTTTCTGTGAACCTGTGTACTTCTATAAAACAGCTCTGGAGGGAGTGCAAGCTACCCAGGTAGGCCTTTTAATATTACATGTGGACTTTTCTGAGGGTTGGATACAAGGAAGCAGTCATAGTACTTGAATATTATTGCACATATGATGCAAAATACATCCAACTGTAAGTAAAAGGAGTTGAGTTGGGGACAAGTGCCTTTCTCCGAGGAAAGTAATTTTTAAAAATACAGAGGTGACATGCTTTTCAGTTCCCATTCATCAAGTTGTCAGATAGTTGTTTAATACAAAGGTATCAACTTTCCAATTTATATCCCAGGTAAGCAATGCTCGCATCAAATTATAAACATTCCTTAATTATCTTTTCTACATAAAAAACTACTTCCTTGTGATTGGTTTCTAGTTCAACAGTCTTTAAATAAAGTTATTAACTTTAAAACTTTTTAACTTTAGAAACTGTGATGTATATAATAGATATATAATTGATACGTGACATTTAAAAACATTTTTTATTTAATATTTTACTTATTTTTAGAGAGAAGGGAAGGAGAAATAAATGTGTTAAACATCAGTTGGTGGTGATTGGTTGCCTCTCGCATTCCCCTAACTTGGGACCCTGTCCTTAACCCAGCCATGTGCCCTGACTGGGAATCAAACTGGCTGCCCATCAGTTTGCAGGACAATGCCAAGCCCACTAAGCCACACCAGTCAGGGCTAAAAACATAATTTTCTTAAACTTCACCTGGATTTGAATCCTTCTAGCAATAGGATAATTTATCATCTGAAAATGGTCTACAGTTGTATGATGTCCTAAAATTAACACACCTATTATATTCTCATCCCTCAAAAAACTTGGGAGTGCTTTCATGTTTTCTTTTGCAAAATCAGTCAAAACTGATTTTCTGTTTGAATCTCTCTACTCTTGTACTCTCAGCATTTACTTATGTCAGCATCTATGTGTCTGTGTACATATTGATAAAAGGCATATCAAGGTCCAACACACTTAAAGATTAAATGTTAATATCCTATTTCCCAAAATATTTTCCTGATATTATTTCAGTGGATTTTATATTCATAAAACCATCTGTCCTTCCCCCTCCCTACAAAGAGCAAAGCTACCCAGGAAGAGCATTAACTAATAATGAACTGTGGAGTAAATTTGAATCTTACAGACATCTTTTGTCCTCAAAACTGGAAATTATTTGAGATTGACATAAATTGTCCTTGATTTAGAGACCAGGATTTTCCATAAACTTGGTTTTAGATCAGATTGTCAGTAGTGAGGGCTTGTTGAAGGTTGGAACCGCGGGAACTCTCATCCCTGGACTGGGTGAGCCAAAGGAGAGGAGCAAGGAAATCTAGGTGCTTGGACAGCTTCCTAGGAAGGCTCTTGGGGATCTGAGGAGATGGACCTGGTGAGTACTTCTTGAGTCAAGATGTCAAGTCCAAAAGGTGTTCTAGCTTACTTGGGAAGACTAGAAACTAGATCCCGTAAAAAATTTGAAGAGCCACAGGAAGCACAGGCAGTGGGAAGCGCTCTTGGAAGCAAGATTCATAAACTGAGAAGTCTGTGAGATAAACTGAGGGCTGAAGTGAAACAATGTCAAGCCAGAGTGAGTAGAAGGATGATTGTTGGCCGGCTTTCCTAGGGTGTAAAGGACATGATTTGGGAATTGGCAAATTTGTGTGTTTTTTACCTGTGATTTTACTGGATCGATTTCAGTCCTTGATCCTTCATCAAACCTGTAGTGATTCTTTGTGATTCCTCCCCCACGCTATTGAAATAGCTCAACTATTAGCCACATCTCAAGGTCAGTGCTAAGTGAACACGAAAGACTAGGATATTACTATACTGTACTGATAAATATTTATCAGGTGATTTGGATGCCAGGATTGTTGCAATAGTCTGCTCAATGGTTCTCTTCTAGTATTTGTACTTCTCCAGTAAACCCTGCACAGCCAAGAAAATACTTTCATAAAACACTGCATCATTTCCTTGCTCAAAAACCTTCAATAACCATTCATTGCCCATAGGATATGGTCAGCCTTCCTTTTTTTCTTTCTCTCACCTTCCCACCTCTTCCATTTCCATCTTTATTCCTTTTTCTCCCCTCCTTCCCTTTACTTTTTTTTTTATTGAAGTAAAACACATGTAAATATATATGAAGTGCAAAACCTTTTACAAAGTAAATGCACCCTGTACCACACAAATCAAAGCAGAGGATATTATCAGTGTCCTGGAAGTCTCCCTCTTGTATCCTCCTAGTCATTTCCCTCAAGGTAACCAGCCTTTGTCATCATACATTGCTTTTACCTGTTTTTGAACTTCCTATAAATGTTAAAAGTGTAAAACTCCTGTCTGGCTTCTTTGGATGTTACCTCTGAGATTTCCTCCATGTGGTTGCATGTAGTGGTCATTCTTTATTTATTTCTGTATAGTAATATTATTTTATGAATATTCCACAATTTATTTACTTATTGGACTGTTGGTGACATTTGGGTTATTGGGGCTGTTTCACTTGGGAGCTATTAAGAATGATGCTGCTATGAACATTTTTGTTCCTGTGTTTTCGGTGTGAAAATAGTTTTCTATTTGGTGTGAACTGGGTAGAATTGCTGTGTCACAGGGTATGCGTATTAGCTTTACTAAATAATGCTGAAGAGTTTTTGAAAGTGATTGAGCCAACTTTATGTTCCCAGCAAGTGTATATGATTTCCATTGTTTTGCATCTTTATTGTTGGTTTAAAAAATCTGACATGCTGGTGGGAGTGTAATAGTATCACATTGTGGATTAATTTGTATTTGCCTAATAAGGGATGATGTTAAATACCTGTATTGGACTCTTCAAAGTCTTATGTTATAAAGTATGCTTTTCAAGGCTTTTGCAAAAATTTTATTGGATTGTCTATCTCTTTTTAAATTGTAGAATTCTCACATATTTTGGATATGAGTTCTTTGTTGGGTATATCTATTATAAATCTCTTATACTCCGGCTTGCCATTTTACTCTCTCATGGTGTCTTGTGATGAAAACAAGTCTTTGTTTTAATGAAGTTTGATGTAGAAATCTAATTTTACACTTACCACTCTTGTTCCCATTTAATAAATCTTTGCCTAACTTAAAAAAAACCAACAAAACAGCCCTGGCTGGTGTGGCTCAGCGGATGGAGTGCTGGCCTGCAAACCAAAGGGTCGCTGGTTCAATCCCCAGTCAGGGCACATGCCTGGGCTGAGGGCCAGGTCCCCAGTTGAGGGTGCGCAAGAGGCAACCGATTGATGTGTCTATTGCACATCAACATTTCTCCCCATCTCTTTCCCCTTCTCTCTAAAAATAAATATTTTAAAAAAATTATCAGTGATTATTTTCCCATGTATTCTAGAGCTTCTGCATTACTGGGTGATGAGTATTCCTTACAACATGTTTCCTGTCACGCCTTGCACTGGTCAACCCTCTTGTAGACCATGACTTGAGATACTATAACTACATTCACAAACCTCAGGATTGGAGTAAAATACCTAACACAGCTAGATCACACGTTCATCTTGCTGTGCGCCATACCCCAACATTAGGTGCTTCAGTAACTCCTTGAATTTAAAGTGTTTAGATTATATCCTTGAGAACTCAGTTCTGATTTTACCAATTCTATAAACTCAAAATGTTTTCTGTATTAAGAGTTTATACAGATTAATCAGCTGTTCCTGCTCTTAATCATTTAATATGAAAATTAATTACTGACAGGTCAGCAATTAGACCAGACACATAAAACAATCTAATTTGAACCAAACTATCATTTCTAGGTTTTACTCTCAATTTTGGTAAGATAAATAGACTGAATCCAGATTTAGATTGTAGGTCAGATTAATTTTTAACTCAGAACAATTTCTATTAAAGGTAACTTTTTATTTTTCTTTCAAGGGAACAAAAGAGCCATAAACATTAGTAAAGAATGAATTATCTCTGAAGTTTCATATATTTGAACCAGATGTGGCTCATACTGATGACGGTCCCTTGTGATAAGCTTGTTCGTTCTGCATAATCTTCAGTTCAAGCTATAATTACCAATTACTGTATTGATGTTTTCGTAACAGTACAAGAAAAATATTTGCGGAATATATGGAGTGTCACTGTGCACCATGTAATAATAAACATTTAGAAATCTGTTCAACAATGAAAGTCCTAAATTTCCGGGTATATAGCTTCATATATTACATACAAGGAAGCACTAGTCAGATTAATTTTAAATAGTCAAACATCTTCATATATTTATTAAAGCACATCAATTCAACAGAAAGTCTTGGAATTGTGATAATGTTCCAATTCATTTTCATTATCTTGAATATCGCCCCCCTCCCCATCAGCAGAAGAAAGACAAAATGGAAAAAAAATATTTAGGCTGAAATAGTAGTATGCTACCTAAATAATTTTTTTCTCTCCAATAGGATTTTCAGACTTTTTTATTTTACAAATCAACACTGGGGTGGGAAAACACAGGACACTTTTTTAAATACACATTTAGCAATTTTTACTTTATGCAAGCAGAAATGACCACTTTGTTTTGGTCACTATCTTTTAGTACTCTAAACTCCTCACCAATGTATCATGTCTGCCCCCCTTCTTCTCAGACAGAACTTGTTGGTATATATATGGACTTTGGCACGTATCTTGCTAGAAACCATATTTTATGTACATTTACTCCACTGTTACTTGATACAGTTTTCCAAAGTTATTTGAGTAGTAAATTTTGGTAATTAATATTGGAGGAAAAATTCTACTCTCACAATTTCTCCATTAAATTCTCTAACCATATTCTTTTATTTGGATGTAACTGTAGAGTTCTGCTCAGAATTACATTTAAGTTGTTTAAATACACAAATTCTCATTTACAACAGTGGCTGGTTTATATTTATATCTTATCTCAAAAAGGGAAATAGCCACTGTGGGATGTACAGAGAAATAAACAAATAATGGTTGAAGAAGTCTAAGAAAATGTTAACTTTTTAAAAATTTCACTTGCTTTCCTTGAAGTTCTCTACTCTTCCTATCCATGATAAAACCAAGATCACATAAGAGAAAAATGTAAATTAGGGTTAAATTCCAAAATCAAGCTTCAATTCAATCCCTTTCTCCAAGAGAACAAATTTTCCTGACTTCTCCTTACCTCAAATATAAGGAAAACATTTGAGGCAATTAAAGTTCAAAATCTCAAGCTGTTATCCAGGTTACTTTTATACACCGACTCAATAGGGAACCACAATTCTACCCTTACATTTCCCAGTGGAAGTACTTAACCACCAAAGCGCTACGCCATATGTCCCTTGACTAGGGAGTACACAGCTTAAGATCTGGTGCTTACTAAATGTGCACAATTATTTGAGTGTAACTGGTATTTAAAAAAATTCAGTAATGACCATAACAAATAACTGGACTTAAAAATAACTGGTTAACTTTAACATAAAAAGAACCACCTGTTTAATAACATATTTATATCTTGATAAGAATGAACCAATGTGACCTGAAGAGACTAGAAATGCTTGGGTTAATTATAACAACATAGTGATAGGTTTTTCAAGGTAGTTTCTAAACTCAGCAAGCCACTGAGCTCCAACTGCTCCATCCACGACCCGATGATCACAACTGAGTGTAACAGACATCATGCTAGCCACATCAAATCTAGAAAGAGAGAAAACCATTATTAGGTATTCTAGAAGCAATCTCTGGATTTTAGCCCAAATTCCAACTGTGGCTCTATAATCCCAACCAAGTAACATATATTTTCTACCTATTATTCATGTCCTGTATATTTCTTGCCCAAATTATTGGCTTTAAGAAACAGACCAAACACCCATCTGGGGCATGGGTCAGCAAATCCTACCAAATGCAGGTTTACTGGATTTCATTTACATAGAGCCTATGGCTGCTTTACACCACAACTGTTTGCAACAAAGACCACATAACCCACAAAGCCTAAAATATTTACAGTCTGTATCTTTAAGAAATAAGCATGGTGACCCCTTATTTATTTAAGGTAAATAAAGCTTCCTATCTCAAAGAAGATTAACTGCATTTAGTAAAACAAGTAGAGTTGCTGCCCTGAGAAACTTCATTCTATACTTATGTCTGACTCTACCTGAAGCCCCAGTATGCCATGCCAATAATTCTAAAACAGAGGACTCAAAAACAGGTATAATATAATGAAAATTAACTTATAGCTCCCTCTCCATTGTGACACTTACCCTTTTTCATTATCTGCTGGAACTAGTCTATCTTCTGAAGCACCAATGGCCAAAATACATGCTTGAGGTGGGTTAATAATAGCCGAGAAGTTCTTAATTCCAAACATTCCTAAATTGGAGATCGTAAAAGTGCCACCCTAGGGGGAAAAAAATTAAAATTAAGATTATGTTAATTACTTGTCAACATAATTCAGAAAAAAAATGACACTTTGTGAAAAGACCTTAAGATAATCTTTTAAGAAAAGCCTCTGAACTACCATAAAAAAAAAAATACAGAAACATATGAAGTGACAGACATATTAATTAGCTTAATTGTGGTGATCATTTCATAATGTATGTACACATCAAAACATGAAGTTGTATACCTGAAATATATATCATTCCTATTTGCTAATTATAATATCACTAAAGCTGAAAGGAAAAAAATGGCCTGCATGAAATACTCTTTATTTAAAATATGCAATCATTACAATACAAACAAAAGTTGGTTTTGTGGCTTTTGTACATTGGTTGGAAAATATCTATTTTCAGCCTTTGATAGGTTTGTCAATTTTCTTTATTTTCAAGATCTTGTGTCAGTGAGAACACAAAGCAGAATAAAAAGGTGGAAATGCAACAAAAGCATAATGCCAATCTTAAAAATAACATAATTCTTAACATTTAGATAGTAAATAAATACTTTACCTGGAATTCATGTGGCTGTAGTTTACCCTCTCTTGCTTTGGTTGCTAAAGAAACAACATCATTAGCAATGGTTTCCAGTCCCTTTATATGTGCATTAAATACAATAGGTGTGATGAGTCCTGCAGGAGTACTGACTGCTACACTGATATCAACAACGTGATTTCTATTTAAAAAGAAAAAAGAAAAGGAAATCTCAATAACCATCAACATTGTTTATTAAGAGTATATGTGTCAGGTTAAGCAAGAATACTGACATTTACTTCAGTTTTTGCTACTGTTCAGCTCGAGGGGTACTGTTCCTGGTTTTTACATTCTGCTGTGCCCCTACCCTTGACTTAGATTAAAAAAAAAAAAAAGAATGATGTGTCAGTAGGTTGGTTTCACATGCACTCTAACTTTCCCATCTGCCTCAACCAACACATGGGTTTAGGTGCAGAAGGCGGCTCAGTATTAAATGAGAATTAAACAAAAAGAACTGAGATTTTGAGACAAAGTGGCTGGAGTTAAGTATGCAAGCAGAGCTTGAGCATATGAAAGAAGAACTAAAGGGAAAGGACTGCCTTGTGAGAGCAACAGGATGTAGGGTGGTGGTGCCCCAGAACATAAGATTCTCAATCTTTTCTACACCATGGGCCTCTTTGGTTTTGAGTCTCATCTCAAAATATACTTATGTATTTTTTACGATTTTATTTATTTACTTTTTAGAGAGAGGGGAAGGGAGGGAGAAGGAGAGGGAAAGAAATATCAATGTGTGGTTGCCTCTCACGTACCCCTTACTGGGGACCTGGCCTACAACCCAGGCATGTACCCTAGACTGGGAATCGAACTGGCAACCCTTTGGTTCTCAGGCCGGCATTCAACCCACTCAGCCACACCAGCCAGGGCTATATTTATATTTTTAACATAGAAAATGAAACAAATCACCAAAACAAAACAAAAAAAGCTAAAAACAGCTATATTGAAATTTAGTTATCTATTCAAAAAACAAAACGTGCCTTGGCTGGGTGGCTCAGCCGGCTGGAGCACTGTCCTATACACCAAATGATTATGGGTTCCATCCCTGGTCAGGGTGCGAATGGGAAGCAACTGATCGATATTAGTCTTTCACAGTGATGTTTCCCTCTCTCTGTGTCTCTCTCCCTTCCTCTCTCTCTAAAATCAACAGCAATATATCCTTGATTGAGGATTTAAAATAAAAAGTGCTATGTGTGCTACTGTATTAACTCATTAACAAGATCTTGCAGCAGGTCTAATAATGGCTATAGTTTTAAAATTGTGATATGCAAAACAATATTTTAAGACATCTGCAGCAACTACAATGTGACATGAAAATAACTGATTTTTACTGGTCACTAGCATAAGCTCTATTAATAACACTTTGGTTTGTTTTCTACATTTTTAACAGGAGAAAATACTAAAATTCAGTTACAGGTTAGTGGAAAAGAATGATTCTTTCCCTCATCCAAGTTCCCTAACTCCTGAATTGTATCCGCAGTATCCTTGGGCATCTGTTTAAGGACCCCTGATAAAGTGTTCTACAATCGAGAAAAAGTTACACTTCACATGGAGGAAAACTCCAGCTCTTTCTAGGCACAAACTTTAGGAGAATATGGGTACCAAAGCCCTCAATGTGCCCAAGCTGGCCAGACACAGCAGATTTTACCATCTGCAAACAAATGGACCAGCTCTAATAAAGTTTCTGACCTTTAGCAGCTACCACAGCTGGGCTCTAGCCAAGATATCACACAGCAAATTGGTAAGAATTCACAAATGATATGGAGAAATTGCCCTGCAAACTGAATACTTTGATCTAGATAGTGTTTCTTTCAGATATTATTAAAAGGTTAAATATAAATTTACTCTATGACTCAACAAATCTACTCTAAGGAATCTACCAAAAATAAATGAAAACATGTCAACACAAATTATATGCAAGCGTTCATAACAGCCCTCTAAAAGATATGTCTATGTTCTGATCCTGGAATCTATCGATGTGATCTATTTAGTAAAAGGTCTTGGCAGGTGTAATTAGGATCCTGAGATCATATCATCCCAGACTATCTGGGTGGGCCCTAAATCCAATGCCAAGTATCCTTGTAAGAGACGGAAGAAAAGACACAAACACAGAGAAGACCATGTGAAGATGCAGCTAGAGGTAAGAGTTACGCAGTCACAAACAAGGAATGCCTGCAGCCACAAGAACTGGCAAAAGCCACAACAGATTCTCCCCTGGAGCCTGTGGAGGGAACACAGACCTGCCAACTTCTTGATTTCGGACTTCTGGCCTTTAGAACTCAGAGACTAAAATTTTTTTAAGACACCAATTTTGTGTGATTTGTAATGGCAGCCCCAGGAAACTAATATAATATGTAAGGAGTGGTAAGACCCTTAGATGTTCTCCAAGAGGGGTGTAACCAAGGAAAAAGTTAGAATCAGTAGATTACCCGATATGTTTGAGAAAACTGAAAGATAGTTTAGAGTTCTCGTGAAGAGTTTCAGGAAGAATTAATGATGAATACACAGAAAACTAGCTCTCTCTTAGGCAATCACTAGAAGCAGTTCAGTTGTACTCATGGCATACTCCATGTCTTGGTCATGAACAATATACTCACAGGCATAAAAATATTAACACTGGGTACTGATCCAAAATTTGTGTTATAATCAACTTCACAGATGATGGGTGTGTGTGTGTTTAGGGAGGCTACAATAAAGCTAAATCTTAATCTTCTTTAATAGGAAGTCATTCAATAAAGTAAAAAGAATGAAAAAGCCCATAAAAGGCAACAGAAAAGTTATTTAGAAATATGAAGAAATAATACTTTAAAAGTTGTGTTTGCCTCTTGGGAGTGGACTTCAGATTAAAGGCTGAGTAGGTCACTGCAAGCCATGCAGCAGTATTTTAACATATATACTATTATTTTACCATATTTTTCGGACTATAAGACGCACTGGACCATAAGGTACATCTAGACTTTAGAGGAGGAAAATAGGAAAAAACCCATGCTCCACCACCATGCCCCCCACCCCCACACAGCCAGGTAAGCTACATTCAGACCATAAGACACACCCCCATTTTCCTCCCAAACCTGGGGTGGGGGGGTGCATCTTATAGTCTGAAAAATACGGTAATAAAATTTAAATGAATAACAATAATATAAAAAAGCCTAGGCTTAGAAATCAGAATCCTGGTCCCAATCACAGTTCTGCTATTTACTAACATATTAACTGAGGGAAAGTCATTCAACTCACAGCCTCAGTTTCTTCATCTAAAAATGGGAGTGAAACCCCTAACTCATTAAGTGGCCATGAGGAATAAATGAGACAACATGTGAAAGACACTGAGCACCATGCTAGTCACATGCCACTATATTAATAAATACTGTGTTCTGGTTAATTTTCAAATTTGCTCCCCCTCTAAAGTTCAGAACTAATCGATGAACAAAAATCGTATCATCCGTGCTTTGTAAGTCATTATCAACTTAATTGTATGTATTCATACATTTATCTCCCATTCCTGAACTCATACAAAGAATTTGTAGTCTTTACTACGTTAATTCAGCAATGGCTCATAAATAGTTTTATGTTGTTTTCAAATTTTTTTGTCTATGGAAGTCATCTCCACCTCTGTATTCCATTTCTCCGTAACCCCCATATTCCTGGCTATACATTACATAACACAAGAAAACTGCTGATGGATATACACCTTCCCCAGCAGTGTTATACTTACTGTCTTATAACTGTGTCCAGCCAAGAAGAATTTGCTTCAGGAACTTTTAAACATGCCAAAGCTGAAGCTTTTATGAGGAAATCATTGACAGAAATTTTGCTTTTTCCTTGTAACATCTGCAAGGACAAGAAACCATGTAGTTTCTTAAATTCTCTTCCCAAATCTTGAGAAAGGGGGTGAGGGGAGGAGATAAACAAACGTCCTGATGTGAAAAGGATAAAATGATACCAGAAGTTGGTTCTTTTGTCTTTTTTAGTGTAGGCGTTTATAGCTATAAGTTTCCTGTTAAACAGTGCTTTAGCTGCAGCACATGAGCTTGAGCTACGGTATGCTATGTCTTCACTTTCATTTATCTCAAAACCCAAAGCTGGTTCTTTGAAAACAATAAATATTTAGCTAGATTGACAAAGAAAAAGATTCAACTTCCTCAAACCAGAAATGAAGTAGACATTAGTACCTAATGTACAGAAATAAAAGGGATTATAGGTGATACTACGAACCATATGCCAACAAATTAGAATAACATTGATGAAATGTACAAATTCTTGGAAAAATATGAACTACCAAAACAAAATTAAAAAGGAACAGGAGCGCTGAATAGATCTATAATTACTAAAGGAAGTGAACTGGTCATTTAAAAACTACTCACATAGAAAAACCTAGACCTAGGTGGCTTCGTTGGTGAATTATTCCAAACATTTAAAGAATTAATACCAATTCTCTACAAACTTTTCAAAGAAAAGATACAGAAGAGGAGGGAACCATTTCTCATTCATTCCATGAGGCCAGTATTAGCCAGTAACCAAAACCAGACCAAGATATCACAATAAAAAAAGAACAAAACAAAAACAAAAACACCTATAGGTCAGTATCCCTTTTGAAAATAGATATGGAAATCCTCAAAAAAATATTCTAGCAAACCGAATCCATCAATATATGAAAAGAATTATTCACTACGACAAAACTGGATCAGGAAAGCAAGGTTGCTTTAACATCTAAAAGTCAAGTGACGTAATAATGTCCTAATAGGATTTAGGACAAAACTATTCAATAGACACAGAAAAGCTTTTGACAAAATTCAACACCCCTTCCTAATGAAAACATTCAACAAACCAGAAGCAGAAGGCAACTTCCTGATGATAAAACAGATCTACAACAACTCCACAGTCATCATACTTCAGTGGTGAAGGACTTATTTCCCCCTAAGATCAAGAACAAGACAGGTCGTCCACTATCGCCACTTCTGCTCAACACTGTACCTGATGTGCAAGCCAGAGAAGTCAGGCAGTAAAAGGAAACAAAAGGCATCCACTTTGGAAAGGAAAAAGCAAAACCAACTCTATTTGCAGATGACATGATTTTGTATATAGAAAATCCTAAGGAACACCATAAAAAACAAGGTTGCGGGATACAATACACAAAAGTCAACTGCATTTCTAAACAACAGCAACAAACAATGTGGAAATAAAATTTACAACAGCATTAAAAAGAGAAAAACCTACAGATAAATTTAACAAAAGTGTAAAAACTTGACTCTAAGACTATAAAAATTGTTGAAATTAAAGAACTATAAATAAACGGAAAGACATCCCATGCTCTTAGGGCGGGAATACTTAATATTGCTAAGATGGCAATACTGCTCAAATTGATCTCAAGATCCCCGGCCCTATAGGAAACATCCAAAATAGCCAAATCTATAAGACAGAAGGTAGATTAGTGGTTGTTCAGGGATGGGGAGGATGGGAGTATTGGGTCAGAGGTTATAACTAACAGGTGTATGGTTTCATTTAGGGATGATGAAAATGTTCTAAAATTTATTGTGGTGATTGGGTTTACAACTCTGAATATATTAAAACCCACTGAATTGTAACCTTTAAATGGGTGAATGGTTGCTATTTAGTTATATCCAAATAAACAATTTAAAAGAATTGAATAAAACTGTACATTGCACATGAATTTTTCATGTCTAATTCCAAAAAAATATAAAATAGCTTTATTATTTTGACAATGAAGTATGCCACCATCTGTAACCCCTGAGGCCAGTTGTGTTTCTGTTTCACTGTTTCATTCATCCATTCATGCACCTAAATTTGAGTCTACTCTGCTGAGCATATAACACTGAGGCCCTGGACATCAGGCAGTGAAAAATAATGGATAAAAATTCTACTCTCAGGGAGCTCACATTTTAAAGGGGTGTCTATAAGAGAAACATACAGTATGTTAAGACAAGAGTTAAGAACTAAGGAGAAAAATAAAGCTGGGAAAAAGAACTAAAGAGAGAACTCATTCACCTCAGTCCTCTTAATTTTCGAATAAGGTAACCAGAGGAAACCAGAGGTGATACTGAATCAAATCCTTATGGAGGTACAGGAGAAAGCCAAGTGGATACTAAAGAATATTCCATGCAGAGGGAACAGCATATGCTAAAGACCTCAAGTAGGAGTATACAGGTAGAGTGTTGAGGAATAGCAAGACAACCATTGTGTCTGCGGCAGAGCTGACAAATAGGAGAGTAGTAAGAAAGGAAGTCAGAGAAGTTATAAATAGCCTGTGTAAGGCCTGTGTGCCACTCTAATGAGTTTGGCTTATACTTTGCATCTCCTTGATTATGTCTTATATTCCTCTCTCCTATGTCATTCTTTTTTTTAAATATATTTTATTGATTATGTTGTTAGTTATCCCATTTCCCCCCCTTCACTTCCCTCCGCCCTGCACACCCCCTCCCAACCACATTCCCCCCGTTTATTTCATGTCCATGGGTCAGTCATACATGTAAGTTCTTTGGGTTCTACATTTCCTATACTATTCTTACCCTCCCCGTCTATTTTCTACCTACCATTTATGCTACTTATTCTCTGTACCTTTTACCCCTCTCCTCCCCTCCCACTCCCCTGTTGATACCCTCCATGTGACCTCCATTTCTGTGATTCTGTTCCTGTTCTAGTTGTTCATTTAGTTTGCTTTTTAGGTGTGGTTGTTAATAACTGTGAGTTTGCTGGCATTTTACTGTTCATATTTTTGATCATCTTTTTCTTAGATAAATCCCTTTAACATTTCATATAATAAGGGCTTGGTGATGATGAACTCCTTTAATTTGACCTTATCTGAAAAGCACTTTATCTTCCCTTCCATTCTAAATGATAGCTTTGCTGGATAGAGCAATCTTGGATGTAGGTCCTTGCCTTTCCATGACTTCAAATACTTCTTTCCAGCCCCTTCTTGTCTGTAAGGTCTCTTCTGAGAAATCAGCTGACAGTCCTTTGTAGGTAACTGTGTCCTTTTCTCTTGATATTTCTAAGATTCTCTCCTTATCTTCAATCTTGAGTTGTGTAATTATGATGTGCCTTGGTGTGTGCTTCCTTGGGTCCAACTTCTTTGGGATTCTCTGAGCTTCCTGGACTTCTTGGAAGTCTATTTCCTTTGCCAGATTGGGGAAGTTCTCCTTCATTATGTTTTCAAATAAGATTTCAATTTCTTGCTCTTCCTCTTCTCCTTCTGGTACCCCTATAATTCAGATGTTGGAACGTTTAAAGATGTCCTGGAGGTTCCTAAACCTCTCCTCATTTTTTTGAAGTCTTGTTTCTTCATTCTGTTCTGGTTGAATATTTCTTTCTTTCTTCTGGTCCACACCGTTGATCTGAGTCCCAGTTTCCTTCCCATCACTATTGGTTCCCTGTACATTTTCCTTTATTTCACTTAGCATAGCCTTCATTTTTTTATCTAATTTGCGAGCATGTTCAACCAATTCTGTGAGCATCCTGATTACCAGTGTTTTGAACTGTGCATCTGATAGGTTGGCTATCTCTTCATATCTTAAGTTGTATTTTTTCTGGACCTTTGATCTGTTCTTTCATTTGGGCCTCTTTTTTTTGGTCTCAGTGCCTGTTACATAGTAAGGGGCAGAGCCTTAGGTGTTCACCAGGGTGGGGCAGAGGTCCCACCCTGTATGTGGGGGAGGGCCTGAGGGGGAACAATGCCGCTTGCCCCACTCTCTGCCGGTTTTCAGTCACTTCCACCCCTATCCACAAGCAAAGTGGGCCCTTCTGGTGCTGATTCCCATGTGCGTGGGTTTGTATACATTCTAGGCCCCTGTGGGTCTCTCCAACGAACTCTCCTATGAGGCTGGGAATTTCTCCCCCTGCTGCCTTAACCCCCACGGGTGTTTTCAATCAGAGGTTTGAGGCTTTATTTCCCCGTGCTGGAGCCCTGGGGTTGCGCAATCTGTTTTGCTCCCACTTTGTTCCTCCAGGTTTATCTGTGCAGGAATATGGGACCACAGGTCTGCCAGTCATTGTCTTGTCGCCAGTCCTCTCTGCCCAGATTCCTGTCTCCACCCCTCCTACCATCTGGATGAATGTGTCTGCTTTAACTCCTTGGTTGTCAGACTTCCACACAGTTTGATTTTCTGTCAGTTCTGGTTGTTTTTTGTTTTTAAATTGTTGTTGTCCTTCTTTAGGTTGTGCGAGGAGACACAGTGTGTCTACCTACGCCTCCATCTTGGCCAGAAGTCACTCTCTCCTACTCCATTCTTAATACAGACCTCCAATCCAGATCATTATCACCACTACATCATGATTATATGACAAGCAAAAACAGTCTCTATCATTAAGGTATGCCAGTACATATTTATGAGACTAATTTTTGTTAAAATATTGGTTATCATGTCACTTTTTTTAAATTTTGAGAGTATGTTATTAAAGCTGGTGACAATGAAACAAGGAAGGGCTTAGGAGAGAAGAAACAATGGGAGAGCTCCCAGGTGGGGCTGCTTTTGGCTTACTGAAAAGTCAGTGAAAAGGGGGCCTTGGAGACAGCTTCAGGAAGTTAGCTTGGGACGAGCTGCCACTGCCTACTCCTCCTTTGGTTGCCAAGTCTCTTGGGGACCCTTAGAGTTTAAAAGAGAACAGTAAAGATGTACCCCACAGAGGGAAGAAAGGCGTGGGCATGCTTCCAAGCAGGAAAATGTGCCCATGTCACTTTTATTTAGTGGTTAATTCATCAAGTCCAAATTCTTCTGCGTATAACTCAAGGTGTTCCCTAAACCAACAACTGTATCCACTCTAGAAAAGGTAACCTATATCCACATATACTAAAGTTATTTCCTTTTTAAAAGGCACTTTGTCTTTATGATACTCCATCATAAGAATGAACTTCCTTCAACTTTTTTGCCAATCCAAATGCTTCCTACTCACAATTCAACCAAGTTTTTCCTACACCATACTAAATTCCCCAACTACTTTCACTGGTCTCCCCATTCTCTGAACTCCTATAACACTTAACTATATGATATAATCTAGCAGATGAGGGGCATTACCCCAAAGAGACTGATCTACAAAAGAATACTTTTACTTTAATAAAAAATTACCTCTTTTTTTCCACATGCATTATCTCCTTAATTATATTATAACTCATGGAGAAAGACTATGCCTTAGGCTATGTTCCCAAAAATGCCTTATACTAATCACTATGTAAGTGCTTTGTGCTTGAATATAAACACAGAGTAAACATACTGTTTCTTACGTATCAAAAAACTCAAGTCGTCTTATAGAATCACAGTGACTGCTACATTAAAATGGATCCATGCCAAAGTCAACTTTAAATGATAGGCTTTAATTAAGGGTTAGAAAAATGAAAATTCTCCAGGATAGTCTTTCCAAGTTAAAATTAAGATGATACTCATCTTCCATCATCAATTGGCATACTGTTACAAAAAATATGGGCAAAAATGGCTATGTTTAGCGGGGAAAAACAAGATTTTTAGAATTGATAGTTGGAATTTCCAGACCTTTTACCTTATTAAGTTCTGTCCGTACCAACAAAACTTCTCCCATGTTGACATCAATAGAAAGGTAATAGTGAGGTATGGTTTGCTTAGATTGCATTAATCGCTGTGCAATAACCTGAAATCAAAGAGATTGAAAAGTCGATTATCTTGAGTTGAGCCAACACTTTACCTAATTCAGGGTTCTGTTTGCCCCTTTACTCTGCTCCCTAGTAATGCTTACCTCAAAAGCATAATTAGATTTGGAAGACGGAGGGCTATACCATACTTAGTCCCTTCTAACAGTATTTAATAGTGACATACTGTTTGTTTATCCCAACTATTTAATTGGCCAAACATCTCTTAAACTAATCATCTAAGATTCTACACTAAAAAAATAAACTCTTAGTGTTTTAAACTATGGATGCAATAAATATGCCCCCAACAGCATAAGTTCCAGATTATGATAATACTCTTACTCGACGAATGTTGCTGATAGGGATGTCTGTGAAGACACCTGTAGGAACTGCTGCCACTCCTGGAGCCGGGGGAGGCACAGCGGCTGCTGGAGCCTATGGGAAGGTAAAAAATACTCTTAGTAACTGGGGCTCAACCTTAGCATAAGCAATTGGGAACAACTACTTATAACTCTTATACAGATGACAGAATAAAAATTAAAAGGCTTACAGAAAAATCTCTATTTCTATCCCAAGAGATCAAAAAGGACTTAGATTGGGATGTGCTTATTCAAGAGTTTTGTTTTTAATTTTTATACTTAGAATTTTGTAGTCATGCTTTAAATGTCATTGTTCTTTAAGCTAGAGTATGTTTAATGATTAGTTTATGCCAAAATAATCTTAGTTTTGCAAAATTATCTTCAAAAAAAGGAATCAAAGCACTGTTAAATTGGAAAGGATTAAGAGAGAAATTTAAACAAGGTAATTCATTTTCTTGAACAGTGTTAAGAAAAATAACAAATCTTTTATTTTAAAGCAAACACCTAAGTAACTAAAACATTTTCCTTACTTTTAGTTGTCTTAACACCTTAACCAATCAAACAGAAGTTGGCTATGTGAATTTAATCCTCGTGGGAATAATTATCCACATTAACTCTAATTAAACAACTTGCAAGCATGCTTTTAAAAATAGGGCCTTGCCCTGACCAGTGTGACTTAGTTGATTGGGCATCATACTGCAAAGCAAAAGGTCACTGTTTCGCTTCCAGTCCAGGAACATGCCTGGGTTACGGGTGTAGTCCCAGGTTGGGGCACATACATTAGAAGCAACCAATCAATGTTTCCCTTACATATAGATGTTTCTCTCCTTCTTTTTCTCCCTCCCTTCCCCTCTCTAAAAATAAGTAATATTTAAAAAAAGATTTTATTTATTTATTTTTATAGGGAAAGGGAAGAAGAGAGGAAGAGATGCATCAATGGATGGTTGCCTCTCATGTACCCCCTAATGGGTACCTGGCTGTCAACCCAGGTATGTGCCCTAGCATGGGAATTGAACCAATGACCCTTTGGTTCGCAGGCCAGTGCTCAATCCACTGAGCTACATCATCCAGGGAAAAAAATAAATAAATTTTTTTAAAAAAATTAAAAAAGAGGGAGTAATGCTTATTTAAACACACAAATAAATAAGTAAGTAAATAAATAAATAAATAATAGGGCCTGGCCATGGCAAGGTGACTCAGTTGGTTGGAGCGTTACCCTGTACACCAAAAGGTTGCGGGTTCAGTCCTTAGTTGGGGCACATACAAGAGGCAACCTATCAATGTTTCTCTCTCATATGGATGTTTCTCTCTCTCTCTCTCTCAAATCAGTAATAAAATAAATACATAAATAAATAACAGGGCCTGAATGAAAAGAAAAAGATTAGAAAAAATTTAGTATCACTATTCAAAAAACCCCAATTTGGAAAGCATGTCAATGTAGTGTATCATCTTTGCTTTTATAGAGGAATGTAATATTCATATCCACATACTGTAGCCAGGGACATTAGACAAAAGAAAACACAGTTCTGGTTAAGCTATTTCATTCATAAATACTGTGTGAAAGGGTCTAACAGGCTGAACAAACCACTTTGCAGGGGACCAAGTGGGAAATAAAAAAGCCAATGTAACTCACAGGAGCAGCTTTAGTAGGCACAAAAGAGTCGATGTCCTTCTTGATGATTCTGCCTTCTGGTCCAGTCCCTGGAAGAGATACGTAAATAACAATCAAATAGATGATAGCCTACTGCTGGTTCCTCAAGGAGGCCAACACTATGATCCTGAAGTGCAAGCTCATAAGATTCTCTTCCAATTCTCTTCCAAAGATTCTCGGAAGGGATCATGGCCTTAATCCTGCCCCTTAAAGTTCTCCCTAAAAATACCAGCTTTTGTCAATTATTAATTTTATTCAGAGTGTTCTTCCTCGATCTGTGGTGGTTCTTTGGTGTTTAACTATAGCAAGTATTCCTCTTTTAAAGTTTTATCTAATTAGTTGTACTTTATTTTTCCATCTTATTTACTTTTAAATTGGGAAATACCAGCATAAAGATAATGCTGAGTACAATTTATACCTCCAAAAGGAAATCTAGCTGCCTCCTCTTGGTTACTTCAAAAAAGCCTTTTTGAACCCTGAACTAGATCTCATTTGGGTTCTAGATTCATTTGCTCATAAAGAATTCCCTTTGTACAGTGTCAACAGTTATGGAAACGACTGTTTTAGATAAATCAGGCAAGTCAATTTTTTCACCCCAGAACAGTGTAAATAACTCTCAGTCATAATGATCTCATTTTTAGGACCATTCATTCCTTACGTGGTGTCCATTTTTCACAGCTTTCTCATAGTATTGAGTTGGCCAAAAAGTCCATTTAGTTTTTTCCATAAAATAAAAGTCACATTTCTCATTTTCACCAATAACTTTATTGATTTGGATATTTTGTATATGTTGGCCATCTCCCACATGGATTGACTGTTCTCAATTAATGTCTCAATTTGACAGCTATCAAGTTTAAATGATCTTCCTGACACCTTGGAGCATCATCCAGAGAGAAATTTCCGGCATGAAACTTCACAAACCAGTTTTGACACATTCGATCAGTCACAGCACCTTTTCCATACACTGCACAAAACTTTTTTCCATTTCAGTTGCATTTTTACCTTTCTTGAAATAATATAGCACAATATGCCAAAAATGTTACATATTTTCTTTCATCTTCAATACTAAAATGGCTACACAAAAATTCACCAATTTTGATTAATTAAAAAAAATGCATGCTGATCTGACAGCTGTCACAATACAATCTAACAAAATTGTTCTGAATGAAGTTCAAGACAACTAAGAACTACTAGAGCCATCTTATGGAAAAATCCAAACTTTTGGCCAACCCAATAGCTGAGGCTGTAAACTGGTCTGTGTTAAGAGTCTCTGAAGGAAACAAGTATGTCACACTCAAGGAAAGATCTCCAAAGTTCTCTTAATAGGTTTAATTTTATTTTCAATTTCCTGCCTTTTGCCATCTATATAATCTCTTAGGTTTAACTTCAGACCCAAGTAGATAATCTTGAACCTTAATTCTAAGAAGATTCAGAATTTAGTTATTAAAATACCTTTTATACAGGCCCACTTCTGGAAAAAATTCGGTCAAATTGATTCATCTTCCCCCAAGGCAGACATTTAAAAAGATTCTCTTTGTTTGCAGTTCATCCCAACTCCTTTCCCTCACTGTGAGAACTGAGTTGGCTAAGATTGTTTATTCTTACCAGGAGCTCTAGAACAGAGGTAGCAGTATCCCTATTAGATTCCCCTCCTTTATAAAAGACAGAAACCATAACCTCCCCTTAAAAACAAAGCTGATCTGGACACCACAAGCCCTCAAAAGGAGGAAAGTGGCAGTACTGCTTTGCCTTATGCTAACCTTCAGCCACCTGCAAGAATTTCCTATTAGGAGTTAGTTGAGATCTTTTCAATTCTTTTGCCTATTTCTCTAAGAAGGAACAAGCCATCGTAAAGCAATATGATAAAGGGAAGAATACTAACTAGGATAAAAAATGTAGGGTTGTTGTCAAACACAAACTAAACATAACTATAGTCACTTAACCTCATCTGGTCTTCTGTCCCATCTATAGAAAAGAAATGATAATACCAGCTCCTGCTCACAGGGATGTTGTGAGGATAAAATGGGATAGTGGTAAAACTGCCAGTTAAAAAAAACACTCACAAGGATGTGAAGTACAGCATAGGGAGCACAGTCAATAATACTGTAATAACTCTGTATGACGTCCCATAGGTATGAGACCTATCAGGGTGAACACTTCATAAGGTATATAAATGTCTAGTCACTACTGGTGAACACCTAAAACTAGTATAACATTGTATGTCAACTGCAAAATTGAAAAACGGGATAATGATGTGAAAGTGCTTTGAAAAAGAAAATACAGTATGGGTAACTCTGAGACAAATCAAACTCTGAACATCAGGATTTAAGATTTGAAAGTTTCTCCCCAAATGATTACATTTTGGTTAAATTTGCTGAGTAATCTGTCCCTCTGGGGAGGGGAAGGGGACTGGAGATTAAGCCGAATAACCAATGGCCAATGATTTCATCAACCATGTCTTCTTACTGAAACCCTTATAAAAATAAAAACTCTTGAAGAAGGAGATTTGGAGAGTTCCCAGGTTGGTAAATACATCACTGTGCTGGGAGGGTGGTATCCCCAGAGAGGGTATGGAAGCTCTGCACCCCACCCAACCTACAACCCCATACCTTGTCCTATGCATGTCTTCTACTTGTTCCTGAGTTGCATCCTTTACAAACAACTGGTAATAGTAAATAAAGAGCCTCCCTGAATTCTATGAATTGTTCTAGTAAATTGGTGAACCAGAGGTGGGTGGGGGGTTCTTAGGAACTTCTGATTTACAGCCAGTGGATGAAAAGTACGGGTGGTCCCCAGGACTTGTAACTGTCATCTGAAGTTGGAGCAGACTGATGGGAATGAACCCTTAAACCAGGGGTGTCCAATCCATGGCCCACGGGCTGCATGCAGCCCAGGATGGCTATGAATGTGGCCCAACACAAAATTGTAAATTTACTTAAAACATGATGAGATTTTTTTTGTGGTTATGTGTCACAATGTCATGTAAAATAAACGTACGTACGCTCTTGCTATTTGTATGCATGCGTGGCTTCAGTTTTATGGCGGTGTGCAGCTTCCAGTGTGTTATCCTACCAGGGGCACATAGTAGAATTGACACCATCAGACGTTACATGTGCTCATGGTGACTTAGCGGGACAGTGATCATCAATAATATTTCAACCTACTATTGCAACGTTAGGTGTTTAATGTTATTTACGAGTCAGGTAAGCATTCTTACTTGATTATTAAAGGTACTTCCACACCTTGGCAGTGCCTCACACGTCACCTGCCAGGCTTTATCATTGGCCCTCTGCCTTGCCCTGCATCAGCAGCCAAGAGGGCCACTGGAAGGGCCCAAAACTTGCTTTCTATTTCCCTGTCAATTAATTTTCATAATAAAAATAAAGTCCCTTACATATTACTATTTTTTTAATCCCAGCATGTCTTCCATAATGTCTCAATAGAAAAAAGAACCCCAACCTGAACAGAGGAGGATATATGGGGGGCCCATAGACACATGAAAAAATGCTCAACAACACTAGCCGTCAGGGAGAACCAAGATGGCGGCGTAGGTAGACACACTGCGCCTCCTCGCACAACCAGAACTGACAGAGAATCGAACAGCAAGGGGGACCGACACCAAGGAAATAAAAAATAAACATTCATCTAGACCAGTAGGAGGGGCGGACATGGGCACTGGGGTGGAGAGGACTCGCGTGGCTGTGGCGGGACTGAGACTGGCGGAGTGTGGGACTAGCGGGGCAGGCAGTCAGAGCACTAGCAGACCCTGCGGCCACACATCCACGCAGATAAACCAAGAGGGCCGGACTCGGAGTGGCGGAGAGCGAGGCAGGCAGAGTGAGGGTAGCACACCGCAGCCCCACATTCGAACATAGATAAACCGAAGGAACTGCGGGGAGCAAAGCAGACTGTGCAACCCAGGGCTACAGCTCCGGGAAATAAAGCCTCAAACCTTTGACTGGGAACACCTGTGGGGGTTGGGGCGGTAGCAGGAGAGACTCCCAGCCTCATGGGAGAGGTTGTTGGAGAGACCCACAGGGGCCTAGGGTGTGCACGGGCCCACCCACTGGGGAACCAGCACCAGAGGGGCCCAGTTTGATTGTGGGTATCGGAGTGAAGGATTGGAATCCAGAGAGTGAGGCGGGCGCTGTTGCTCCCTCACGGCCCCTCCCCCACATACAGCGTCACAGCACAGGGACCAGCATTACCCCGCCCCAATGAACACTTAAGGCTCCGCCCCTTTAAGTAACAGATGCACCAAGACAAAAAAAAAAAAAAAATGACCCAAATGACAGAACACTTCAAAGCTCCAGAAAAAATACAACTAAGCGAGGAAGAGACAGCCAACCTATCGGATGCACAGTTCAAAACACTGGTTATCAAGACTCTCACAGAATTGGTTGAATTTGTTCGAAAACCAGATGAAAAAATGAAGCCTATGCTAAGAGAAACAAAGGAAAATGTACAGGGAACCAACAGTGATGTGAAGGAAACTAGGACTCAAATCAATGGTGTAGACCAGAAGGAAGAAAGGAACATCCAACCAGAAAAGAATGAAGAAACAAGAATTCGGAAAAATGAGGAGAGGCTTGGGAACCTCCAGGACATCTTGAAACGTTCCAACATCTGAATTATAGGGGTGCCAGGAGAAGAGGAAGAACAAAAACTTGAAAACTTATTTGAACAAATAATGAAGGAGAACTTCCCTAATCTGGCAAAGGAAACAGACTTCCAGGAAGTCCAGGAAGCTCAGAGAGTCCCAAAGAAGCTAGACCCAAGGAGGAACACACCAAGGCACATCATAATTACATTGCCCAAGATTAAACGCAAGGACCTATATCCAAGATTACTGTATCCAGCAAAGCTATCATTTAGAATGGAAGGGAAGATCAAGTGCTTCTCAGATAAGGTCAAGTTAAAGAAGTTCATCATCATCAAGCCCTTATTACATGAAATGTTAAAGGGAGTTACCTAAGAAAAAGAAGATCAAAAATAGGAACAGTAAAAATGACAGCAAACTCACAGTTATTAACAAGCACACCTAAAACAAAAACAAAAGCAAACTAAGCAAACAACTAGAACAGGAACAGAACCATAGAGATGGAGATCACATGGAGGGTTGTCAATAGGGGAGTAGGAGGGGGAGAGGGGGGAAAGGTACAGAGAATAAGTAGCATAAATGGTAGGTAGAAAATAGACAGGGGGAGGGTAAAAATAGTGTAGGAAATGTAGAAGCCAAAGAACTTGTAAGTATGACCCATGGACATGAACTATAGGGGGGAATGTGGGAGGGAGGGGGTGGGCAGGATGGAGTGGAGTTGAGGAGGGGGGGAATGGGACAACTGTAATAGCATAATCAATAAATATATTTTTTTATAAACCAAAAAAAAATTAAAACCACCAAGAGATACCAATTCACACCTTTCAGAATGGTCATCATTAACAAATCAACAAACAAGTAGTGCTGGCAAGGTTGTAGAGAAAAGGGAACCCTAGTGCACTGTTGGTGGGAATGCAGATTGGTGCAGCCACTGTGGAAAACAGCATGGAATTTCCTCAGAAAACTGAAGATGGAACTGCCTTTCCATCTAGCGATCCCACTTCTGGGACTGTACCCTAAGAATCCTGAAACACCAATTCAAAAGAACCTATGCACCCCAATGTTCATAGCAGCATTATTTATAATAGTCAAGTTCTGGAAACAGCCTAAGTACCCATCAGTAAATGAGTGGATCAAACTGTGGTACAGCCCTGGCTGCTGTGGCTCAGTGGATTGAGTGCCTGCCTGCAAACCAGAGGGTGGCTGGTTTGATTCCCAGTGGGGCACATGCCTGGGTTCCAGGCCAAGTCCCTGGTAGAGGGGAGTGTGAGAGGCAATCACACATTGATGTTTCTCTCCCTCTCCTCACCTCTCTCTCTATATATAAATAAGTAAATATCTTTTTTTTAAAAAAACTGTGGTACATTTACACAATGGAATACTACTCAGCAGAAAGAATTCCTACCCTTTGCAACAGTATGGATGGAACTGTCTTATTGCATTATGCTAAGTGCAATACGCCAAGTGGTGAAAGACAAATACCATATGATCTCACCTATAAGTGGAACCTAATCAACAAAAGAAACAAATGAACAAAATAAAACCAGAGATATGGAAATAAAGAACAAACTGACAGTGACCAGAAGGGAGGGGATTAACGGGGGGAAGAAGGGGAAGGGGCAAGCAAAGGAACATGAATAGAGGACTCGTAGACATGGACAATGGGGAGTATGGACTGTGGGATTGGGGGTACAGGGCAGGGGAGAGCAATGGGGGAAAGGCAGAACAACCGTAACTCAACAACAAAAAAGAAAAAATAACCCCCCAAAAGAAAAATTACAGATGAAGGAAGGCTGTTCAGTGAAAAGTGCGCAGGTGACTACTTTTTTGTTGAGGCAAATAGTAAGATGCTCTGCTTAATTTGTAGGGAATTTGTGCAAGTTTTCAAAAACTATAATTTTAAAAGGCATTAGATACAAAAACATGTTGCTAAATTCAATGTGAATGAAGGATCATGTCATGACAAAACAGTGGAACTGAAGAAACGTCTGTCTTCTCAAGAATTTTTTCAAAAAGTTACAACTCAGGCGGATTCCATTGTAAAAGCTAGTTATGTGGCAGCATATTTAATAGCAAAAATATCAAAACCATTTACTGGTGACGAGTTTATTAAGCAATGTATAGAAAGCATGGAAGATATAATGTGCACTGAAAAAAAGGGGGATATTTCTAAAATCAGTTTGTCTCACCAGACTATAGCCAGGTGAATTGAAGAAACTGGAAAATCTATCGAAAGAAGTTTGCAAAGTAAAGCTGCTAATTTTAAATTTTATGCTTTGGTGATGGATGATGGCAGTGATGCTACAGATACGGCTCAACTTGCCGTTTTTATTAGAGGTATTGATGACAAATATAATGTCACTGAAGAAATGGCTTCTTTTGTGCCATTAAAAGACACAACTAAATCAAGAGATTTGTACGAAGCAGTAAAAAAATACATTAAAGCTATTTTCTCTGGCCATTGTCAACATATCTGGTATAGTTACTGATGGTGCCCCAGTGATGGTAGGTAAAAGAGAGGGACTTTTAAAAGTAATAGAAGATGATGCAATTGCCAACCAAAACTCATGTTTGATGAAGTATCACTGCATAGTACACCAAGAAAATTTATGCACAAAAGCTTTAAAATGGATAATGTCATGCAAATCATCATCCAGTCTGAATTTCTAAGAGCCAAGGGATTGAATCATCAACAATTTCAGGAATTCCTTAAAAGTACTGATAATGACTATGATGACATCATTTACTTTTCAGAAGTAAGACAGCTAAGTCGAGGCCAAATGTTGAAAAGATTTTTCGTTAGTGACATGTTATCAAGTCATTTATGGTATCAAAAAACAAATTTGTGCCGAAACTTGACGATGAAAATTGGCTTACAGATTTAGCATTTTTGGTGCATTTAAATGCTCTTAAAATGAGTTAAGCATGCGTCTTCAAGGTGAAAACCAACTTATCAATACAATGTTCCAAACTATAACAGTGTTCCAAATGAAACTGAAATTACAGCAAGCTCAAATTAAGGCAAACGATACTATGCATTTGCCACATTGGCTAAATACAGACATTTGAACAGTGAAAAATAAGCATCCTAGCTTTTTGATCTGATACAAGAATTTGAAAACAGACTTCAAGATTTCCGGGAAAATAATCAGTATTTTGTTATATTTGCGACTCCACTTTCAGTCAACATAAATATGTTACCTGCCAGTTTTCAAATGGAATGCACAGAGCTGCAATCTGACATTGAACTTAAAGAAAAAATTGATCATGTCTCTTCACTGGATTTTTATAGGTCCTATCTTCCCAGAGACAACTACCTCTTGCTTCACAATCACACATTATTCATGTCATCACTATTTGGCAGCACCTACTTTTGCAAGCAACTATTTTCAAGAACAAAACACATTAAGAGTAAAATTACAACCAAAATACTGATGAGCACCTTGAGAACTCACTGAGAATTGCAACTACTCTCAGACCAGATACTGATGTACTAGTTTCTCAAATATCATGTCAAACATCCCACTAGTTTGATGTCGCCCTTTTTTCTTTTACTTTTATAATAAAAAAATATTTAAAAAATCAATGATGTTTTATTACTTAGATATGCACATTTTCTGTATTAGTGATCACAAACTTGGGACCTGCTTGACAATTTTAAAAGATTATCGAAAGGGCCGCTGCATAATTAGGGTTATTATGTGAGGACTTTTTTTTCTTATCTGTGGTGGCAGATATCACGAAAATTATACATGGACCTTTTTTTTGCTCACCCACTTTCATTACTGTTTGTGTATTTAATGTGTGGCCCAAGACAACTCTTCTTCCTGTGTGGCTCAGAGACACCAAAAGGTTGGACACCCCTGCCTTAAAGCGT
Source organism: Desmodus rotundus (assembly GCF_022682495.2). Taxonomy (NCBI): domain Eukaryota; kingdom Metazoa; phylum Chordata; class Mammalia; order Chiroptera; family Phyllostomidae; genus Desmodus; species Desmodus rotundus. Next base: position 82,597,288 of record NC_071391.1, on the reverse strand, counting down.
GGAATCCAATGCTAATTCAGGATAGTTAGTGTCAAAATAGGATTGAATTGCTGGGTACCAAGTTGATGTTGTAGAACTGATTGTTGGTGTAGGAAAAAAAACACATTTGGTGTCAAAAGTGGTGTCAGAAAACGCCACACAATCACTGATCCTTTCAGTTTACTTATTGTAAACCACTTCCTCCTTTTACTATAAAATTCATTCAACTTCATCAAGACCTTCACTCCAGACTCCTCTGTTCTCATCACCTATGTCTCCCTCTTTCCTTCATTTCCTTCTTACCCAGCTTATAATCTATAGATCACTGTTATATTCACTCCCTTGTCAAACTCTAAAATGTCTGCATTCTCAACGCCAGCACCAGAGTTACTTAATGTTGCTGGAGGAAGAAAGTACACACCAAACTGACTATACTATAAATTCAGAGTCACAAACCTAAACAGACACACAAAAATACGTTGAAATTATGTTTTCCTTGAATTCACTTTCCCAGTCTCTGAGAACACTAAACAATCTAACCTCAAACCTCCACACACTCATTCTCCAGCTGATACTCTCTCCCTTCATATTTGTCTGATCAAAGAGCAGCAACCAGAGGTACTCTCCTCATCCAGCTCCAGAACCCGTACTTGTACCTATTATGCTATACTCCTTTTCTGTTCATTTGATCCTTTATTGTTGGTAATAAAACCATCTGAAACTGAAATCTTATCTGTCTTACAAGAAAATGTTGTTTAAATAATAAGTGATCACCTAACTCTAACTGCACAGTAAGAATACTGGATGTTTCCACTTAAATCTTTAGCAAGGTTGCCAGTGTTGCTAACAAATGATCCTTCTTTACTTGTCTAAATTCTTCAGATACAATTATTAACCCAGTCCCTCTTCCCCGTAAAATTCCAATTTACCATATTTTTCGGACTGTAAGACACACCAGACCATAAGACACACCTAGGTTTTAGAGGAGGAAAATAGGAAAAAAAAAATTGAAGCAAAAAATATGCTAAAATATTTAATAATATCCTTTAAAGCAGAAATCCTTTTCTGCTTTGACATCTCTCCACAATTACAGTAGATTCAGCAGGAGACTACGATACGTAATTGTATCTTTCTACAAAATACAGTAATGACAGAACTATCAGCACTGTGTCCTTCATAGTTATGGGGGCACTGTAGCTGAGAACACCAGTGGATGACGCACTGTTATGGAGGGGGTCTGCTGCTGACACTGTTATGGGGGATCTGCTGCAGACACTGTTATGGGGGGATCTGCTGCTGACACTGTTATGGGGGGATCTGCTGCTGGAGGGCCACAGGTTGTGCAACACTCTTGTATGGGGACAGCAGTTTTGCACAACCTGTGTGGCTCTGCAGCTGTTGCCAAATTACAGCTCCCATCATCCCAACCTGTCCAAACATGATGGGAGTAGTAGTTTTGCAATAGCTGCAGGGCCACACTGACAGGTGACCCTGCAGTGGAATTTGCCTATGTTAATGTTAATGGGGGACACACCAGTCACATGATGGAGGCACCTACGGGTGCTGCAGGCTTTCCTCTCCTAACGTGCCTGCACCGCCTGTACCCTCCTCCCTAGCACTATAGTATGCTGCAGCAGGGACTCCGCTCCTGCCTCCCTTGCTTCGCACTGCTGGGACACCCCCTCCTCCCAGCCCAGGGCCCCGCAACATTGCCCCACTCCTGCTGCCACTGGCTTCCTGCAGTGGTGACTGTGCTCCTGCCTCCTGTGACCCCGCTCCACCGCCCGCCTGCAGTGAGCTAGATAAGCTACATCAGACTATAAGACGCGCCCCCATTTCCCCCCCAAATTTGGAGGGAGAAAGTGTGTCTTATAGTTCGAAAAATACAGTACATGTTGTCCCTGATTCTAATCACATATAAAGAATGGCAATATACTAGTTACATACATTAAGATCGAAAAACAGGTTTTATTACAAAGTTACAAGATTACAAGAATCCTCTGAGGTCCAAATAATTTACAACATTTTATTCTTGCAACTTCGGTGATTGGCTTGCTTTCTAACCACAAAACAACAGATTGCGAACATAGTAACCAGCACTGTATGCCCATAGCTGGACAACTGGGAAAATAACCATTATTTTCTGGAGTAATTTGAGTAACCCAAACAGAAGGCAGCATAGGGTAGTGGGACGAATAAAGCTTTGGAATTAAAGAAATCCAGATTCAAACTGTAACTTTACTACTTAACAGAAAGGGAGATCCTTCAAGAGTCTATTTTCTTTTTTTTCAATATATTTATTGATTATGCTATTACAGTTGTCCCATTTCCCCCCCACTCCACTCCATTCTGCCCACCCCCTCCCTCCCACATTCCCCCCTATAGTTCATGTCCATGGGTCATACTTATAAGTTCTTTGGCTTCTACATTTCCTACACTATTCTTACCCTCCCCCTGTCTATTTTCCACCTATCATCTATGCTACTTATTCTCTATACCTTTCCCCCCTCTCCCCCTCCTACTCCCCTATTGACAACCCTCCATGTGATCTCCATCTCTATGGTTCTGTTCCTGTTCTGGTTGTTTGCCTAGTTTGCTCTTGTTTTTGTTTTAGGTGTGGTCGTTAATAACTGTGAGTTTGCTGTCATTTTTACTGTTCCCATTTTTGATCTTCTTTTTCTTAGGTAAGTCCCTTTAACGTTTCATATAATAAGGGCTTGGTGATGATGAACGTCTTTCACTTGACCTTATCTGAGAAGCACTTTATCTTCCCTTCCATTCTAAATGATAGCTTTGCTGGATACAGTAATCTTGGATATAGGTCCTTGCATTTAATCTTGGGTAATGTAATTATGATGTGCCTTGGTGTGTTCCTCCTTGGGTCCAGCTTCTTTGGGACTCTCTGAGCTTCCTGGACTTCCTGGAAGTCTGTTTCCTTTGCCAGATGAGGGAAGTTCTCCTTCATTATTTGTTCAAATAAGTTTTCATTTTTTTGTTCTTCCTCTTCTCCTGGCACCCCTATAATTCAGATGTTGGAATGTTTCAAGGTGTCCTGGAGGATCCTAAGCCTCTCCTCATTTTTCCGAATTCTTGTTTCTTCATTCTTTTCTGGTTGGATGTTGCTTTCTTCCTTCTGGTCCACACCGTTGATTTGAGTCCCAGTTTCCTTCACATCACTATTGGTTCCCTGTACATTTTCCTTTGTTTCTCTTAGCATAGTCTTCATTTTTTCATCTGGTTTTCGAACAAATTCAACCAATTCTGTGAGAGTCTTGATAACCAGTGTTTTGAACTGTGCATCCGATAGGTTGGCTATCTCTTCCTCGCTTAGTTGTATTTTTTCTGGAGCTTTGAAGTGTTCTGTCATTTGGGTCATTTTTTTTTTTTGTCTTGGTGCATCTGTTACTTAAAGGGGCGGAGCCTTAGGTGTTCACCGGGGCAGGGTAACACTGGTCGCTGTGCTGTGACACTGTACGTGGGGGAGGGGCCTAGAGGGAGCAATGGCGCCCGCCTCACTCTCCACCAGATTTCAATCTTTCACTCCGCTTCCCACAATCACACTGGGCCCCTCTGGTGCTGGCTCCCGAGTGGGTGGGCCTGTGCACACTCTAGGCCCCTGTGGGTCTCTCCAACGACCTCTCCTGTAAGGCTGGGAGTCTCTCCTGCTGCTGCCCCCACGGGTGTTTTCAATCAGAAGTTTGAGGCTTTATTTCTCCGAGCTGGAGCCCTGGGTTGCATGGTCTGCTTTGCTCCCGCCGTTCCTCCCGGTTTATCTACGCGAGAGTGTGGGGCCGCAGGGTGCTACCCACTGCTCTGCCTGCCCCATTCTCTGCCACTCTTGAGTGTGGCCCTCTCGGTTTATCTGCGCGAATGTGGGGCCGCAGGGTCTGCTAGTGGTCAGACTGCCTGCGCCATTTGTCCCACACTCCGCCAGTCTCAGTCCCGCCACAGCCACGCGAGTCCTCTCCACCCGGGTGCCGTCTCCGCCCCTCCTACCGGTCTGGATGAATGTTTATTTTGTATTTCCTTGGTGTTGGACCCCCTTGCCGTTCGATTCTCTGTCAGTTCTGGTTGTGCGAGGAGGCGCAGTGTGTCTACCTACGCCGCCATCTTGGTTCTCCAAGAGTCTATTTTCATATCCAGAAACATGTAATGATAATTCTCCAAAAAATGTTGCAAATTAAATGTGGTATTAAGTGATTAGATAATCCCTTAATTATCTTACATTAAACTTTATCTTAATTTTAGTTTAAAAACATTTATTTAAATACCAGGCAATAATAACAATGTGAACAAAATGAGTATGTTTTGACTACTTTTATATTGTACTATTCTAAGCATTTCACCTATTTTGATGCACACTATTATCTTAGTTTTATAGATGTAAAGACAGATGAATTAAGTAATTCATCTAAAGACATATACAAGCTAAGTAACTGACCAAAGAACATATTACACAGAAAAATGATAAAGCCAAAATAAAAATCTAGATGGTGTGATTCAAGACCCCATGCTCTTATCACTAAGCTATACTTTTCTCTGGGGAGAAAGAGATGAGTAAAATACTTTCCTTTGCCCTCTTGGAGTTTTACTTTAGTTTTATGTCAATTTTATTATTTTAAGTCATTTCTAATCACCCAAATTTCATGTTATGTTTACGTATTTGTTACAGTCAGTCCAGCACTAATAGACATTTCATATTATATAATCAATTCCTATAATCTAGCTGTGCTGAATAAGCACATTATATATATTCTTAAAGATTTTATTTATTTTTAGAGAGAGAAGGGAGGGAGAAAGAAAGGGAGAGAAACATCGGTGTGAGAGAGAAACATCGATCGGCTGTCTCTTGTATGCACCCTAACCAGGGACCAAACTCACAATCCAGGCCTGTGCCCTGACCAGGAATCAAACCTGGGACCTCTTGCTTTGCGGGACAACGTCCAACCAAGCCACACCAGTAAGGGCAAACACATTACATTTTTACCAATAATTAAGCAGTTCCCACAAATAGACAATTTTAAAAAGCCATCTAAATTATATAGGCAGATCTTAGACTAAGTCTCCCAAGGCTGTGGTGGCAACAGAGGACATACTTCCCTTGCTCATTCTTCTCCTTGTTATCCCAGATAAGACAACTATATATAGTTGTACTTACTAGTCTTAAGGAAGAAACTCAACCCAATTTTAGCTTTATAGCTCCATTCCATAGAAACAGACTTACCTTTCACTTGTGTTAGGTCAATTCCTTTTTCTGCTGCCAATTTCTTTGCAAGAGGACTAACAAACAACCTTCCCTTTGGTCCAGCAGGAGTAGCTGGGCGAATGGCTGATGGTGTAGGGGCTACAGGTTGGGGAGTTGGAGGAACAGGGGTCACCTTTTTAAAAAAGTTACAAACTGTTAATTTACCACTGCAAAGGTTGGTCTAAAAGATCAACAGTCTAAGTTATAAGTCAGAGCTATTTTAATTAAGTAACTTTCACCTTTTTTCCAAAGAGCATAATGCACAGTTTTGTCTCTTAACCAACATAATACAGCTATATGAATAATAGCAATACTTTATGTCAAAAACAAAACAAAGTCAAATTCTCTTACTCCATCACAATACAGAGGCATGGAATTTAATATTGCTGACCAGTACACACAGCAACCTTACAGCCTTTCTTCACTTCACTTTCTTGCTGCTTTTTTATTTTCATTCTCTTACATCACCAACATCATTTTTATTTTTACTTAATTTCAAAATAAAAAATTATGCTGGAAGGTTCCATGTTGAAAGTACCTTAAGAAATAAACCAAAACTACCACTCTCCAGCTTCCTATGAATGCATGGCAATCAGAAATCAAGTTTTCTGACAGAAATGTATACCTAGTCTACACATGTATCTGGCATATGCAGAAGCCTTGTTATAGTGTTATCAGTACTCAAAGTTCATACAAGTTCATGTTATAGGTATATAGAATATAGTGTATAGTATACAGTGTCAGACTAAATTCTATGCAAAACAAGCCATGTTATGTCAAGGTTCAAATATATTATAAATATAAGCCTGACCCCCTTAATATGTGAATATCAACAGGACTGACAGTGACAAAGATTACACAGCAAATTCTATAGAAAAGGGGGAACAAAGCATTACCTTCTATATGCATATCAACATCTAAAGCAGAAAAGGAACATGTCCCCTCAGCTTTGTTCTCAGCACGACTCAAGACAGCAGGAAAAAAAGGAAAGCTACAAGGATCAAATTATTGACCATTAGGTAAATGGTGCAGAGCCACACCCCCTGTAGGTCTCCATAAATGCTGACTACTTCCTTTCTCATTCATAGAATCTTAGAGCTACAAGGAATCTAGAATATCATCTAATCTGATCTTTGAATTCAGAAAAGAATAAAATAAGTGTTCCCTCAATTTTGGAGGCATACCTACCTGGGGAGGAGTAGGTGGCGGTGCTTGTGGTTTTAAATCAGTTACTTCTGTTGGCCTATAGTCAGCAAATGCTGGTATATCTGCCTCTTTTTCTACAATGATACAGAGTGGTGTTCCTAGAGGGACATCTCTTGTTCCTTCTGGGACCAGGATTTTTGCCAAGTAACCTTCTTCTTGTACTTCAAAACCTTAAACAGAAAGAAAAACTAACATGGAACTTAAAGGGCTCCCTACTCCTTTAAATTCAAAACAGTTTTATGTAGGAGGTTCTTCTCCTTCAAACTAGCTACATAACCTTTTGCAGCTATTTAACCTTTGTGTCTCAGCTTCTTTACCTACAAAATGGGGATAATAATAGAACGCACATCATAGGCATGTTATGAAAATTAAATGATTCAGTATTTTTCAGGTATTTAGAAATAGTACCTGGTACAAAGTAAATACTAAATAAGTATCTATTAAATAAAACTATGAGAGATTACAGACAGTGGTTGGTTCTAAACATTCTCCTAAAAACATTTCCATGGGCAGACCCTATGCAGACCCACAAGACTCTCAGATGGCATTAATTGTACTAGTACGAATCAGAACCACGTGGATGTTAAACAAAGGGAACTACTAGCCTTGACAGTGATGTGGGATTACATTACTAAAAGCATTTTTTGAGTTTTTCAAAGGGGTTATAATTGGTATTACACCAAATATTTCAACATAAAGAAATACAGTATTACTAGGGCTTCTATGGTGTTGACAACTTACATTTCATTTCAGCTGCTGCTTTTCCTACAAGGAACTCACACATGAAGGGTTGCAAACAAAACTAAAGCCACTGCAGAAGACAACAGTTGCCTTCTGGATCTTGGCTTTCTTTGGTGTTGTGCCTCTCCCTGATGAACACATCTTTGATGAATGCTTCTACATCCCAATTAAGAAATATCAAATAACAGATATTTTTTTAAAAAAATAAAGGACTTCAAGGCCACAATAGAGTTTAAAAAGTTTGACCAAGGTCTTATTTCTCTAGTTATTAGTCTCTAGAATATCAGCCTCTATGGCACCATTGGTATTTACAGGGGATACTGGTATGCAAAGCAGATCTATTGTCATCAAGGTTTTTTGTTTGTTTCTCTCTTTTTAACAAACAGAATCCTTTCTTCTAAGACAATCTATGGGGAAAAGCACAAGGTGCAAAAAGATGTCCTACTTGTTAAGTCCTCTTTTGCCCATGGAATCATGGGGTTTAAACCAATGATTTAAAAAAAAAACAACAAAAAAACCCCCACACACCAATGATTTCGTGATTTCAGAACACAATCTGAAAAAGACTAATGCAGAGGGTGCCCAGAATCACCTATTGCATGTCTGGGGACTGGACAGGAAAGAAGATATTTATCTACAAAAATGTATAAATATTATATGGTTATCTATGTGGGTTTTGTTCTGAGCATAAAAATGAATAGAAAATATATGGAAATATGGTATCTGAACATATATCTATATATTTATTTTCTATCAGTCATTTCTCAAACTATGAAAACAATCTAAACCCTGGTTTCAGTTTTCCCTAAAAGTCATCTTAAATTCTTTGGTAGTTCCTGCCTTGGAAGTTATTTTTTCTCCTGTTTCCTCTTTTTTTCCCTTGCTCACTTTAGAGAATGGCAGTTCTGACATTGCTTCTCAATAACATAATAAGGATAAAAAGCAAACTCGGGCCTAAAAATAATCTAAACTGACATATCCCTGACTCAATGGAAGTGCCAAATCTGACTATGCACACTTTTGCTATCAAATATCCTCTTCCAGGAAATGAATCCCAAGAATTAAAATGTTTCATGTTATCACTCACTCATTATAGGATAGGACGGCAATCCTCTTCCCTCATTGGAAAACTCAGTGTCTCAACCATTAAGAGCTGAAGAAATCTCACCTATAGTGGCCTTGTCAGTCTCTATCTCTGCCAATAAGTCTCCTTCACTTAGCTTCTCACCCACTTTTTTTTCCCATCTCTGAACAGTGCCCATGGTCATGGTGGGAGAGAGGGCAGGAAGAACCACCTGTAGAAACAAACAATTACTGTTTAATATGGGCAAGTCTCGAGCACGATGGCATTCAGGCAAGCTTAGTTTCATAGAGTGATAGTGACCATGACAATCTAACCTCCCATGTGCCCGATACCCCCATAACAGCAAAAGTTCAGTGCTCAATAGTGTCCCACCAGTTAAATTATCCTTAGAATCTAAAGGTGTCTCATATCAGTGATACCCTGAACCAGCCTCCAAAGTTAAAAGCAAAGAGCAGATGGGAAAGATTATTTTTCTAGGCAGTCAAAATTAACCCCTCAATTTCTAAGCAAAGAGCCTTTTTTCATTTTTTCTAACACTTAGATTAAGATAGAATTTTTCACTTTTCACAGAATGATCTTGGTCTACACTATGCCATTAAAATTTTGCTGTACTCTGTATTAGCATCTATCTTTTTACTCAGAGGAAACTGTATTTCTTCCAAACTTCCCAGATATATTTCCAAGATAAAGAATAACTAATATTAAGAACTCTTCTGCCCTGGCTGGTGTGGCTCAGTGGATTGAGCGCCAGCCTGCAAAACAAATGGTCGCCGGTTCGATTCCCAGTCAGGGCACATGCTGGGGTTGCAGGCCAGGTCCCCAGTAGGGGGAACGTGAGAGGCAACCATCCATTGATGTTTCTCTCCCTTTTTCTCCCTCCCTCCCCCACTCTAAAAATAAAAAATAAATAAAATCTATAAATTAAAAAAAATTTTTTTTTTTTAATTCTTCTTCACTATAGCCACTTCCACACCAATGAATCTAAACACCAGATTGGCTGATCTAAATTAAAAATTGTTGTCCTATTTATATGGCTTGTGTGTCCATTGAATCTAGATGCTTACTTTGGATTACAGATTTTGTTTTTGCAGTTTGTTTAGTTGTGTGTGTCTAATTAATAGTAGGATTATGATGAGAGAAAAATCATTTCAATTGATGTCTCAGGAAGGCTGGAAAAAGGGTAAAACAAAACTTAAAATTCTAATTAGAAAAAATTTTTAAATGTTTTTCGTGTTCAAAATTTGTCATTTTCATCTACTTATCATTAGTGGAGCTGGAATAAAGATGTGGTACATACATACAATGGAATACTACTTAGCCATAAAAAAAGATGAAAGATTGCCATTTGGGACAGTATGAATGTATCTTGAGAGTAATATACTAAGTGAAATAAGTCAAACAGAAAATGAGAACTGTATGATTTTGCTCATGTGTAGGATATAAAAAAAAAAAACAACAAACAAAACACAAACTCACAGATATAATAGAATGGTAGTTACCAGAGGGGAAGGGGAGTGGGAGACGATAGAAAGGGTAAAGGGGGTCAAATACAAGGCAACAGAATGAAAGTAGACTTTGGGTGGTGAGCACGTAATTGCATACACATGTGTTGTAGAACAAGGCTGTACTTCTGAAATTTATGTTATTAACCAATGTTCCCAATAATTTTAATAATAATCCTCACATAAACAAATCAGAGGAGCTGATAATCTCTATGCAGTAAAGGATAATTAAGACATAACCCTAACACTTGCACATAAAGACACAAACGTAAAATGGAGAAAAATAAGTTTTCAGTTAGCCAAAACGTTCATTTAGTTTTTTCTGTATTATAGCTCTAGTAGGGCTTAGTTTTTAACTTCACTGGAAATAATTTTGTTAGACTGTATTCTGACAGTAGTCATATCAGTGCATTTTTTAAAAAATCAAAATAAGTGAATTTTTGTGTAGTCATTTTAATATTGAAGAGGGAAGAAAAAAAGCAACATTTCCAGAGTATTATGCTTTATTGCTTTATTATTTCAAGACAGGTAAAAATGCAACTGAAACACACAAGAAAGATTCATGCAGCATATGGAGAAGGTGCTGTGACTGATCGAATGTGTCAAAAGTGGTTTGTGAAGTTTCTTGGTACTATTGACATTTTGGCCAAATAATTCTTTGCTGTGGGGCTGTCTTATACACTGGGTGTTTAGCAGCACCCCTGGCCTCTACCCCATAGAAGCTAATAGTGGGAGATAGATGACATACTCAACATAGCCAAATCAATAGTTACTGGTGAAAATGAATAATATGTCTTTTATTTTATGGAAAAAACTAAATGGACTTTATGGCCAACCCAATAAGTCTTATGTAGTAAGACAGAATATGCTGAACAAGATGAAATAAATGTGTGAACTGAACACCAGGCAAAACTTGGTCACAAGTGACTGTTAATAATAGATCATGGGCTAGAACATTATGTCCAAAGAAGAATTGATTCCTATACAAAAATTTCTACAAATAAATTAAGTAAAGGAAAAGTTCTAGTCTTAATACTTTAGGAAAAGGACAGCAGGTTTTTATCCATTTCCACTAGCGGAAACACACAAACATCCATCAGTTGCCCTAGTATCTAATCAACTGATTTAGTTTCTTAGAAACTGATTTAGTTAATAGAATCAACAGAGATTGTTGCCTTCAGCTTTGTTGCAATGCTATTATGTGTGTCTATTCTATATTTATTCTTCACTGTCAGTTTTCTCATTTATTAACACTACCTACTGGACTACTTCACCCACTCTTAGAAAATAGAACACCACATGTCAAACGAAAACACCAATTGGGGACTTTCATTCAATAGACAGCACACAAGGCTTACTAAAAACTCTACTTATAGGGGAGTAGGTAGATATAAGTACAAATCATCCTCAAAATCTAATATAATGTTCTTAAATGAGAAATGCCAAGTATAATTCTTTCTACTACATTGTGGTTGAGAAAGGTTAAAGTTAATTGGCCAAGTTAACACACCTGGAAATAACTAGGAGTAAAAGTTGTCATCAATTTTCATGTTTAAATTTCTATTTACTTTCAAATGACAAGAGATAGCCATATTTAATGTCAGCTTCCAGAATGTAATAGCCATCTATGAAAATTAATGAATAAATAATAAACTTTCTAGAGTAAACACCCAGAGGCTGGGCCTCACCTGCATGTGAGTGGGATATGAGCTACCAGGAGCCTGAGCAGAAGGTGTAGGTGGCGAAGAAGTGGCCGCAGGGGTTGGTGCTGGGGCTGCTTGTGGGGTAGATGCTGCTGAGTCCAATGTATAATTTTTAAAGGCCTCAACATCCTCAGGACTAAGAAAGAGAAAGAGTGCATAAGTATAAGGGGGATTATAATGCAGATTTAGCTCCTACAGAAGGATTCTTAGGAGCCTATAACTCCTAAATTGTCAATTCTGGGTTAAAATACTCCACTAATCACCTAAGTGTCAAAAATTACCAGGGTATTACTCACTTTTCAACTGTGATACAGATGATCGATCCAACTGGAACGTCTCTGGTACCCTCAGCAACAAGTATCTTTGCCATGTAACACTCCTCCATGCTCTCAAATCCAACAGTAGCTTTATCGGTCTCAACCTTTCAACACAAAAGTAGGAGCTTAGGCTTGTACTGCCAAGTATGAAGATTATTAGCATGTGAACATTATAGTAGCATTATACAACTCATGTGAAGAAATCACAGATTTGAATTATTAATTTTTTAATTTTTACTATTATTTTTTAATCCTCACCCAAGGATATGTTTGTTTATTTTACTTTACTTTTTTATGTTTATTGATTTCAAAGAGAGAGGAAGGGAGGGGGAGAGAGAGAGAAAAAGCAAGAGAAAGAAACATTGATGTGAGAGAGATACATCACTGGTTGCCCACCATACATGCCCCAACCGGGGATCAAACCCGCAGGCTTTAGGTGTATGAGACGATGCTCAACCAACTGAGCCACCCAGCCAATGCAGAAGGCATTTTTTTTAAACCTTAGCTAAACATTTAGTTTGGTTAGCTGCTGACAACTTATCTAACCAATCTTCTCTAATATCAAGTTGTAATAAGCGTCTAAGTTTCTTAAGCAGAAGGTGTAACTACCCACCCAGAAAGTTAATGCTCAGTCTTAACTAATTACTAATTTAACTAATTCAGTCCCTTCTAACTTATTTCCATATTTTAAAACAACTTACCTCTGCAATTAGTTCACCCTCATTGATTTTTTCTCCTTCCTTTTTCTCCCAACGGGCAATGGTGCCTGCTTGCATTGTGGGGGAAAGAGAGGGCAACGGAACCTGGAGGATAAAAAGGAGAAACACTAAACTTAAAAGGGGCTACATAAATCTCAGTCCGGTTTAATATTTCATACCATTCAATTTAATTTAATGCAAAGAGTTTGAGTCTCACCACACGCTGGGCACAGGGGATATAAAGAGAGTTCCTGCCAGACTCTCTCCAATGACAAGCTTCCTGTCCCAGTGTCCCGTTGGTCTGACAGAGCAAGTATTGTACCTTAGCAGACATTCACGTAGAGCCCCAAGTTTGGGGCTCTTCTTTCAATGGAACCAGATCAGGAGAGGGAGGCTCAAGAGTTACAGCAAAGCTGCGTAGTGGAAAAGAGACAATGACATATACTGATAGGGGGGTTGAGGTCCACTGAAGCCTCTGAGAAAATATCCAAGGCCAAGAAGACAACCCTGAAGGACAAAGGGGTCCTGAGAAGTACAGGTCTGGGGCTCACCTTCTGATGCGGGGGAAGACTATACCAGCGGCGGCCAGGCGCTCCCAACAGCTGCAGCAGAAAGCGATTCCGTGGTGTGGCCCACGAGCCCGGACGCCAGCCGCAGAGTACCCGGCCTCTACAATACCGGGTGGTCGCGCTCTTGCAACGAGCCGGAGCTGGACCAACCCGCGGGGCCACGCACGGAACTCCCGGTTCCTCCCACAAGGCGGTCCGCCGAGCCCCGAATCCTGCCCTGGGAGCCGCATTCTGGGCCCGTCGCGCACAAACGCGCCACATACTACCACTGCCCACAACACCCCCAAACCAACGCCGTCCCCGGAGTGACCTCTCCAAGAGCAGTGCGGCGTTGCCGTCAACCAACCCGCGCAGCCGCACGTTGTCGTAAAACGGGCTCCAAAAACTAGCCCCACCCTCTTCCCCTCACTAGAAACGTATTTAACGACCCCCTTTCGGGGCCGGCTGGCGGGGGAGAGTGGTCCTAAGTGCGTGAGGGCGGTTACTTTGGGACCTCGGAGCGGGAGAGTTGAGGCGGAGCCAACGCAGACTCAAATTTGGGAGAAATAAGACCTTGCGGAGAGCGGAAGGTAGTGGAGTCTTAGGTGAGGGACCTCCGCGAGGATGAGGTCCGAGCGAGGTGAAGGGCACGCCCGAAAGGTAGAGGCCTAAAAGGGCTGCGAAGGCCCGGATAACCCGCAGAGTGGTGCGGGAAGGGCTGAAGGGAGTGACCAAATTCTAAAGTGAAGCCGGAGGACCGCTGGCCGCTGAGAGCCTTAGGCCAAGGGGCGAGGTTTGGAACGTTCGTGGAGAGAGGTGGGAGCAGGGACCGCCTGAGGGCTAGTCTGAGAGTCCCCGGGTGCGTGCTCGGCCTTGACTCGCTCTGCCGGGGTGTCCAGCTCTGCGCAGGCTGTGTTACAAAGATTTAATTTCAGGTTTGTGGCCCAACGGGAAACCAGAATGAACAGGTTTTCCAGCCAAATGGTGTCAAGGGCAGCCAAGTGAAGATACATTCCGACATCCAGCTGTACTGTAGCAGGATTATGCATATTCCCTATATGAAGATACAAATTTACGAGAGATTTGCGTTTCTGAAATGCCATAACATCCCTTTAAGTCGCATAAAGCTTTGTTATGCTTGAAATGTATTGTCCTGAAACTGAACTATAAGCACGTAGAGCGGCTGGCATGGCTATATTGTTCTGCCATGTCTCCCCAGAATTTAGTATGTGGTAAATAGTGGGGGCTGAATACACGTCCTTTGAATTAACAAAAAGTTTTCTACAACATTCGCTAGGTACACTTTACTATAGGGACGTCATCCTATAATTAGAAATATCATTTCTGAGCTGAGGGTGACATTTGATTAGCAGGAAGCTAGTGCCGAATTTACATCTTAAGTCCCGAGTGTGCAGATGGTCAGAGAACGCCAAGAACAACAAATAGGAAAATGTAACATTTGAAAAACATGTTCACCCTTGCTAGTGATTTAATATTTGGAAAATTAAAACAGCCAGGAGGTACTATTTCACACCTAAATTAAAACTTTAAAGTCTAAAAACCCAGTACTAATGAGATTGCAGAGACAGAGATGATCTTGTTTGGGGGCACTAAATACTGTTGTTTTAGCAATGCAATTTAGTAAGAAATAACAATAATTTTTTTAAAAGTTTATATCCCCTCGCCCCCAAATCGTACTCTATTATCCTTGGGACATTCAAAACAAGGAAATAAAGATTTTGGTATTTTTGTAACAGAAAAAACACAGGAAACTACACAAAAATGAGGAAAAGATTTAGCATGCACAGCTGCCTAACAATAACATGCAGGTGATACATTTGAGAAATATAAAATTTCCAGATTACATGGAAAGGCACATTTGAAATAATATTAAGTAGAGCAATTGTTAAATTACATACAACTACTTACAAATAACAATTGGAAGAATCAGTGGAAGAATAATTGTGATTAGTAAAAGGGCTTATAACTATAAATTATAAAAATAACGATTTTGAGTTGCCTACAATATCTACTTGCACTGCTTTTGAATTTAATAACTGGACCTAAATTAGCGTTTGTAGAAGATGATCTTCAGTTTGCTGTTAACCTTACTTACATGGGCTTGCTTAAAACTTGTTTTGCATTTTTCAGTGCATAGCAAGTTTGCATTTTGAATATACTTTTGACAGGTGTACCTAACTCATAGGAGGGCACAGGTCAAAACAGTCCAGGGATGATGATAGCTTGACCCCAGAGGTAGGCTGGTAATTCTAACGCTCATCAATTCAGTCCTGAGAGAGTGGACCTGAACTGCCCTAAACAGATTGGATAAAGGAATTTAAGAAAAAGGAAGATAAAAACTAACAGGGTTTGCACTCCTGAGTTCTTATTAGTTTGCATTTTTATGTATAGTATCAAAATAAGGGCTAAATCAATTAATTTTCTTTGCTAAATAAACTATTTTGTGCTTACATTAGAAATACCGATAGAAAATATCTGTAGCAATAAAGTGGTTCTTATCTCCACTCTCCAAGCAATGAATAAACATGCTACCAGGGAGCCACTGGAGGAAATTTACTTTCACTAAATGTAAATTGCTTTATTGATTAATTTCAGTTGAGAAACACAAGTGAAAATGATTAATAGTATTTAATTTGCAAGCTCCGTTTTATTCATAGTGTTTTTTTAATTAATTCACAGATCTGGTATATACAAGCAGTTAAAACTGGTTACCACTTTGATAATCAGAAGCCTCTGGTATAACAGTCTATGAAAACATTGTAAAACTGAGGGAATACATAATAATAATCTCTTTAAAAGCAATGGTTGCAAACATGTTTCTAAGAAAATATAACTTTACATATATATTTTAAGCAAGCTATACCTCTTAACATAAATTCAGACAATAGGAGTATGCAATCATAATGTTTATTTTATAGAAAAAAAATTATTGTGACCTAAATGCTTTTAAGTGATTAGAGTCCTCTTGAATTGGATATAGATTATATTTCCCCCAATTTATAACCATCCTGGTCAAAAAGAGCTGAAAAGTTAGTCAGTAAGTAGGACTGCCATTTCCAAGTAAGTTTAACCTAAACTCTTTAGGTAGAAATTGTAAAGTGTTCCAATTCCAGCTAATTTAGGGAACGGAGTAAGTACAGCCTTGAGTTTTTAAATGAAGACTTTTAAAGGAATTGAGCTTTCTACTAAATTCGTTTTTATAAGAGGGTCTCTTTTTTTTTTAATCTAACAGGGTTTGGAGATTATTTTATGAACTCTAACCATTCTAGTTCCTTAGATTTCTCAAAGAAAGAGAACTTCAGCAGTAGCAGGATGGACTGTCCCACACAAAAGCCACTAGTGAACAATACTCTGAATAAGTCAACAGGCCTCTTAAGAGTGCAGCCACAGTGTATCCAGTAGGAGACTATTCAAGATGAATCAATGCACACTCCTCCCCAGAAGGTTTCTCTGTCTTTAGAAACTGGAATGAAGATTACGAAACATTTTACACAAGAATTACTGGAGTGACATCCTGTAATGGGGGTTCTTAGTTATTACCACTGGCATATGAGATTAATGAGCTCAAGGGAAAGAACTATTTCATTTTCTTCCCTGAACTCAACTTCAGCTTTCTGTGGAGGCACTAAGGCCATGCAGCTCCTTTTCCCAAAGGATGTAGAGATAAAAGACAATCCAGGTAGAGGACTTTGATATTTTTCTTTCATTTAATTTTCTCTTAAAAGGTAAATTCTACATGATGGTAAGAATGCTTGCTGAAAGAAAACTGACAAGTACAAACTGCATCAAGAGACAGACAACATAAATTGTACTGGAAATACAATAATAAATTTGGCTTGATAATCCTCATGCTATCTTATAGCAAAACACTAAAATTCATGCAACAGACAAATTAGTGACATGAGGACTTTTTCTCCAAGCTTCCTGGGAAAAAGAAACTGAGAACATACTGTTTTCTTCTGTTTGTTTTCATAACGAATTATTCTTGCTTTTGCCTGACTTTCCCAAACTTTCGCAGTCATTTCTGATGAAAAATCATTCTTCAATAGGAGAAGATGACCAGGTAAACTAACATGAAAGACATCAGGTGTCTTTTTAGCTCCTGTCTGCTAGAGGAGCAATCAAATAGATTATGTAAAACTACCTCCACAATTAAAATGGCAGGTAAAACTGGAACAGGAGTTAGTTATCATTAGTATCCTTGTAATAAAATAAAGCTTATTCTGAAACCATAGGGCTGATAAGAAGAGCCTGTATAAAAGCTACTGGGTTCTCCAGAAAATGGACACTGTACACAGAATGTGAGAATATACAGAACTCACACTCAAGTTATAAAAATAGACATGGTTCTCAGACAGAAAAGCAAATGAGTACAAAATAATTCTCCGAACGTGAACAATTTAAAAAAGACATTTATATAAAACAACAAAATGTCATCTCAGAGCTCCAAGTAGTCTGCTGAAATGGCTGACAAGGACAGATAGCTGGAGACAGACAGGTCAAGAACCCAGAACTGATCTGTCCGACTCTTCTGGTTGGCAGTGTATAATGGTGGTCACAGGCAGTCTGCTTTTGGGGGGCAAAAAATTTCTCTCTGCATATAAAATGGCTGATTGGTTGACAGTTTTTAATGAATGAGAAAACTCAAGTTATTAAATAATCCCTAGAAATTTAGCAATTTTCTGTTAGCTTCTATATTTGATAATGTTGCACTTGAGAAAGGACTCTAGGTTTTTTCACCCAGAATCAACCCTGCCATTTACAACTCATGCTTCATGCCCCATGGTTTCTATTGTGCCTTAAAGGATCAACCTAGACTAAATGTATAACAGAAAATCAGTCTGGCCTTGAAATGAAGATGCACAGACCAGTAACTCATGCTCAATACTTCATAAACCACAAATACTGAAATTACTAAAAGTCTGTCTCCTTTTGACTACAAAGGAGATGCCATGAGCTAAGCAAAGTCATGAGAAAAACAAAGTCAAGAAAATATATGGGTAGCAGCACCTTTCCATACCCGCCTGGATTTTTAAGGAGACTTTTACTCCTTATTCCTTTCAAATACAAAGTTCATGAGGTGGAAGGGGAAAAAAATGGCTCTAAAGTTGAAGAGTCCCCAGAGAAAACTAGCAGTACATGGAGTATGCCCTCTGGGCTAAAAGACAAATTGCAGAACCAGTTAAGACACAAGAGGCAGCCCAAGGTCTTAATTATGGTTTTGGCATAATAATAGCACTACACGGGCAGCCCTTTTTCATCTAATCAACAATTCAGCACCATCCATGTCCAGTCCAGAAGACTCCTAAGGAGTGGCTTTCATCTTTGGTACCACCCCATGAGTTACTCTTGGTTTGTAATTGCTTCAAAGAAGCAAAAAAGCTGGTATCTTTGCCTTGTCTATGAGTACAATTGCTGGGACTCTGATTGCTGCAACCACTGAGGCCAATTAAAATAACACTAACACATAGGAGTGATGCATCCAATTCCCAGGTTCCAGACAATAGCAGCCATGCCCCAACAGGAGCAAAATCATCCATCCCTATTGGTTAAGGCCTTCGGTTTGTTGTCCTCAGAGTAAAATAAAACCTTGTGTTCCCACGGACAAGGAACTCCAGATGAATTCATGGTTTACATTTGGACAGGGATTTTCAGTACCACATACTCCAGGCACAGAAAACAGGACTGTCCTTTGGCTGTCACACTCGGAGAAGCTTCTATATTGGCAGCACAAACTAGAAACTTCTTAGTGTATTCTAGTTTTAGTCATCTTCCTGAGTGAAACAGCCAGGGAGTGCCAAGTTCCATAAGCCCCAATCTAATACTCAGCATTAATTCTCTCCATGGTCTTCTTCCACCCAGGCTACAATTTTCCCTTCCCATCCGGGGATGGCATCATCATCATGGAAAACCTGGAGAAAGAAAAAAAAGCCATATAGAAAAAATAACAGGAAGATAGGGAGTCTCACTAAACAACTGCCGCTGATAAAAATAAGACCACAAACATAAAGGATAAGAAAGTGTAGAGGAAAGCTGTGTTAGAGAGTTAGAGTCCATGTCCCTTTGGTTTTGTCCCTAAAGTTATAACTGGAAAAAATTATACACACACACACACACTTACTTACATACTCTTAGTTCCACGTCTCTGAAATGGTAAGAGCATAGGTACGTAACACTGCTTTGCTCACAGAGATACATAAAAATTTATAAATTGCTAATATAGAGCACTTGGGACTTCTTAGGAGAGGGCAGTGGTATAAACATTAAAACAACAAGAACAGGGAAAATCTTGTTCCTGGGCATTGTAAAGAAAAGATTAGAAAGACCTTAACATGTTTTCATGCACTTCTTTTCATTCATTCATTCAATTCATTTGGCCACTAATGGAAGAGAGTTATTGAAACATTTCAGTGAGGAACTCATTACAAAATAAAATATTGGCTTTTCCAACCCTTTCCATTCTATAACCACAATAAGAGCACTTACAATATGCCATAACCCAGAAGCACATGACTTTCCAAAAGCTCTTCATTGTTATCCAAGAAACCACCACCTCAATATACAGTTCCACATTCATGCCTATGTATTGATTTTGTGCTACATAGGAAGCAGAACATTTTCTAAGATTTGGCTACAGTTGGGAAAGGGACCCTAAAGTCAAGCTTTTGTTCAAGTGAAGGTGCTTTATTTTTCCCAACAAAATCCCAACAAAATTTTTCCCTTCTTAATATGAACATTCTATACAAGTTTGGTCAAAGTGATTAAGTCCTTGAACTAAAGAAGCTATCAACTTGGGCCACTCCCTGCCCTTCTTAGTCTAGAGTAATCAGACTGGTGTGAGGCTCTGGGAAACTGCTCCAACCCAGATAGGGAACTCAGGTACTTCTGGGAACTAGTTAGTGAGTAGCAGACTTTGGGGTTCAGGAACCAATAAGACCACCCAGATTCCCCAAGGATACTGTACCTCCTCTTTGACAGTGCCAAACTCAGGATCCAGTGCTTTGAAGTGATACCGGTGATTCCCATCCCGGTCAATAGCTGCTTTAAAATCCTTCAGTGTCACCTCCCCCAACCTTCAACAAAGACAGAGAGCTCTAAAATTGACTGTTTATCAATAGGCTGGAAAGATAAGGTGTTAGCTTTAAACCCAGGCACTTGCCTAAGTCTCTTGAGGCAGAAATAGCATGGCCCTGTTAGGTCATTGCCCCTGATAACCCAGATGATTATAAAACAGCAGAGCTTAGGGAGCCAGTCACCATTAGGAAATAAAAATGGCATTACATACGAGGTGATCTGAGAATTTAAAATAACATTTATTCAGCCAAACCACTGTTTTTTCCCCTCTGAAAATAAGACATAAGGTCTCTGAAATCTAACTTGTCAAACCAATATGTCTAAATTCTCTTGACTTCCTTCTTTGCAACCACATTTTATTTCTCTAGTCTGGTAGAATTAAATCAAGTATCACCATCTTTATCCTTCTAGCTTCAGAAAGCTCCCTTCTAACCCAGACCAAGTAAGCAGCCTCTCTCAGAAAGGAAATCCTATCACTGTTCTCAGTAGTTGGTTCCACAGTTTAAATACATAATTTCAGCGCCATTTACTTTAGAAGGGAGTATATTAGCCCAGTAATATAAAGCTTTTTAACATGAATTCTCAATAGCTTACTTGTAGTCATCAAATAGTAACAAAGATCAATGAGCAATAACCCTGGAGTGCCACGCTGCAATCCATGGCTATCAGCAGGAGTTATTTTGAGCACTTAAAAAACTACTTTTCCTAACTTGAAGCATATTTGCATATCAGGATCAGAAGCATTACTGCTGTGTCTGTGCCTAGCAGTAGATCATGACTTGTCCCTTGTAATGCCACTGGTAAAGCTGAAACTAGAATCTCCACCTCCCGTCCTCTTCTCACTACACCGTACAGTTCTCAGCACCTCTTAGCAGGTTAGATAGATGGGCAGTAAGGAACGATTCTGCCTTCCTGTCCACTTTAAAAGAGAAGTAGATCCAAGAACCTTACCTCTTTGGTATATTGACCATGAAAGGTGTAAGTGACCGGTCAGTGAAATACAGCACTTTAGTGCAGGTGCTGCTGACAGCTGGAGAGCTCTGTGAGTGAGGCAACTCTGCAATCACAAGGAGACTTCGTGGTCAGAACATTCAGCTTGCTCACAACCACACATCATTTCCAGTTATTCAAAATGTCCCTGGAGGACGAAGCTGCCTGAAATCACAGTACAGCTTTCACACCCTTGCCAAATACCAAGTCCATAGGGTGTGACCCATGAGAAGTTACCACTGGGGCCACAAAAACAAGAAGGTCTAATGACATGGACACTATTACAAGGACCATCATTTCTTACCCATTCCACGTATTTCAAGCAGGGAAAAAAGTGGTCAGAGAAGGCCAGCAACATTTCAGCTAAGGGAGAAGTGGACACATAACAGGAGCTGCAGACACTGCCAATGTTTAAATTTCAGAGGTCTATGGTAGAGAGTGCCCATGCAATTCATGAAAAGAGAAATGAACAGAACCAAGAACCATAGGGGTGAAGTAACCTTAAAAACTCAGATGCCAAAGGGGCTTCATGCTTCCAGCTGTAAGATACAAGACCTGCCTAATCCCTTAGCTATACAGGCTCTGTATGTGTTGGTCATGGTTTCTAACTCAGGTTTCTTGATCCACATCTTGTCTCTACTCTTTATATAGGTACTTATGGGAAATTTTTATTAATGAGTACTTTGGTTATAACTTTAAGAGAATAGGAGAAAAGACCAATCAGAAACTTTGATCATAATGACTAAAAAGAAATTAAAGTTTCATTAAAATCTGTCCTACAATTCCCTCTACATATATTTTCTTCCTAACTTTTTCTAGACATTGATCCCAACCAAACTGGCAGCCACAGAACATTCCTAGGAAGAGGTTTAAAACAAAGGAGAGTATGAGGGATGAATTAATACAAGGGAAGAAAGACTAAGGAACAGTCTCTCTTTGCACAGCAGTCCCAGTCAGTTTTCAGAATTTTTCTTCAAAGGATGCCAATTATTGAAACCTACATGCCATGCTGCTCCTTTGACTCCAGCGTCTAGAACAGTGAGTACCTGGCACACAGTACAGTGGCTGTTTAATAAAATGTTCCCTTTAATCATTAAATTTTATGATTAATTCATTCATTCAAAAAACATTTATTGTACACTTACCAAGTGCTAGATTTTGAGAATGTAAAATCAACCACATGTGGTCTCTGACCTCAAAGAGTTTCCAATCCAGTATGAATGACAGATATGGATATAAATAATTGCTATACACTAAAGCCAGATTTTTGCAAACTGCACAGGAAGACTTAAGATAGAGTGGTCAATTCCACCTGGAAGAGGTCACAAGGCCCCACAGTTGAAGAATCCTTAAAGAGAGAACTTAAAAAAACAATCATATAGAGAAGTTGGAAAGGGCATTCCAAGAGGGAAGATACATGTAAATGCATGATATATGATTGGTATTTATGACACTAAAAGTTAACTAGTAAGGCTGGAGCACAAGGAATACATTGGGAAGTTGTGGAAGATGAAGATAATATAATAGGGAGGGGACAGATCACAAGGACTCTGCCAGCCTAAGATATTTAGACACTAGTCTTAAATTCTGGGGAGATACTAAAAGGGAGTGATACAATCAGACTGGTATCTTAGAAAGGCTAATCAAGCAGCTAAGTAAAGTATGAGCTGGATGGGAGAAACTCTGGAAACCAGTAATCCTATCAACGGGCAATAAAAAGAATTTAAGGCTAGACTTCTGGTCAAGATGGCCATATATAGGTAAACACAGCTCACCTCATCACACACAAAACCACATCAAAATTACAACTAAACCACAGAACAACCATCATTCAGAGCCATCAGAAATCAAGCTGAATGGAAGTTCTACAAAAGAAACCACACTGAGACTGGTAGGAGGAACAGAGATGCAGAAGGGGCTAGGCCTATGCCCACGTGCAGCAGGTAAAAATCGGGAGAGATATCTATGGAGAGAAGGGTCCTAGCCCCACACAAGGCCCCCCAGCCCAGGCTTCCAGTGCCAGGAAGAGAGTCTCCATAACTCTAGCTGTAAAAACCAGCAGGGATTGAGGCTGTGGAAGACAGAAACTACTGGAATCCCAGGCAGTTCCTCTTAAAGGGCCCATGCACAGACTTACCTGGACTCACTCCCTTTGAGCTCCAGTGCCAAGGAAGCAGACTGAAAGGCATCAAAGACACACATGGAGGAACTGAATTGTCCAGCCTCAGGGCAAGAGGTTGGGGGAAGAGCAGCTTTCTCCCAGACATACATGTTAGCAGAGGCCATTGTTCCTTTTCTGAGCCCTCCCCACCACAGAGCTAGCAGGCAGGTGCCATATCTGATACTCCATCAGTCTGGCTAGCAAAGTTTGCTCCACCCTGGTCATTCCCTGACTCCCTGCCCCACACAACTTTCAGGCTCACCCAAGCTGTTTCCAGTGGCTTTTCCATATGAAAGGCCTGTCTTGGCCCATGCTTCAGGTTTTCCTAAATTCTCTTGAACAAGCAACATCTGGCTTCCGGGAGCACCGTAGTTGTCCCAGGCCCAGCACTAGCAGCAGCTGGCCTTGGTTCACAGCTTGGCCTCTCGTGGGCACCTCCAAGCCCAGCACAAGGAGCAGCCATCTGTAGATCACTTTGTAGCTAATGCTGTGTGACCCCGGACAGAACACAGGTGGTGGCTGACCTTGGACATGCCAACAGCAATCAAAGCTCAACTGTAAGAGGAAGCTGTATACAGCCCACATACCATAAGTACCCAGACTGGATAATACGGGAAGCTGTGCCACTAGACGCTACAGGACACCTACTACATTAAGCTACTCTATCAAGCCTGGGAGATGTAGTAGCCCTACCTAATACATAGAAACAAACACAAGGAGGCTGCCAAAATGAGGAGACAAAGAAACATGACCCGAATGAAAGAACACAACAAAACTCCAGAAAAAGAACTAAAAAAAAATGGAGAAAAGCAATCTATCAGATGCAAAGTTCAAAACACTGGTTATAAGAATGCTCAAGGAACTTAGTGAGGACCTCAATGGCATAATGACCAGTCAGAAATGAAGGATATACTAATTGAAATAAAGAACAACTTACAGGGAATCAACAGTAGAGTAAATAAAGCCCAGAATCAAATCAGCATTTTGGAACATAAGGAAGCAAAAAACAACCAATCAGAACAGCAAGAAGGAAAAAAAGAATCCAGAAAACAAAAATGATGATAGTGTAAGGAGCCTCTGGGACAACTTCAAGTATACCAACATTCACATCATAGGGTGCTGGAAGGAAAAGAGAAAGAGCTAGAAATTGGAAACCTATTTGAAAAAATAATGACAAAAAATTCCCTAACTTGGTGAAGGAAATAGACATACAAGTCCAGGAAGTGCAGAGAGTTTAAAACAAGATTAACCCAAAGAGACCCACTCTAAGACACAAAAATGCCACATTAAATACAAAGAGAGAATCTTAAAAGTAGAAAAGCAGTTAGTTACCTATAAGGGATCCCCTATAAGCCTGTCAGCTGACTTCTCAAAATAAACTTTGCAGGCTAGAAGGGATTGGCAAGAAATATTAAAAGTGATGAAAAGCAAGGACCTACAGCCAAGATTACTCTACCCAGCAGAGCTATCATTTAGAATCGAATGACAGATAAAGAGCTTCCCAGACAAGAGAAAGCTAAAGAAGTTTATCATCACCAAACCAGTATTACATGAAATATTAAGGGGTCTTCTTTAAGAAGATCAAAAATATGAACAATAAAATGGCAATAAATACATATCGACAAGTGAATCTAAAAAAACAAAATAAACAAGCAGAAGAGAAACAGAATCATAGATACAGAGAATGTTTTGATGGTTGCCAGATGGGAGAAGGGTCAGGGGGATGGATGAAAAATGTGGAGGGATTAAGAAGTACAAACTGGTAGTTACAGAATAGTCATGTGAATGTAAAGTACAGCATAGGGAATAGAGTATCCAAAGAACATATATGCGGGGACCCATGAACCTGGACAACAGTGTGGGGATTGCCTGAGGGAGTAGGGGGCTGGGTGGAGGAGGACAAAGGGGAAACATATGGGCCAACTGTAATAGCATAAATAATAAAATAGAATTTTTTTTAAATCTGAAAGATGAGGAAGGACAAAATGTAATCATGGAGCCAGAGAAGGAATGGATTTGAGAGACTCTGTGTCAAATGCCACACAGAGGTCTAGTAAATAAAAACAGGTTTAGTTTTATAAATACGTCATGGACATTAGTGAGAGTAGTATCAATTGATTAGTAAAGAAGATTGAGTTGGATTATACAGACTTTTCTAGTGAAAAAGAGAATAACAAGGGAGAACAGGTCTTACACAACATTAAATCATGATAAAATGGTAACTGTTACTTCAGTGTGGCATTATTATAAAAGGCATGTTCAAAAAACAGAATGACACAGAAACAGATCTTTGTGTACATGCGTATGTGTGTAAATTTAATACATAAATCTAAAAGGTATCACAAATCAGTTTCAGTTTTTAAGTTTAGGTTTACGGTCATTTGGAATTAATTTTTGTATATGGTAGGAGGTATGGATCAAGACTCCTTATATGGGTATTAATTGTTCCAAAACCATTTGTTGAAAAGCCTGTCCTCTTGCCTTTTTTTCTGATTGGATGACCCAAACCTTCCTTTTGCCATTGAATTGCCTTTTCAGTTTTTGAAAATCAACTGGCCAAATACATGTAGTCTATTTCTGAACTCTCTATTTTGTTCCACTAATCTATGTGTCTAGCCAATCACCTATACTGTACTAACTTTTTAGTTAGTTTTGAAATCAGATAGTATGGTCACACAACTACTCTGTTCATCTTTCTCAACTTTTTTTTGTAGCTATTCCAGTCCTTTTATTGTTCCATATAAATTTTATAGTCAGCTTGTTTATACCTACAAAATGACTGGTAGGACATTTATTGAAATTTGATTGAAGCTATAGATCATTTGGGGAGAATGGACCATCTTAACATTGCATGCTCTGATTAATAAACACGATCTGTCTTCCTATTTCTTTAGATGTTCTTTTATTTTATCTGTGTTCTCTAGTTTTCAACACAGAAATAATGAACACATTTTGTAAGGTTTATACCTATATATTTAATGTTTCTGGTCCTATGTAAATGTTACTGTATTTTAAAATTTTTTTCTATTTCCAAATATTTACTGCTAAGTATACAGAAGTACAATTGACTCTCTGTATAATGACCACGTGTTCTGTTACCTTGTTAAACTCAACTTCTTAGTTATAGTAGCTTCATTATAGATTCCTTGGGGTATGCTACACAGACAATCATGTCATCTACAAATAGAGGCAGTTTTGCATCTTCTTTTCCAATCTCTATGCCTTTTCTTTTTTTTCTTGCATCTACATTCTTTAAAGATACTGATTTTGGATTCAGGGTAAAATAAATTGTGTTAGGAAGTGTTCCTTCCTCTTCTATTTTCTGGAAGAATTCATATAATATTGGTATTATTTTTTTCTTAAGTGACCCCACCTGATTCTCGAGTTTTTTTGATGGATGGAGCATTTTTAAGCTACAAATTCAATTTCACAACTATAAACTTAATCATCTATTTCCTCTTGAGTAAGTTTTGGTAGTTTGTATCCTTCTAGGAATTTATACATTTCATCAACGTAGTCAAATTTATGAGCATAAAGTTGTTTGTTCCTTAAGTATGCCTTTAATAAGATCTAGAGTGATGTTCTCTCTTTCATTTCTAATGGTAACTTGTGTCTTTCCTCTTTTTTTTTCTTGGACAGTCTGGCTACAGATTAATTCATTTTATTATACTTTTCAAAAAAAGTTTTTTGTATGATTGATTTTATTCTAATTTTCTGTTTTCAATGTCATTGATTTCTATTCTTACATTTATTAGTTCCCTTCTTCTGCTTCCTTTGGTCTTAACTTACTCTTCTTTTTCACGTTTCTTAAGGTGGAAGTGTGGGGATAACTGAGTAGAGACCCTTCCTCTTTTCCAATGTATTTAATGCTATGAATTTCCCTCTAAGCTCTAAGCACTGCTTTGGCTACCTCCCATGAAATTTTATATAGTTTTCATTTTTTACCCAATTCAAAATATTTTGTAATTTCCTTTATGTAGTCCTCTTTGACCCATAGGTTATTTAGAAGTATATTGTTCAATTTCAAATACTTGAGGATTTTCCAGGTATTTTTCTGTTATTGAACTCTAGTTTAGCTCCATAATGGTCAGAGGACACTTTATATAATTTCAATGCTTTGAACTTTGTTGAGCTTTGTTTCATGGTCAAAACAAACGGGCTATCCCAGTGCATGTTCCAAACGTACTTTACAAGAATATGTACTCTACTGTCACTGGATGAAATGTTCCCTAAATGTCAATCAAAAGAGTTGTTGATAGTATTTTCTAGGTTTTCTGTATCTTTATCTGATAGTCTCTTCACTGGTACTACGGATCACTGCACAAAGAGCTTTGAAGTCTCCAGCTGCAAAAACGGAAATATCTTACTTCATGTATATTACAGACACACGTAGGAGTGTTATGTCTTCTTGGTGAATTTGCTCTCTTTATCATTTTATTAGGTCTGTATACCTATAAACATTCCTTGTCAATTTTATCTGATACTAATATAACCACCCCTTTTGATGAGGGTTGTTTCCATGATATGTCTTTTTCCATCCTTTTCCTTTTAACCTACTTACATTATATCTAAAACGATTATCTTATGAACAAATTACAGTTGAATCTTATTTTTTCATCCAACTTGACAATCTCTAGTCTTTTATGTTTATATGTACTTATATATTTGATTAGGCAACAATAAAGTCAGCATTGATATTACAAAAAGAACACTAAGTGGAGCAACTTGGTAAAAGTCCAACTAATGGCTTCAGCAGTGAATGGGAAGTAAGGATGAAAAAAGGACAAGAGTAGACTATTCTTCAAGAAGTTTAATGTGGACAAATAAGATGAAGTCAGTAGTTAGATAGCTAGCAAGTTACACAAGTTTTTATGTTTTCTGATGAGAGACATTTTAGCTAATTTGTGAATATGGATATTAGATTAACACCCTAGTTTACAAGTAGCTATGAATTTATTTGTAGTATTTTGGATAAGTACTTAATAACACAAAATGATTTTTCCAGGGGAGGAGTTTATTTATTAGACTTTTGAAAAAGAATTTCCAAATATTTAGACATCTTCACTGGAAGTTTATAAAAAAAAAAAGGAGTAAAATAAACAGCATTTCAAGAAAACAGAAATGACTGTTTCAAAGCAATGCTGGCAAAAAAATAATTTTGGTACTAACAAACTTTATTTGAACTTTATTAAACCAAAAGGTAAGATAGTAAAAAGAAATTATCTATCATGGTGGATTTCTGACATGTTGGAACGAACAGGGAAACAAATCCAATGAGTAGGCATAGAGAAGGTTAAACACTTTCTAGCCATGACCACTAGAAGGCACAATGATTTTGCAGGCCATACATGAACTGAATGACCTAAGCACTCAAAGTTTTAAGGAAAATCCCCAAAGAAATCAAATGTCTTTCCTCTAGGAAGAACTGGAAAGTTTCTGTGCTATTTGAGTTATAAGACGATTTGTGTATATTTTTGTTGTTTTATATTTTGTTTTGATTGGTGTAAATGTTTTGAGCTTGTATATTTCCCTAAGATATTTTAGCCTCTCTGAGTCAAAATAGTTAAATAAATGGTACTTGGAATGACAGAGGTGATGATGACGGTATCTTCATAGTCCTAGAAATAACTCAATTCTAGTGTTGCTACAGAAACAACATATTATAAGAGTGAAGCACTACAAGAAAATTCTATCTGCAAAATATTTAGTAGCATGAAAAATACTAAATTTCTGATCTAATACACTAGGAGACCTTACTGAGCAACAATGAGCACTTACTTGAATTAGGGGGCCAGGACTCCTGGTATTCACTACCTGCTTGAGCTCTGGGTAACCTGCCCCAAACCTGGAGAGCCACACAAAGATCACAAGAGTTATGATCAAAGGGAGAATTTAACCCAGAAATTTAAATTATAAAAAGTGTACCTAAAATATACTCTTTCTACCACATTTTCTTCCACAGTATATAAAATTGGACACATTTATAAAGGGCTTTCCAGCTTTCAATGCATTTCCCCATGTCTTTCCTCATCTAATTTGAGGTCATTTGTGGGGAAGGGCAAAAGGAATATACATTAAAGAGAGACCTGTGGTGTCACACACCACAATTCCTTAGACAGTGAAACAGTTGCTGGGAGTAAGAGTTATCATGAACTCTCTCCCTGATTGTCACACCATGATGAAGAGTCAGCTCTGCTCAGAGGAAATCCAAAGGAAAAAGCAACTGTAACCTCCAGCAGAGTCTCATCTTTTAGCGCTGCCTTCATCTAAATTAAAATTGATCAAATCAAGCTTCTTCGCAAGCTTGCTTAAGAGAAACACCATAGAAAGAGGATTACCCTTCTCTCTTGTTTCTTCTGTGTCTCCATGACATGCAGGCGCTCCATGAGGCTGGAGATGCCCTGCTCCAAGCTGTCGATGGTGTGGTGCTGAGGGTCATGGCCACTGAAGCTGTTGCGCAGGCTGCGGAGGGCGTCTCGAACAAGCTGCAGGTCACTGGTCTGGGGGCAAAAGTTAGGTGCTGCTGGCATGGTGCAGTGACATATCATTAACTATATCCCAACCTCTGGCTTAAGAAGACACAGGGGAGAGGTTTTCAGGGTCTTTTATTTTTGAAGGAGGACGTGTGAAGTATAGGAAATTTTCCTCCACAGAAGTGGGCCTACTGTTTGCCCACTGATTCTTAATTTTGGTTAACAAGTAGCTCACATCTTTACATACCCAACAGATTCAAGAATCAGAGAACTGGGATATAAAAGAATCAAGGACCATCACCTAGTCCACTGGTGATGGCTAAGGCACTCTTCTGATTTTAGCTGATGTGGCAGTTCTGTACTCAAGTCTTAAGAACCTACCCCTCTATGAGTGATTGAAGCAGCACCTTTTCCTGCCAGTGGAGGGAGAAAACCATTGCTTTGGAAGTTGTGACTGTTGTGGTTGGTCACCTATAGCAGCAAGAAGAAATTGTGTTTATATTATGAGAGAATTTCAAACCAAGATGTGTTGTCTTACTTTTCTTCTTTACATTTATCACTTCCTAGCATAGTTCAATTATGTATTTGTGTCATGTCTCTATTATAATGTAAGCCTCACGAGTACAGTTTTTTTTTCCCTTTTGTTCCCCACTCCATCCCCAGTCTTGACACTTGGTAGGAGCTGCTGAGTATAGAATGAACAAAACAAAATCTCAGCCCAGACGCCCCCAACCCAGTCTCTGCCTGGTCACTGGAAGGCCTGAGAATGCTGTTCCAGCACCTCCAGCCTTTGCTTCAATAATTGAAAAAAACAAGTACAATGACTAACATTTCTTGAGCCTGATTCTGTGCTGGGTAGATCTACCAGGACTGCGTTTAGTTATTTACCTGGATTATCTTATATATTCTTCATAATGGCGGAGAGGGCCACGATTTTTTCCATTTCCCAGATGAGCTTTATTTCTAAGGTTCAGAAGCTAAGCCAATTAAGATCACACAACGGTCAAAGGTGGTAAAGATGGAACCTAAAACCAGATTTTCTTACCCTGGAATCTGCATTCATAACACCCTCAGCAAAGAGCCTCCTAACAAACCAACCTGTGACCTTGTATCAGCCCTGTGTCAGAAACAGAATTTCCCTCTTTGCCCTTGTAAGTATGGGAGGGAGACCCCAAGTTGGAGGTTACCTCATCTGCCTCTCTTTTCATACAGTGAGCCAAAAGGACGTCTTTGTGTTCTAGCTCCCGCTCTAGATCCACCTGCAAACCAGAGACTAAATCAGAAAAGGATTTCTTCAGGCCACAGGGGCGGGAAAGTCAGTGGCTGAAAATATTCCCACCTGCTGGTTACTGGCCTCAGAGAGTTTCTGGAGTGCTTCTTCCAACTTGGCTTGATGCTGCTGAAGGAGGCGATCCTTCTGCCCCAGCTCTTTCTGCAACAGAGAGCGAGCTTTCTGATTTGTGCCAAAGCCAAACACATCAAACACTTCAGCTTTTGTGATACAATTTCCATCTTAGGAAAGCAGAGACTTAGGGGAATGGTCCTTTCCTCAAACTATACCCAGAAGACATCACACACCACAGCAGTTTTGCACAGCACAAAGGATTCTTGGGGGAGTAGGGAAAAAGGGAACTACCATTTGCAGAGGGACCATTACATGCTCTCCATGCTAGATATACAGGTTAGGACGGAACTGAAGTTTCCACACTCCTAGTTCTGTGCTCCTTCTCCTAGCCATGCTCTCTATTTTTAGGGTTAGTGAATCAAGGGAACACAGAAAAAGAATTTCCTTGCTGAAAGCAAGGATGAGAACAGAGTACTTAAGTGCTCTTTGAACAACAAAACCATGGACTGTTCATAAAAGGTCAGATGGAAATCATTTCCGAACTGACGTTCACTCTTACTTTATATTCTCCCAAGAGTCGGTTCCTCTCATCTAGCTTCCTCTGCAGATCCACCTGCAAGGACAAGAAAGAATTGACTGGCACGGAGGTACTATCTGCCAGTACCAGCAGGAACGAGCTCCACAGTAACCGGAGTTCATGTCTGAAGCACAGAGATGGCATGGCTATGGTAAAAACACGGAGCTGCTCTCCATGTCGTTAGTCAGACAGACGATAGAACCACAATACAACCTCAGCGTCCCAGCGTCCTCAAAGTGAAAGGGCTCAAGGCCAGTGAGTTGCAGGCTTTCCCATGGCAACAGAGACAAGTCTGACAGGGAATAAAATAACTGCAGACACTGAGAGCAGACATCCTGAAATTAAGAGATTAGGATAGCACATCTAACAAGAAAGACTTCACACAGTATCTTATTTTGCTACTGGGGCCCAATGAGGTCAGAGTTCATTCATTTAACTTACATTCTGGTTGTGAAGCTCATCTTTATCCATATTTGCCCTCAGCAGTTCTTGTTTGAGCTGAAGAACAGATGTGTCCTGCTGAGTCAACCTCTGCTGCAAGGCATCCTAGTGAAAAAAGCATACTAATTATGGTGGTCCCAATTAATCAGCCAGTTACTGCTGAAAGTTACTAAACCCCTCACTGCATATCCAGGACAGTGGCATATACAGGGAAATCCCATCCCCTCTCCTGCCAAGCTGAATATAACTTGATTTTCCCTCCACCTACCCTCTACTTTATTCCTGACAGCATGATATCCTAGAGAGAGGTTTGGGGATCCAACAGACTTACATTCACATTACGAGTCTACTACTTACTTTCATGACAGTGACCTCAGACAATGCACTCTCCTTCCTCCCACCCTGACTCTCTCAGCTGTATCCTGGGCACATAAATACTCAATCTACCTCTCTGCCAACACCTTATTTCCTAGAGGGCTGGGACCTATTTCTGTCTGCCACCCTATTCGTATAAAATCCCTGAAGTCACTCCCACTCTGCCTTCCAGAGCCCTGTGCCTATCAGGGGCTTCCATACCTAATCTGGACCAGGACTGGGAATGTACTTCCATGCTCAGAACTGTTCTTGGACTAGTGGCTCCTCTTCTCAGTATCCCAGAATCTTGCCAACTTTAGGCCATCTTTCTCTCAGCGTGGACCCTCTTGGTTCCTACCACGCTGAAGAAAAGTGGGTTGTACACACTAACTTAAAAGGGTCGGCAGCAACATATTCCTCCAACCACGGTGACCTCAAATGGAACTATGGACTGAAGCTGCATTACAGTGTATTTACCCTGACTTTTCTCTCTTTTAAGGTTGCAGAGAAATGGTTCGAGCTCTGGAGAATGTGGGAGCCCATTCTTAAATGTGCTGTCTCCATGACAGTACACGGCAAAGGTAGTCTAGGAAGTCCCAGCAGTTCAGAGGGAGATTTCCCAAACTGTGCTCCATGGGAGAAAAAGCACTTCTGTGGTTAATAATTCTGAACTTTTTAAAGGTCAACTTCTTTATGAGAAACCTCCTTATGTCCTTTATTATGTTACTGTTCACTGTGACTCTTCAAGTTGGTAGGGCATCTCTCAAATTTATCTGACCATGGGACACATTTTTTTCTGAAGTAGGACTAAGGCTACAGAATTTACTCCAAAAAGTGCAGCTCAGTTACACTCTAGTCTAGCTCCCGAATGGCAGTGTAGGAAAGAGGGGGAAAGCAGCAGCCAAAGCACAACCTTTTCCACTTCTAGGTATTTATACAGCAGATACACTCCCACTTGAATGCCACAACACATACTCAAGGTTATTAGCTATTATATATTCAAGGCTATTAGATATATCAGTATTTGTAGTAGCAAAAGATTAGGAACAACCTAAAAGATCATCAATAGGAGATGGATTAAATAATCATATACACACATATCGGCCAACTATGCAGCCATAAAAGGGGTGAGGGAGGCCTTCATGTACTCAAACAGTATGATCTCCAAGATAAATTGCTACGTGAAAGAAAGCAACGTGTCAAGCTTTACCTACTGTATACTATTATTTTGGGGGGGAATTATATACATACATATTTGTTGATAACGGACAAGCTGCCTCCAGGAAACAGAACTAGGTGATAGGAGGCACAGGGCCAGAAGTCAGACTTTTCAAGGATTGTCCTTTTGTACCTTTTAAACTTTAAACCTTTGGAATATTATTAAGTACTCAAAAACGAAGTATATTACAGTGTTTTAAGAGCATATTCTTTTTAAGAACTGAATAAAACTAAAAAAAAAAAGATTGTTTTTACATATAAAACAAAGTAGCACAGAGGGAAGTGACAGCACCAGAAGACATAACTCCCCAAAATCAGCCGTAGTAGAAGCCACATGTATCCTTGTAATCCTTACGTAATCCTTAACATTTCTCACTTTCCATCCACAAAGTCCTCCCTTTCCTGATAGCACAGAGCCTATTTAAAAGCCCCACCAAAGGTACACAAGAAAAGACTATAGGACCCATCTAGCCACCTAGCACCCACTCTCACCAGTAGACTACATTACCTTGTACAGTTTATTTAAAGAGTTACATGTCTTCCTGTTTACCTTTATCCCCTGTAAGTTTCTGGCTTCTTGTTTACATTTCAGCAAGTCCTTCTGCAAACCAAATATAATTAGGTCAGATGGTAGCATCTGGGCTGCTTCAGAAGCATTACCTTGTTCTGTCAGTAGGAACACAAAATGCAGATAGCCATTCCATGAACAGTTAGCCCTCTGCGGAGGCAGAGAGCAGGTCTTGCCCAGCAAACAGTAAAGGCTGACCCGTAGAGACAAGAACAGGACCCATTCTGCTCTACCCTGTGGCATCCAGGCTCCAATGCCCAGGTAGAAAAGAGTCTTGCCAAGAAAGAAGACATTACTCATTCCCAAAGGCTCTCATTCCCGTATTTAGCTATCTTCACCAACAAGAAAACTTAATCATAATAATCTAAATCCTTCTCACTGAAACATGTAATCATATCTTAATATGCCTACCCCAATGTCTCTTAAATGATTTTCTCAATTTTTAATATTCAGCAATGGGTTAGACTGCTTCTGATTCTCTAAGAGGGTATTGTTCTTTATGGACCAAACAGAAACACATTTAGCCCCATAACGACAAACTAAGTAATGAACCCTCCTTTACAAGAGAGTAAGTATGCATATATGATTATCACTAGGAAAAAGATTTTAGGAGAGGGACACCCATAACTTGGACTCCACTCGCTTCTCTTATTGCATCAAGTTAAGACTTTGGAATTAACATATATAAAATTGGAGTGCTTAAACTGGACGCTACAGGTGGGCTCTAAAGTTATTCCGATTAAAATTCAATCCAGTGAGCCCTGGCTGGTGTGGCTTAGTGGATTGAGTGCCAGCCTGTTAACCAAAGGGTCACCAGTTTGATTCCAAGTCAGGACACATGCCTGGGCTGTGGGCCAGGTCCCCAGTAGGGGGTACACAAGGGGCAACCACACATTATGTTCCTCTCCCTCTCTTTCTCCTTCCTATCTCCTCTCTAAAAATAAATAAATACAATCTTTTAAAAAAAATTTAAAAATTCAAGTCAGTGAGTGTGTGTGTATGAGCTCATGCATATTTCTGGGGAGAGGGCTAATTACTTTAGTCATATACTTATAACTCAAAAAGATTTAAGACCCACTGACCTAAAAGAATTATGGGAAGTATTCACTAAAAAAGATACTGGACTATCTTTAATAATATTGCATTGTATATTTGAAAGTTGTTAAGAGAGAAGATCTTAAAAGATCTCATCACAAGGAAAAAAATTTGTAGCTATGTGTGGATTCTAGTTAACTAGTCTCCATTGTGCTGATCACTTTGATACGGAATCAATAAGTTGTTTATCTGAAACTAATGTGTTATTGTCTATTATAACAAAAGACCATATTGGTAATAGATCCAGTTTTTATTTTGAATTAAAAAATAAAAATGATGAAACATTTCAAACATACAGAAAGGTATAACCAATAATAATAGAGATCCCTATTTCTCATCACCAAGATTAAAAAGATGTTACCTTTTTGTCATCTTTCAGTTAAAGGTATATACTAATACAGGTACAGCCAGAGTCACAAGTCTGTATCCTTTCCCCTCTCCCTATTACTCTCCTGGAGTTTGTGTGTAACATTATCATAATTTTTTTCAAAGGGTAAAATGTACATGTCCTGACATACCTTCAGGTCCTGATTCTCTTCCATACTCTGATCCAGACGACTTTGGATTATGATCTGAACATAAGGCAAAAAGAGATGGTGATGTATGTATGGTGTGAAATTCAGAGGTCATTCATTCATCAAATATTTATTGAGCACTTACTGGATGCTAGCTCTGTACTGTAGATACAAAGAAAAGTAGTAAAAACAGTTAATACTGCCCTCTAGTGGAAGCATATATGCCCAAGACAATGGAAGTAGATGAATCTGGATAAAATTCAGAAAGAGTAAGTATGTGTTGGGTGCAGGAGGTTGAGCCAGGGGAAAGAGAAATAGCAAGGGATGAAGTTAGAAAAATAGGGGTCACATGAAAGCCCATTGAGGGCAATGGGCAGCCAATGAAAAGTTTTAGGCAAACAGATGACAAAATGAAGTTATTAACCATATAGGTAAATTATTCTTGCTGTTTTATAGAAAATGAATGAGAGGATTAACAGGAGCGGAATCAGGAAAGCCAGTGAGAAGGTCGCTAGTATATTTGGATAATGGCCTGAATTAAGGTAGTGGCTGTGAGAATGGAGAAAACTGGATGAAGATATTTTTCAAAGGTCAACAGACAAAATTTAGTGACTAACTGGATGTAGAGGGAAGGGTCAGAAAGGTTCAAGGATGATATTTAGATTTCTGTTTGGGGTATTTGGCTAGATTAATAGTGATTAAAAAACAGAATCCAAAAGGACAAGTAGTTTTGGTGATGAGAAGAGAAGGGAGAGAAAAGCTGTTTAATTTAGGATTCATTGAAATGGAGATGCTTATGGGATGCCCAAGTGGAGGTACTCGACAGGCAATTGCGTGCTGCATATATAAATCTAGAACACCAGAGAGAGAGCTGAGCTAGAGATAAATATTTGAGAGGCAACATCTGAGTCAGGTGGGAAGTGAATGAAGCCATGGAGGCAACTATCATCCAGGTGAATGCGTAAGATGGAAGACAGCCTGGGGTGGAACCCTGAGGAGCATCAACATTTAAGGCACAGGCAGAAAAGGGGACCTAATGGTACACTCCATGGGGATAGGGTCTTAGGCCTGTTTTGTCATTAGCATATCTCCATCTCTTTGAAACAGTGACTGGTACAGAGTCAGCACTCAATAAATATTTGTTGATTAAATGAATGAAAGGAAGAAAAAAAGAAAGGAAAAGTACTCAAAGTATAAGAAAAACCAGGAGAGTTGGAGTTAGGGTAAAGAGCATTTCAAGAAGGTATAGGCAACAGGGTCAAATGCTAAAAACAAATCAAGTAAATTAACCAGATTATTCGGTGTCCAGTCAAGAAAAAGGAGCTCACCAGTTGTTCCTCAGGATTGACTCCTGGTTCACAGAGGGCCAAGGGCCTCTCCTGTTCATCTTCAGGTAAGGACCCATTGAGCAGTAAGGCCTGAATAACCACAAAGGCAGAAAGAAACTTAACTCCCGTCACAGAACCGAGTCTAGGGTTGGGCTTGGTAGGCTCATCGCATATTCAAACTATAACTGGACTTCCTCTAGAAACTTCCTTGGTAATTTTTTATCCTGATCCTTAGATACGTCTGACTGCTCATCGTGGGCCTGTCTATCTGGAGTTCCTTTGGTCGGGTCATGCTCTAGGCCTCTTCCAGCTCTCTGGAAGCACCTGAATCCTCTGCTCCCAGACTCCTTGGCCCCAGAAAACAATGTAAAATAAACATTCCTTTCTGAAGCAGCATTTCAAACCACAGCCACTCAAACTGAATTTCGCCAGCTGGAAAGCGAACTAAAAGCAGTGTAGAATAATTTCCTGGCATACAAAAGTTTATTATAATGAATTATTTAGAATACATTTAGAGCACTGACTTGGGTTTTAGTAATTCTGCATTTTTAGTCCCTAAGGCAACCTGGATAGAACAAGAGGGAAAACATACTTGTAGAAAGATATGGGAATTCATTTCCACTCCCCACACCAGGCTTTGTTTTCATTAGAATATGGGGGGTGGGGCAGATTTACCCTGAAGCTAAGGAAGCTCAAACTCTAGGGCCCTCTCCTCTGTACAGCCCTCCCAAGGTCCTATATGTAATATTGTAAGCATAACCTGTACGTCCTTCTATTTTTTTAAATCCTCATCCGAGGACAAGTTTATTGACTTTAGAGAGGAAGAGGGAAAAAAGGAGAGAAAGTGAGTGAGAAAGAGAAAGAGAGAGAGAGAGAGAAATCTCAATACGTTGCCTACCCAATGCGCCCTGACCAGTGATTGAACTGGCAACCTAGGTATGTGCTTTAACTAGGAATCAGCCCTTTCGTTGCACAAAAGGTTGCACAGGATGACCCTCCAACCAACTGAAACACCCAACCAGGGCACATAACCTCGTTCTTAAAGATGGCTCCCCAAATTGTGTACTTTTGGACTCATAAAACTTGGATCTACCCCTGCAGACAGGTTTTATGAGACCTATCAGCTGAATAAAAGATTTAAAAATGTGTCCTCATTTTACATCACAAATTTTTCTCAATCCAATCAAAAGAGAAGAGGTACAGAGGTTAAATCGTGTTTCAATAAATCTAACACAAATTACATCACAAATGTTAGTATATAAAAATCCAACCACTGGTTGGCCTACCAAGCACTAATTAATAATAAAAGCTTAGTAAATCAAATTAATTTGGTTTTCCCATGGAGTTGTGGCAGAGGTATAGACAGGTGCAAGAAGCCACAGAGCTGCAAAGGAGCTAAGGGAGAGCAACATTACAGAAATACCGACCTTAACGGCAAAGTCTTCAATGGGCTCTAACTAAAGCCTACTAGTAAGTCAGAGATTCAGGATGTGGCATGTAATTTGTTCATCACTGAAAGAGTTAAGAAGCGCAGTGGATGCTGTGAGACCCATTGTATTCTATAATGGAACTGAATTCTCATTGTGATCATGTGGCTGTGAACTAAAACTCTTCTGTGTGCAGAGAATATTAGTATGCTAACTTTCTGCCTATCAATTCTCTTCGTTTTCTGTTTAACCTGCTGTCGTATTTCTCCCAGACTGAAAAATGCAAACCAAACTGATGGCCAAACTGATGATATCTGTGTTCATATAATGAAATCATTTTGGGAAAAACCCGGTTGGGTATAAACCTAAAGTTTTCCATGCTTTAATACTTCCAATCATAGGGCAACGCCAAAAAAAAAAAAAAAAGACAAACCCAAAACAAAACAAAACAAAAACCCCCACCTCCAAACCATTCCATTAATTAAACCATTCCTTAATGGAGTGGCAGAAAAGAGATCTAAAAGGCAGACATTTTAAGAGTACAGAGAAAATGGGGGAGGAAGAGGGGGCTGGGGAAGGAATCAACAAATCCCCTTGGAGGAATGTTTACTGCCCAAACAGCCCTTCTCAGTTCCTGGGGCATACATTATGCAAATTGTTTTACCACCGGCACCAACCTCTTCTTTCTTTAGGGACCTTTTGTGTCCCCACCCGGTTGCTGGCTGGCTGGGAGCACGCCCTCCACCTGCTGGCTGCCAGAGCCACTCACATAATGTGGGCTTTGTTTACGTGTCCATAAATATTTGACAATTCAGAAGCAGTGCGGTTCCCAGCACAAACAGAAAGGAATATTCCTAGGCAATTTCAGGGTCATCAGCACACTACAAGGGCTCCCCCAAATAGAGACAGACGCACAAAGACAGAGGGCTGGGGGGTCATTTCAGGGTGGAAACTAAGTCAAGTGGGTCAGCTGGCCTCTGGGGGAGATTTCCTGAGCTGGCACTGAAGGTACAGTAAAAACCGAAGGGCTTTGCTGCTCCAAGAAAATGTCTTCTACCTGGTCATGAAACCTTGGCACCCACTTGCAAATGCATCAGGAGTGAGCTAAGTCCCTCTGACTGAAACAGAGGCCAACGGCATTACCGGCTCTTGCGCCCTTCCTGCTGAAGAATTATTAGGAGACCATCTCAGACTCTTCAGAGTGCCATTATTTGGTAAAAAACGGCTATTGCAAATCTGTAGCTGCAGAGAAGGGAGGAACCCACCGATAAGCACAGCCAGCATAAGGGTTTAGTAGGGCTCAATGCTGGCTCCCAGGCTCACAGAACTCCTAACAGTTGTATTGTGAACAAGAGTCCACAATGTCCATAATGTGAGTACTGTACTCACATAAAAAGAATTTTATGCTTTGTGTAATACACCCTCTACCCAAACTCCCCATTCAACTCTGACCTCACACAAAACTGAGTCAGTTTATTTTCAGTTGAGACTGGTGACAAGAACAATAACCAAACTGGTATACCAAAAACAGACTACAAGGGAAAGAGCTACCTGCAATCCTGATATCATTTTCTTGGCTTCCTCCATTTCTTTTTCTAAATGTTCTTGTTGTTCCAACAGCTGTTCTTCCCATGAAGTCTCCAGACAGGTTGTGGGGCTACCTGGTCTCCAGTCTCTGAATAATGGAGAGTCTGTCTCCTCTATAAAATGAAAGGAAGGAGTACAGTTCATGGTGAAGAAAAGTGAGTTTCCGGCAGAAAGCGTTCACAGTCCTCTGCTTTCACAGGTTCAGGTCACCCTCCTCCTGAACCTGTCCTCACTGCACTACTGGACTCTCCACCAGGTGGGGTTGTGAGACCTAAAGAATTGGCTATGAACTCAGACCCAGGCTCATGGGAGCTACACTTACTGTTGGGGAAACATATCCCCTTCAGAACGTTTAGAAAGCAGTAAGATCTCCCCTTTGGGAGTCTTGGTACACATAGATTTTACTATTAATTCTCTGGAACTGGCATTCCCAGAGCTTGATTCTGCCAGGTACAAAGAGGGGAGCTGTCAGATGCAATGAAAACAAAATTCCTGTTGGTTGTTCTGGAGATTCAGCGGGGAGACCTCAACTCAATATTCTTTTGACTATCCCATCATAACTGATCTCCTTTCACATATAACATTGTACGACTCACACAGGAAACAAACCAGTAAAAGCATATTTGCACTAATTGTTTAATTTCTCTCTCTCTGGTTTTAT
The DNA here is from genome assembly GCF_022682495.2 of Desmodus rotundus. NCBI lineage: Eukaryota > Metazoa > Chordata > Mammalia > Chiroptera > Phyllostomidae > Desmodus > Desmodus rotundus. The sequence continues at coordinate 82,556,430 of NC_071391.1, read as the reverse complement.
TTTCCTACCTTTACAATCTCTTTGCTCTGATTTCATTCATAGAAATGAATACAGTGCGTCTATTCCCTCTGGCAACATTGTTGTGAAGATTAAATGAGGTAACTTATAGGCAGGGCCACGTGGTGCCTGGCACAGAGCAAGCGCTCAGTAAATGCTTTCCTCCTCCCTCTCTGGGGTCCCAGGAGTGTCTGATTGAGTAACATGACTTATTCTTTGATACCAAGGCCAGGGCTAGAGGGGGAATGGAAGCAGGGAGAATTTAATTCCAGTTTTTCTTCTTAGGGCTTTGGTTTCATTGTATTTCTAATAGGTTAATGAAACTATTTAAATCATATGTTTTGCCTCTACCACGTTTCCCTCTATGTTTATGTAAGTAGAAACAGAGCTACTTACAGAGGAAGAAGAAGTCTCAACACAGGGAACTCCTTGGGGTCCTTTCTGTAGCCTTCATACCAAGCCTGATGTAGACCTGCTCTGTACTGTATGTTCGCACAAATACCTCAGCTCCTACTCTATATTCCTGGCCCCAATTTAAGTTAGGGGAGTAGCGAAATTATTCGTATAACACAGAAATAATGAAAACTATTTACTTGAGTTACGCTTCTGACTGTTCCAAAGTCACTTCCTAATTCATTGGCAGCTGGCTGAGGAACAGCTTGTCTATACTGCTGTAAGATTTTTGACAGCGAGAACACGGGAACTGACATTCTCTAAGAGAGTAACTACATTAATTGGCTCTAAAGCATTACAGCCCTCTACAGCTAAGCCTGTATGCACAGACTGCAGAGCGGCACAAGGCCAGTGAGTTTATAGGTAGACAGTCAGGGCCCCCCAACTCTTCAAGCTGACGGCTACTCCTTGAGGCAACCCAGGCAGACTGCGAATAGTACCTGTCCTGTTCTCTATTCCTTCAGAGGGAACAATCACAAAATCTGCCTTCTCCTCTGACTGGGTGATCATGGATTCACTCTTTGCACTGTGGATAGGACTGGGTGAAGTCAGGCTGTGATAAAAGAAAAAGAAATCATTATTATGAACATTTGTCTAGAAGCCAACTTTCATAATTTATCCCAGAGACATGTACCTGGCCCACAATAAGAACAAATACTTTTGAATAAATATACTCACTGAATGAAATGAATGCTGAATGAATAAATGACCCAGTCCTACCTAGGAAATCTTTTCTACAACAAGGCTGCCTTTAAGCTTAATTCATTAAGAAGAAATTTATCAAAAGGATGGGTAATTAAGCATTTTGAAGAGTTTCAGGTTTTGTGTTATTTACTTACCACCACCACCATCCCTGGGACCAAATTCAGAGGCTGATGTAGTGTGTGTTTTAGTATATTTGGGAAACTGAAGGAAAATCTGTTTCCAATACATTGATCTTTCACAGACACAAGCAATATCAGCAGAGTCATTATAGCAAATCAGCTCCAGGCTGATGGATGCCCAAGGAGGGAACAGAGTGGAAGGCACCTCAGCAGGGAGAAACTGCTGGAGTGTGGACAGTACCAGGATGGATGAAGGGGCAGTGATATATCAACAGAGTTAGGACATGATATGGAAAAGGGTAACAGGTCTGTCAAAAGGGGAAAAGGCCTGCTTGGAAATGGTTTACTGGATTTATTCCCAGAGTTACTTATATTTCTACCACACTATTTTCAAACTGTCATCAGAAAACTCACAACAATTCTTAAGTTCTGATAAAAATTACTAGTCTTGGAAGGAAATGTTCAAATTTTTAGGGAAATGGAATTTTAAATCTCCAGAACAAAAGCAAATCTATAAGATGAGATGGGAACCTAAAGCTAATGCTTCCATCTGAAGAGCCGTTTTTCTTTCCTTTGCACCTTGAGAACATCAGCACTGAAACAATCTCAGGGCCTGTGGGGTCTGCAGGCCCAGCCCCCTCTCAAGAATTCTTTTCAAATCCATCACCTAGACAACAGTGACAGTGTCTAGTATTCACTGACCCACTTAATGTGCCCCTAAAGTCTCCCAGGCTAATCCTCCCAGCCACGACCAGGAGTTAACATTTCTTCTTCATAGAAACCAGTAAAAACAAGAGGCAAGCACAGTGGACGTGGCTAGAGATTTCAAACCCCCGTGAAGCAACTGGAGGACTAGGGTCTCATCCCTCTCATTGTCCAAAGTTTAAAGCCTTCAGTGGGAATGACCTCAACCAGTAATACATTCTCATCCTTATTAGAACACAGAAACTTTTTAAATTGTGTGCTTCTTCAAATTAAAGAAAGGCACTTAACCATACTTATGGATCTACAACCTGAACAAGCATGAGATAAAGAGTGGCAAGAAGTGGTATTTAATTGCTTCATGGAACTCTTACCCATCTTTCACTGCATAGGCAATCCGATTCCAGGCCAATGTGAATTAGCTGCTGGAAAAACACTCGTCTGAGGGTACTGTGTCATTTATAAGGAAACAGGTCTATGACTGCTCAGGCCTCAGCATTTGCTTTCTTCCAGAAATTGGAATCCAAGTGCAGAAAGAGGTTTGCAACAGCTGCTTCTCTTTGAGAAATGACTTTCTCTGCTGACAAGGTGCTATGGGTGACATGTCCCACTGTCTGCATTTGGCTGGAGCACAGTGGGTAATGTGTGAGACGAAGATGGGGCTGGGAAGGGTGGTGTGAACCTCAGGTGCTGGGAAACTGCTTTCCTAAAAGCAGAGACGCATGCTCGGCTCCACCTCCTCCCTCGTGAGTGAGCTGTCTCCCATATACGGCAGAAGGAGGAGGACGTCTGCGTATCCAACCCCACTGGGGGAGTGGCAGAGCAGCCAGAAGAAAACAACATTTCTCATTCTTGAACTGAGGCTGCCAGTGTGTGAGGCCAGAGAGCTAAGAGCATGAAACTAGATGGCCAAGTTAAAACAGAAAGGACTTGAGGGGGAAAAAATCATGAGGCAAGAAGAACCTCATGAATGAGGATTAAATGTGCATTAAATCCTCTGCCTCAAGTCAGAGAAAAGTATTTTCACACTAATTAATTATATGCTATAGGCTCTCCCCAATTAGCTTTAAAACCTTAATTTATAAACAAGTAATCCCCCACTTGCCATTATAATCCTCTCAAATCAGATAACAACTGATACACTTCTTAATTCCCACAGGTCTAACATCTCTCCAACCTTAATTTATCAGACAAGGAAAGATACTTGCAAAGTATAGCCAAATCAATTTTTAAAAAATTGGTAAAGGACGATAAGAAAGAGATCCTCTTCCCTCTTCAAGAGCCTTCCCTTTGCAGAGACAAGGCAGGGTACAGGGCCACCTCGCCTTCTCCTACGCTGGCTCCAGCTCCCCCAACCTACCATATTTTATAGTGATGATCCCAAGCCAGCAGCCTGTTCTCCCCAATATAGCGCCCCCACCACCCCCCTCTTCCTCTGGCCAACAGCATCCTCCAGTTCTGGCCCAGCTCCCACCCATGTCCCCACCTCCACAACGAAAGTGGCCTCAGCTCACCATTTGACTTGCGTCCCTCCCATGGTCCCCGTCCTGGCTCGGCTTCAGCAAGCCTGCTTCCCTGGGTGAAGTGGGAGGCTGAGAGTCACAGCGCTCCCGAATTCGGGCATGTCTCCCCGAGCTGGGGCCCAAAGAAGGACTCCGCAGGCAGGCCAACTACAAGAGCTGCTGGCCTCTATCGATCACGGAAGACAAGGGAGGACAGAGAGGCGGGCGTCTCGGCTTCGGGGACAGGGATGCTCCCAGGTCTGAGGCACGCTGCCCCGGCTCAGACACAGCTGCAGCCGGGTCTGGGCGGAAGCCGCGTCCCCTCGCAGGCTGCCAGCGGGAGGCGCATTGTGGTCTCCGTGGCCGAGCGGCTCTGGGCTGCCCCAGGGTGTGGGCATCTCAACCCATCTCCGACCTCTAGAAACGCTCCTGCGGCTCCGCGGTCCGGTCGAGTCCCAGGCTGCAAACCAGGGTGCAGGCGACCCCAGCTCCGCAGCGCCACCCCTGTCCCTCCCTGCGCCTCCCTCCCCGCCCCTTCCCAGGCTGTCACACGTGGCTGGGCAGTGCGGCTTGGACCCAGGTGGGCACCGCTGCCCAGAGCTCGCAGCAGAGGCGGGGCCAGGCTTACTGCCGGGGCGGGGACACAGGTGGCCAGCATCCCCAGAAGGGGTTGTGGTCCTTATCCTGAGATCCCCAGATATAAAAAACCTTGCCTTCTCTACCCTGAGCCCTCCCCTCGAGGCCAGAGAGGTCGGGGTAGGGATTAGTCAGCTCCTTCGGGATGGGGTCTCCCCCGGAAACCCTCAGAACGCCCGTCTCCTCCCACCTCCTCTCAGGCTTTTCAGTGTTCTTTTTTTTTACCAACTAGGGAGCATTTTGCTGGGATACAGTGAGAGGCTGACCTCTCTTGGAAGCAACAGGCCGACAGGGTGTCTCTAGAGGAGCTGGGGCAGGGAATTAGACACTAAGGGCTATGTTTCCAATCTAAACCTAAACTTCCCTCGGTTCTCAGTCACATCCCGGAGTCTCCTGGGCTTCAGGCTCACTGAGTCATTAGATGGGCTCCCGCTGAGCAAGGGTGGAGGGATGGGGCAGAGTGTGCCCAAGCCTGCTCCGTCCCAGAGCCAACTAAGGGAGAGGCAGAGTACTGAATGAGCACCCTAATGAGCTGAGTGAGAAGTGAGCTTAGAAGAAAAGAAGAAAATCAGGAAGGAGTGAAAGAGAAGAATGTAGACTATTCTCTGAGCCCCTCCTAGAAAACTGTCACCATCATCCCTCTGCCTCTCCCCAGTCTGCATTCTGCCAGAGAGCAAGCAGGTGCTCTCAGGAAGAAATCCAGACCCCTTCCTCTCTCTCTCCTCCCCAGCCCCTCTCTCTCTAATGCTGGCAGGCACTATCATGATGGAACAGAAGAGCAAAATGCCTGTAGCCATGCAGGAAGCCACAGATCTCAGCATACAGCGAAACATCCTTTGGTTCTGTACTAAGTGATGAAGTGATGGGGAAACTCAAGAGTTAAAAAATTTTTAAGCTTTAGCTTATAACTAAAAAGCTTAGTGATTAATGCATATAGAAAGCTGTTGTTCCAGGAATTGGAACATAGGACCCAACCAACCCTGACTCTAGGAGACCTGCAAGCAATTCAACCTTTGTGCCCTAGGAGGACTACAAGAGATGGAGATGGTATTTGAGCTATTGTCCTCCAGGGAGAAAAGGTCTGCAGCTCAGGACGCAGATAAAGAATCATAGGTCAGCAGATTAAAGGATGCTAGAGAAGTCGCTGGACTGCAGCCTTTATCTGATTAACCTTTTCCTCTGAATTCCAAACCCCTTACCTACTTTTTTCCTGAATTCCAAACCCCTTACCTACCCTCTCCTTCTCCTTATAAAAAGAGTTGCCTTGAGATAAGATGTTAAGATGGTTTTCAGGGTACATAACCCACCGTCTTCTCAGATCTATAGCCATCTGAATAAAGCACCCATAACGATTCAATCCTTGTCTCTACTTATTGGCTGTGGTAGTGACAGGCGGCATGAACACTGACTTCTCCAATTTCATAAGCAGCAATCAAGGAAGAAATGGGTTTCCTTTTGGGATGATGAAAATGTCTTCAAAATGGATAGAGTTGATGGTTGTACAGCATTACAAATACCACTGAACTGTACACTTTAAAATGACTAATGGCTAATTTTATGTTATGTGAATGTTATATCTAACAAAGCACATCTAGACTAAACCAATTATTGTCAAATAAACAGTGTTAACAGTGGGGGGAAAAGCATACCTATTAAATGTGAAAATTAAGGAAAGTTGAGCAAGGTTACCAGTATAGTAAAATACTAGAAAGAATTCCATGTGACCTCAATAAATTAGGAAATGGCCCATCAAGCTAAGATGGAATTTTATGAGAAAAAGAAATAAGAGGGAAAAACAGACACAATACATAGAAGACAAAGAACGGTTTGGCTTAACTGGACCAAGATGGGCTGACGTAAGAAAAAAACAGTAAGAAGAACATAAATTAAATATGATTCAGCAATGAAATGAAGTTAATAAATAATCTAAATAATCATTTTAATAAATGATCTGAAGATGTGTTTATAGAAGCATGGTTTACATGAGCCAGAAAAGGAGTCTTTTCCTGCGGCTATACCTGGTGTTGATCAGGCTTTTGTCCTGTACTATGAGAGCAGTATGTCCTCTTCTGATCTCTGCACTTGGCTCTCAGGTATATAGACAGCCTTTCAGCTTGAGTCACATACATCATTAGCTCACTCAAATATGTACTAATCGGCCACAATTCCCAGCCCTACAAATGAAAGTTACAAACATGCTAATGCTCTAAGACGACTCTGCTCATTTTCTCTCGCTATGAGCTTTATATAGCCATCATAGGCACAAGGACAGCGCTATGGAACTGGTTCTCATAAGCACTGGCAGCTGATACACAAACATGAGAACCGCCAGGCTGAGCCATGACAGGTCCCAGTCATGCCCTCCTGTGGACACAGCCAAGCAGTGCCACTGGGGCCCTGCACAAAATTTCCACACCTGAGAAGTTCACCAGCATCCCACCCTACCCTTCTCCCAGCACCAACATGAAGTGGTGCCGAAGGCTACCCCTTTAAAGCCAAATATAAACTGAGGGAAAGTGAAAGGGTTTAGGTGCCTTTATGGCCTGTTGTGTTGCTATTTGAGGCTGAGAACCCTGAGAATCCCCAGGAATTCAGCTTTGAGTTAAGACTTTAGTAGTAAATCATCAGAGGCCACAGTTACCTGGAGCAGCTGGACTCAGACGGGGACCTTTGCTGTCCTTCATACTGCTGCACCAGAGCCCGCACGCTCCAGTATGGATTCTCAATCTCCTCATCCATGCTGCTATTCCTAAAGACAGAGGACAGTAGCAAAGGAAAAGATGTCAACCTTTCAGGTCAACTCAACAAGAACTGGCAGATGGCCACTTTGTGAGCACTATGGGAAAAAAGACACTTCAAACCTAGCAGGGAAGACAGACACAAAAATATGTAATTTCATCAATCTTCACAACACCTCAGGGTCATGCTTAGCAGACACACACTTGCTAAAGCTCCATAACTTCAGGACAGCTTGACCTTCAGGATACATTCCAGGGAGAGACTCTCCCAGATGAGTTGGAACATTGCTCCCATATATCTCCCAGTAAAGAAAACACACAGTTTCAAAGGCGTGTATTTAAAATTCTGGGCACCAGAGCAAAACATAACACATGTAATTCCTGTACTTTCTGCTAACTGCAAACACAGCTCTATAATAGAAAGGGCTTCTCTCATTTGAAGTGCCCTCTGCAGCCTCTACCCCAAGCTCTTTGCTGCAGTGTGGGCCTATTTAGGTGATATTTTCATCTACTGCACACTATCATCTAAGAGAAGAAATATCAAAGAGAGTCAAGTTGCCATCCTCAGATTTCTACCCTTACCTCTGTCTGTATCGAAAGACATCCCGTCCCGACCGTGACACGTCATGACACACATCAGCCAGGGCGGCAGCTGCTCCCTGGGCCACAGCAGTGGCACAGTGTGGCTGGTGACTCTGCAGAGGGGCTCTGGAGTCCTGTCCTTGGCTTACTGTCCTGCCAGGGCCAGGTTTGAAATGAGCTGCCAAGGCAAGGACCAGCCTCATGATAGACTTTAGGTTTCCTTCGACAATATCTGAGGGACAGAACAGACCGAGAAGTCCTCAGAGGGGGGCAGAGAGCTCAGAACCCATTCACTCAGTATGTCCTTGCTAGCGATAAAGGTGAGCGAGGCAGTCAGGCTGTCTGTCCTCACAAAGCTGTATTCAATAGGGGGACAGAGAAGATTTTAAAGCAATTACCATCAAGTACAATAATATGTTATGATAGGAAATGCACGGGATTCTTTGGGGGCTCAGAGTAAAGGCATCTTGTCTAGTCTAAAGGGCTCAGGGATGCCCAGAAGAAGTGAGTTCTAAACTGAGACATGACTGATGGATAGTGGTTCATCAGATGAGGGAAGAGAAGGAAAGGCATATCCAAGAAGAGGGAATAGCAAGTATGAAGGTCTAGAGGCGAGAGAAAGCATGACATACCAGGGTTGCATTGCCTGATATGGGACCTGCTAGCACATTGAGCCCTTAAAAGGCAGCTATAGTCTGAACTGAAGTGGCTGTTAGTACTTACTCAACACACACACACAAAGAGAATGAAAAATATCTCCTTAGATGTAGTATAAGAAGTAGAATGCAAAATATCTAATTAATAGTTCTTTATATTGATTACATGTTTAAATAATATTTGGGATATACTGAGTTAAATAAATTTATTATTCAAATTAGTTTCATGCTTTTTTTCTTTTTAAAAATGTGGCTATTAGAAAATTTACATTACACATGTGACTCACATATTTCTGTGGCTCAGCTCTGTGGCAGAGGAACTGAAAGAAGTTCAGCGCAGTTAGAGCCCGGAGTGCAGGAGGAGAGGGTGAAAGATGAGGGGGATGGATCAGAGGTCAGGTTAGAAAGAGCATGACAAGCCATAGGAAGGACTTCGGGTTTTATCCTAGGGACCCTCATATGTGAAGGACTGCACAAGCGTGTGTACTCTTAGAAAGATCATTCTGGCTGCAGTTAAGAGAGCAGATGGGAGGAGGACAGAAGTCAATGAAGTGGGACTAATCAGGAAGCCACTGAGCTTCTCTAGGTAAAAGACAATGGTGTCCCGAGTGACAGCATTCCCTCAAAATAGCTGACTTTACTGGGCCACATCCCCAAGCCCACCCCTCATGAGAACCAGATGAGAGAGATTATTGCATTTTAAATTTGCCCTAGAAAAAGAGAGGAATGGAGGCAGAAAAAAATGTGATAGGTCTGGTGAAAGTTAATGTAAAGAAATAGGTAAATTCTGTTTTGTTTTGTTTTTTTTTTTACTTTCACGGCCTTTTAAATATGCAAGGTTTTGAAAGGACTGATTGATAGCTTCTACCCTACCTGAATGACCACAACACAGAGAATATCAATAATCCAACATGAAAGGGGTGCTTCCGCCTGCCCCCATTCTCACCAGAGCCACAGGTAATCAGGCCCAGAATCTGAAGCTGAAACAGAACCAGATTACCATCAATTCTAGAGAAATTGCAAGAAGACTAGGGAGCCCGAGCTTTCTAAGGACACCTACACCTGTTCTTCCCTGTAGCCTGGGCTCAAAATGGACTGAGAAGTATCCTCTTCTGGCCAAGTGGCTGTGGGAGAGGGCATGTGCAGAGGTTACAGAGCCCCTTTCAATCTGCCAAGAATGTTCTGCGATGTCAAAAAAAATGCTAGAAAATACTTTCCATCTGGAAAACTAGATGGAAAAAAATGTAGGCTGTTATTATTTGAAATAGTCCTTAGTCATGAAATCCTAGAATTTGAAAAATATAATCTATTCTCATTTTTGACAACTTAAAAGAGATATTCTAAAATAAATACCCAAAATTTGTGATTTCTTCTCTATTTAATGTCCTATGCACAGTCAAGTAAACCTTTATTCAATTAAAATGAATAGAGAATGTCTATTGTTTATCTTCACCCAGGTTTCCAAAGTAATCAAATTTTGATAGTTGCTCTGTCCCAAGAACGTTCTTTATGGGAAAATGCCATGAGGTCATGGGCCTAATCCTACTCCTGTCTATCAGAACCCTGGGCTACACAACAGAGCAATTCTCAGCTGAAGATGAGTGTACATCCACCAAGACATGAAGAGGCACTGACCTTTAGCTGAAGTCTGGTGCATACGAATCTTTTTGGAGGCCACAAACTGTAGCACCTTCTCCACGTTATTCTTCATCTCCTGTTGGTTTCTAGGGCTCAGTTGTACCCCATTCAGCTTTTCTCCTGCTGTTGGAAGAGAGAAAATACATGAAGTTATAGGGAGTAATACTGTCAAAGTTTCATATGGCCAGACACAAAAAAAGGGAACATTTGATGTAAAGAGTAAGATATAAATAAATATATAAATATAAATTTATATAAACATATATATATAAATATGCAAGTGAGTTAAGCCTGGTGTTTGCAATTTGGAAGGGGAATAGGAAAATGAAAATCTTTTGAAGGGTGTGCAAATTTTTAAATCTATTACCAGGGGTCTGTAAAGTTACTGTGTGTACATGTATTCATTCAACAAATATTCATTAAGCACCCACTGTGTGCCAGGCACTGTTCTGGGCACCAGAGAAACATTAGTGGCCATGGCAGACAAAGACTCTTTCAAAAAAAAAAAAGGAATAAAAATATCATTAATTAAAAAGGAAAAGGTCCCTTCCATCATAGAGTTTGTAGCTGCAGCAATGACAGCTGGCCAAGTCAATGAGTAAATGTCCGACATAATTTCAGGTAGTGGTAAGCGCTATGGGGAAAAACGAAGAGGTGAGATCATGGCCTCTCTGATAATACATTTGGGCAGAGACCTGAAGAAAGTAAGAGAAGTTAAGATTTGAGGAGGAAGCATTTCCAACTGAAATTAGGTGCACAGCCCAAGGTGGGAAAAAGCTCTGCCTATCTGAGGAACGGCAACAAGACCAGTGTGGTTGGAAGTAGAGGCAGACAGGAGTTGAGTCCTAGGAGGAGGCAGAGATGTAAGCAAAGCCAGGTTATGTAAGCTTGAATTTTATTCTAAGTGTACTGGACAGCCAATGGAGAGTTTGAAGCAAGAGAGTTACATGGTCTGATTTATGTTTAAAAAAGTTGACTCTGTATAGACATAGATTATGCAGAGAGGAAACAAGGAGATTTTTTAGAAAGAAAATGAAAATAGTCAAGGCAAGGAATAATGACAGTTTGGGCCAGAGTGGAAGAGTGAAAAGTCAGATACTGGGTAAATTTTTAATATAAAGCAGACAGCACATGTGAAGACTAGATACGATACTTGAGGAAAAGAGAATAATTAAAGAAAACTTTGAAGTGTTCCCCTTTAAGAGCTAGGTGAATGGTACTGTGATACATTACTTAGATGAAGAAACCTGGAGGATAAATGGATTAGTGAGAAGAAAAAAATCAAAAGTTCTGATGAAGATTTTTAGATATTCAAGTATAGATGCTGCAAAAGGAGTTGATATTCATGTCTAGAACTCAAGGAAAAGTTTAGGATAAAGATATATATACTTGGAAAGAGATCACTTAGGGATAGAGAATATTCAATGGCTAAGGACTGAGCCTGGAGAACTTCAAAATTCAGGGTCTGGAAGAAGGAGAAAAGCCAGCAGAGCCACCAGCTAGTGAGAAAGGAGCAAAACTAAGTCCACAGGGTCTTGGAAACCAGGCCAAGAAAATGTGTGGTTGTCCTTTTGTTTTGTTGATTTGTTTTGTTTTGCTTCGGTTTCTTTTTTTTATCTGTTTAATTTTTTCTTTCCTTTCTTTTTTTTTTTTTTTTTTGCCATGCAGAAGCTTTTTAGTTTGATGCAGTCCCATTCATTCTGATGAACTGGATAAAGAAGATGTGGTATACATATTCAATGAAATACTATTCATCCATAAAAAATATGAATTATTGCCATTTGCAACAACAAGGATGAATCTTGAGAGTATTATGCTAAGTGGAATAAGTCAGAGGGAAAAAAGACAAAAATCATATAATTTCACTTGTATGTGGAATATAAAATAAAAAGCAACAGACAAAACAAACTCATAGATACATACAACAGAATGGTGGTTACCAGAGGGGAAGGGGGATGGCAAAAGGATAAAGAGGGTAAAGGGGGCCAAATATATGGTAACACAAGAAGACTAGACTTCAGGCAGTAGGCACACAATAGGCGTGCAGGGGTGTCCAACCTTTTGGCATCTCTGGGCCACAATAGAAAAATAAGAGTTGTCTTGGGACACACATTAAATACACAAACACTAACAAAAACTAATGAGCAAAAAAAAAAGTTTTAAGTAAATTTACAATTTTGCATTAGGCTGTATTTATAGTCATCCTGGGCCACATGCAGCCCCCCAGACGGATGTGAGTTGGACACCCCTGCTTGACAGAGTGTACAGATGTCCTATTATAAAGATGTACACCTGAAGTTCCAGCCAAGAGGGACATGTTGGTTGATACCCTTGGCCTCCTCGCACAACCAGAAGAAGGAAACAACCAATTTTAAAACAAAAACACAACCAGAACTGCCAAAAAATCAAACTGTATGGAAGTCTAACAACCAAGGACTTAAAGAAAAAATATTCATCCAGACTGGTGTGCCAAGACAAAGAAGAATTGCCCAAATGAAAGAACCGATCAAAGCTCCAGAAAAAGCCCTGGCTAGTGTGGCTCAGTGGGGTGAGTGCTAGCCTGAGAATCAAAGGGTCATTGGTTCAATTCCCAGTCAGGACACATGCCTGGATTGCTGGCCAGATCCCCAGTAGGGGGCACACAAGAGGCAACTACACATTGATGTTACTCTCCCTCTCTTTCTCCCTCCCTTCCCTTCTCTCTAAAAATAAATAAAATATTAAAAAAAAAAAACCTCCAGAAAAATAAGCGACAAGGAGATAGACAACCCCTTTGATGCAGAGTTCAAAACACTGGTAATCAAGATGTTAACAGAAATAATTGAATACGGCCGCAAAACAAAGGAATAAGTAAAGGCTATACAAAGTGAAATAAATCAAAATATACAGGGAACCAAAAGTGAAGGGAAGGAAACCAGAATTCAAATCAATGATTTGGAACAGAGGGGAGAAACATTCAACTAAAACAAAATGAAGAAACAAGAATTCAAAAAAATGAGGAGATAGTTAGGAACCTCTGGGACATCTTTAAACATTCCAACATCTGAATTACAGGGGTGCCAGAAGGAGAAAAAGAAGAGCAAGCAAGACATTGAAAACTTCTTTGAAAAAATAATGAAGGAGAACTTCCCTAATCTGGTGAAGGAAATAGACATGCAAGTCCAGGAAGTTCAGAGAGTCCCAAAGAAATTGTACCCAAGGAGAACCACACCAAGATACATCATCATTACATTACCCAAGATTAAAGATAGGAAGAGAATCTTAAAAGCATCAAGAGAAAAGGAGACAGTTACCTACAAAGGAGTTCCCATAAGACTATCAGCTGATTTCTCAAAAGAAACCTTACAGGCGAGAAGGGACTGGAAAGAAGTATTCCAAGTCATGAAAGGCAAGGACCTACATCTAAGATGACTCTATCCAGCAAAGCTGTCATTTAGAATGGAAGGGCAGACAAAGTGCTTCCCAGATAAGGTCAAGTTCAAGGAGTTCATCATCACCAAGCCCTTATTATATGAAATGTTAAAGGGAATTACCTAAGAAAAAGAAGATAAAAAATATGAACAGTAAGTCCTGGCTGGTCTGATTCAGTTGATTGAGCACCTAGTGCTCTGTGAACCAAAGGGTCGCCAGTTCAATTCCCAGTCAGGGCACATGCCTGGGTTGCAGGCCAGGTCCCCAGTAGAGGGTGTGCAAGAGACAACCCCACATTGATGTTTCTTTCCGTCTCCTTCTCCCTCCCTTCCCCTCTCTCTAAAAATAAATAAATGAAATCTTTAAAAATATATGAACAGTAAAATGATAAGAAACTCACAACTATCAACAACTGAACCTAAAACAAAAACAAACTAAGCAAACAACTAGAACAGGAACAGAATCACAGAAATGGAGATCACATGGAGGGTTATCAGTGAGGATGGGGAGGAAATGGGGGAAAACGTACAGGGAAAAAGAAGCATAATTGGTAGGCACAAAATAGAAAAGGGGAGGTTAAGAATAGTATGGGAAATGGAGAAGCCAAAGAACTTACATGTACGACCCATGGACATGACCTAAGGCAGTGGGGGAAATGCTGGAGGGAAGGGGTTGCAGGGCAGAGGGGAGATAAAGAGGATAAAAAAATGGGACAACTGTAATAGCATAATCAATAAAATATACTTAAAAGATAAAAAATAAAGATGTGCACCTGAAACGTTTATGTTATTATTAATCAATGTCACCCCTCTAAAATTTTAGAAATTGTGTGAGCCCTGCCCTAGCCTGGTAGCTCAGTTAGTTGGGGTGTCCTCCTGTAACTGAAAGGTCGCAGTACAATTCCTAGTCAGGGCACACACCTAGGATGTGGGTTTGGTCCTGGCTGGCGTAGAGGCCACTGATAAATGTTTCTCTCTCACAATGATGCTTCTCTCCCTCTCTCTTTAAAATCAATGGGCATGTCCTCGGGTGAGGATAAAAAAAAAGTTTTTTAATTGTTTGAGCCCTGGCACGGTGGCTCAGTTGGTTGGAGCACTGTCCTGTAACCAGTAGGTTGGGGGATTTGGTCCCCAGTCTGGGTGCATACAGAGGGCAGCTGATCGATGTTTCTCTCCCTCTTTCTCTTTCTCTCCTCTAAGATCAATGAATATATCCTCAGGTGAGGATATTTTTAAAAAGGTGTTTGAAGGAGGAGGGAGTGATCAACCCTGTAAAGTTCTCCTAAGCTGAATAAAATGAGGACCAAGACCTGGTCGCTGGCTTTCATAAGGCAGAGGTTGTGGCCTGAAGGAAAGCAGTTTTAGTAGAAAAGTGGGACCAAAAGCCTAACGAGGGCAGGATAAAGAATGAATGGGAAGTGAATTCAGTGAGTTTTTCTAGAAAGCAAAGTCACAATAGATGGCCCAAAAAAACTTGGGTTTTGGGAAAACAAGAACACATATTCATATTGTTTGTATAGGCACCGAGTATCTCTTGAAAGAAATGCAAAAAACTGCTAACACAGGCTGCCTCCAGAAAGAACAGGTAGCTAGCAGAGGGACATAGACGGGGAAAAGGCTTTTGACTTTATATCCTTTTGTACCCTCTGGATATCTTATCTGCTTATATTTTCAAGTATAACTTACTGAATTAAGTGAAAATTTTAATGTTTAGAATGAGCTTGGAATCAAAGCAGATCTAGGTTTGTACCACTGTTCTGCCATTTCTAGTTATGTGATCTTGTAAAGTTCCTTGGCCTTTTCAAATCTCATACAATGAGTAGGACGGTGGTGCTGATACCATACCCATGTCATGCATCCATCAAAGTAGCAGCTTAGCACAATGCTCTATATATTCTAAGTGCTCGATAAATTTATATATTTTTATAAATCTTCTCTTTTAAGCTTGTTTCCTGAAAATGGGGATAATATTAGCTATTTCTCAAGGGTTGATTACGTGAAATTAAATTAAACGAGATAGAAAGTATTTAATAAATGGCAGCTGCTATTATTATTACCATTGTTATAAGCGTTATCAATGAATTCTCTGATGAATCTATGAGCCGCGCCAATGAGGGACAGGCTGCCTGTGGCAAACTGGGCTTCTCAATCACCTCCTGCAGCCCTGCAGCCCTCAAGGACTCTAAGTAAGGTCAGCTGACTAATGTATTATGTACCAGGCATGTGGGTAAGAGTTAGGGAACCAGAAAAAAATTATACTATACCTGCTCTTAAAGACCTCACTGTACACAGAAAAGACAGTAAACAATTACCATTTGGTGAAAGGAAATAAAATAATTAACAGAGCTATGCACAAATGCTATTAAAATAAGGTTATGGTACCATCTAATGACCAGCAACGACTCCAGGGCTTCAAAAGGACAAGCGCTCTCAGGAAGAGGGGCCTTTTGCCTGACCACTACTTCCTTTTCCAGCCTTGGTTCAGACATCAGTTCTTCTGACAAGCTACTCCTGAACCCCTAAAACTGGACGGGGTGACTCCCCCATGTGCTTCTACTGTCTGCACTTCTTTTATTAGAGTACTAAGAACATGAATGGAAATGACTTCACTTTCCAGTCTTCCTGACTAGACTGGGGAGCTGCGGAGAGCTCAGACTGTGCTCATCATCATATCCCCAAAGCATAATATGGTAGTACCTGGCACGCAGTGTTTATTGACTAATAAATGAATTAGCCTTGGGAAAGGATTCCAAGTCTTCTCTTTTTCCATTTCCCTACAGTTTAAAGCAGCAGCAATCTGTTCCGAAAGACATATGAAGGATAAAGAAGGCCATGTTCTGGTTTATGTCAGCACCAGAGCCCAGGGCCAACTGACCAACGATCTCGATGAGATATGCCAGGATGACCCCATCCCGAAGATCCTGCCGCAGGTCCTGCACAGGCTTCACCGCTGGCCTCTTCTTCAGCTGTGCGTTCACCCAGGCCACGTATGCCTGCAGTTGGTGCTGGAAAATGAGAGGTGGAAATAAGGGAAAGGTTGCCTATTACTCTTCATCTCTACCCTGCACCATTGGAGACTGAGCCGTGGTGGGCAATCTATATCCAGAGGTGGAGGAGGCTCTAGGATTCAAAGAAGAAAGAGGGTCAGACATATAGCATGTTCTAAAATTCTCTAGTTTTATGCTCCGAGGATAAGCCAACTTCTTACTTGGGGGGCAGTTGTACACACAGAGAAGCAGCCAAGTGTTTCAATGACTGTGACTCCCATTGCCTTGAGTTTTGCTGTTGACCAGGTGTGAGGACTGCGCCCAAAACCACAGCCAGGTTTTCAGTGTAGTCACCACTGCCAGCAACCCATCACACTTCTTAGGAACAATCAGGCAGGATCCACATGCTCAGTGGACTGTGATATTCATAAGAATTGATCTTGGGGGATCAGGAATAAATAGCAAACCAAGCGCAGAACCATTTCTCCCACAGCTGCTTTCCTCAGTATGAGACTTTACTGAAATCATCTCACACTTAACCTAAAATTTATTCTCCTAAACTCATAATCCTGGGATTGCTACTAAATTAGTTTTAATCTGTGCTTTATATTGTCAGAAAGGATCTAGTTACCTAAAATCTTCACAAAGAAGGAAACAGAAAGGCTATGGTGAGCGGTGCTCCTGAAAACTGGGGAAAGCCTCGGTGAGGGGGTCGGGGGGAGGTGGATGGACCGTTTTGTTTATTTTCAGACGAAGCTAGGGCCCAGAATCCTCAGAAGCCTGTCAGGCCCAGGTAGGGACATACCACGTATCCCAACTCTCAGAAAGCCTTATGTATTCCATTGGTCCCTTACACAAAGCTTGTACGTGGGAGTTTATTCTGAGTATTTGGTCTGAAGATGGGCACTAAATATTAAAATAGCACATGAACAATGTCATAATATAGGCAGCAGGTCTGTCTGGTTTCTGAAGACCAAGACCCTGAACCTAAAAATTAAGCTCAAGAGCTAACTGTATTAAATTATAATTTGGATAAAGTACAGTTGATTTCTAAGCTCCAAGTACTTCCTTAATAAAATAATGTTGGAAATTACTCACAGGTTGTTTCCTGAGCTTAAATTAAATCTTCGTTATTTATGTTGATTTTGGGGAATGAAGTTCTTTGGAAGACAGTACTAAGGCAATAAATAATCTATCAGCTACTGACAAACTATAGGAAGGGCAGCAATCAGCAGGAGACGGGAAGGAATCTAATATTTATTGAGTACCATGAACGGAACACTACTTTTGGTGTTTTATACATGTTTTTAAACATATTTTATTGGTTATGCTATTACAGTTGTCCCATTTTTTTCTCCCCTTTATTTCCCCCCACCCTGTACTCCCCCTCCCACCATCATTCTCCCACCCTGTAGTTCATGTCCATAGTCATACATATAAGTTCTTTAGTTTCTCCATTTCCCATACTGTTCTTAACCTCCCCCTGTCTATTTGTACCTCCCAATTATGCTTCGTATTCCCTGTACCTTTTCCCCCATTCTCCCCCCTCCCCCCCAGCCCTCCATGTGATCTTTATTTCTGTGATTCTGTTCCTGTTCTATTTGTTTGCTTAGTCTGTTTTTGGTTTTGGTTTTTTAGGTTCAGTTGTTGATCATTGTGTTTGTCTATTTACTGTTTGTGGTGTTTTATACATGTTCTAATGGGCTAATGAATATACCCAGAACAGGGCTGCCACACAATTGATGCTTAATAAGTGGTCATTGTTTTCATCATCATCATCATCTAATTCAATTCTCACAAAAGTACTACAGGGTCAGTATCATCTGCAATCTGTGGATGAGGTTCAGAGAAGATATATGACTTCTTCAATGTCCCCATAGCTGGGACGTAATAGCCCTGTTCTGAAACCCACTAAATGTGGTCTTAGCATGTACTATGGGCTGCTCGCCATCCAACTCATTCCATAGAGTAGAGGTGGCTACGCCTTCTCCTAACGTGGATCAGACGTCCGTCTCAGGTCTGCTCCCGCTGCAGAGCAAATGCACCGTACGAGGCAGACCGGATAAAGGGCACCTCCTCCACACTAAACCACTCTGCTCTAGGGAAAAGGAGTTAAGACCAGAAAAGGCATTAAGGGTAACAACTGGGATCTGATTACCTGACATGAATAAAACTCCTAACTAATCTCCCTGTAGCAAGTATCATTCATGCTCAACCCACTTTCCACACATTCCTGCTTAAAATCCTTCACTGGGTTCTCATTATCCTCAAGATAAAATGCAGACTTAGCTGCACTTAATTCTGTCATGTGCTAGCCCTTGCCTCTTCTCCAGCTCCATTCACTACCCCCCACTCCATATGCCCCTAACCCATGCTTCAACTCAGCCAAACCATGTGCAGTGCCCCAAATCCACCACGCTTTCCAGCCACTCGTCCCCCCACCCCACCTGCCATCTCCTTTTAAGTATCGGCTCAAGTAGCACCTTTCCCAGAAAGCCTTCCCTGACCCCCCACATTCCTCAGATGATTTGATTTCCTTGAGAGCGTCCTGTGTAACACAATCAGTTCAACAATAATTTCAGCACAGGCACTGTGCTAAGTCAATGGGACTACAAAGAGTCTTATGTCCAAGAAGCTTGCAGAAAAAAAGGGAAAAGAGGAAGAGGAGGAGAAGCTTGTGAGCTGTTAGCAAGTGCTCTGACAGGGTGCATAGGGTGCTAAGAGACTATTAGCACAACCTGAAACCCACACTCCAGGGGAGTTTCCTAAAGGAGAAAAGGAGGCAAGGAGGACAGTGAGCCCAAAGGAGCTCAGGTATGAACTATGCCCTATGCAGAGAGTTACAACAGTTCAGAATTACTGGACTAAGAGTAACAGGTGCTCAGCAAATATTTGAGTCAGTGAATCATTTGTTAAATTTCATCAGGCCAAGACTTAAAATGACTGCAAAAGTTCATTACATGGGGGCAGACAAGAACAAGTGTTTTTTTCATTAGGCCAAGACGGTTTCTATTTAAGTCATCATAGGCCTTCTTTTGGCTGTTGAATAGAAGTCATCTCTTATGCAAAAGTGGCTAGGGGCTTGTAACAACACCTTTCATGCATGCACATTAATCAGAGCTCTGGTCTTCCAACGAAAGAGTCGTCTATATTATAAGTGATAATTAACAGTCACCACTTTTCTGAACACCTGTTCTCTGTGAAGAACTATGCTAGGTCCTTTAAAGACATTTTCTCTAATGTTAATCTGCCAGGGAGATTTTATTCTATCTCTTCTGCTAATTGAAAATTGAGACTCAAAAAAGGTGAAATGACTTGTTCAGGGTCACCCAGACAGTAAACTTATGAACATGAGATCCACTCTAATTCTCAAGCCAATGCTCTTACCATTCTGACACACTATCACCTAAATAAATGTATCTCTGAGGTTTAAACATTATTTCGGACTCTCAGGACAGAAGATACCTTCCTCTAAACCACTTGCTCCCCCACACCCGGTGCTTGAGTCTCTTGTGTAATACTCTGCACTGCTACTGTCCACTGTCCACTGCTACTCAAGTGTGGTCCCTGGACCTGCAGCATCAGTATCACCTAGAAGCCTATTAGGAATGCAGACTCTAAGGCTCCACCCCAGCCCCTAATGAATCAGAACCCATATTTTATAAGGATCCCCTGGTGACTCACAAGCACATTAAAGTTTAAGAAGTTTGATCCAGCCCACTCTTCCCATACTTGGCTGCATGGCAACATCACAAGGGAAGCTTTTCCAAAATACAGATGTGGAGACCTTACCCCAAATCCACCAAATTCTCTCAGAGGGTAGAACTCAGCTTTCTAGTCCCAAGTTCCCCCATATGATTCTTGTAGAGCTAATGAGTCTTCTAAATATTCCAAATCCTTTAACCAAAGGGTTCTCAACCCTGATTACTCATTAGAATCACCTGGGAAGCTTTTGAAACCTAGTAATGTGTAAACTCCACCATAGACCAGCAAGATTTTCTGAGTGTGGGGCCCAGTATATCAGCATTCCTTAAGTGCTCCCAAGTATATACAAGAGCTGTGAGCCAACCATTCCTTACATAAAATGATCTGAAGTGTTATTGATCTTCCTGTCCGAATCTCCCTGAAACCATGACATCTGGAACTTAATACAATACTCTAGATATAAAAGGAGACATGCAGCCCTGACCGTTGTGGCTCAGTTGGGTGAACGTCATCCTGCAAAGAGAAAAGTCTCTGGCTTGATTCCTGGTCGGGGTACACACCTGGGTTGTGGGCCAGTCCCCCATGGAGGTGTGTGTGAGAGGCAGCCAACTGATGTTTCTCTCACATATCAATGTTTCTCACCTTCTCTTTTTCCCTCCCTTCCCCTCTCTCTAAAAATAAGTAAGTAAATAAAATATTAAAAAATAAATAAAAGGAGACATGCAGATTCCTCATTCTAGGTATTCATCCTTCTTTTCCCTTCTTCTTTGTTTCTTCCTTCCTTGGCCAACAGGACACAATGTTGATGCACATCAGGGGCTTATTCAAAATCCCTAAATATTATTTTTATTAACTGTTCAATTTGAAATAATTTCAGACTTACAGAAAAGTGGCAAGAATGGCACAAAGACATTGACAGGTGTCTCTTACACACCTTTGCCAAATATTTACATCTTACGTAACCCAGTAAATTACATAACAGCAAATTAACAATGACACAATACCATTAAGTAATCTACAGACATTATTCAAATTTCACCATTTGTCCCACTAATGTCCTTTTTCTGGTCCTGTGTCCAATCCAAGATCTCACACTGCACTTAGTTGGGACGTCTCTTTAGTCTCCCTCAATCTTTGTCCTTCGTGATCTCGACAATTTCGACAGACATTGGACCAGTTGTTTTGTACAGTGACCCTCAACTGGGTTTTGTCTGGAGTCCTAACGATTAAATTCAGGCTATGGATTTTGGAAGAATACCACAGAAGTCATACTGTGCTCTTCTCAGAGCATTTATATCAAAAGGCACATGATGCCAATACATCTTATTATCGAGGAAGTTAACTGTGATCTTGGTGAGGGTAGTGTCTGCCGGGTTTCTCTACTCTAAAGTTGACAATTTTCCCCTTTGCAACTAATAAGTATATTGTAGGAAAATGCTTTGAGACTATAAAAATATCCTTTTAGTCATCATCACTTTTCCTGTCTATTTGAAATTTAACATCCATTGACTTTTCTTTCCTGCAACAATTGTTATTATGTTGTTTCTCAAATGATGATTTTCTAATTATCACTCCTTCCAGTTATTAATTGGAATTTATAACACAAGGGACAGCTCTCCCCTTTCCCCCTAATTTATTTATATCAATATAGGCTCATGGATATTTATTTTATTTTTATTTATTATATTAATCCATTACTAGCATTATTTTGTTGTTCAAATTGTTCAGATTTAGCCACTGGGACAATTGATAGTTCCTGCATCCTTTTCATATGTTCCAGTTATTTTTTTTAACTGTGGTAAAAAACACGTAACAAAATTTACCACCTTAACTATTCTTAAGTGTACAGTTCAGTAGTGGTAAGTATATTAACATTGTTGTGCTGAGAGTCTACAGATCTTTTTAATACTGCAAAACTGAAACTCTATACGCATTAAACAACATCTCCACATTTTCCCCTCTTCTCAGCCCCTGGCAAATGCCATTTCAATTTCTGTTTCTACAAATCTGACTACTTTAGATAACTCAGATAAGTAGAATCAGACAGTATTTGTCTCTTTGTGACTGGCTTATTTCATTTAGCATAATGTCCTCAAGGTTCCATGTAATAGGTGTAACAGGGTTCCCTTCCTTTTTAAGGCTGATTAAAATTCAACTGTATTTTTAATACCACATTTTGTTTATCCATTCATCTGTTGATGGGCATTTGGGTTGCCTCCATCTCTTGAATGAAAAATGTTGCCATAAACACAGGTGTGCAAATATCCTTTTAAAATCCTGCTTTCAATCCTTTTGGGTACATAGACACAAAAGTAGTTACTGAATCATATGGCCTGAACATGTTTTGAACACTTCTTTACTTTCTGGCATCATAAAATATTCCAGATTCCTCACCTTGTACTGCCCCAGCTCTGCAATCATCTATTTCTCAAAAGAACCCTGGTTTTCTTTTTTTGGAGAACAATTTTTAGAAACCAAATTTGGGCATGAGGTGTATGCATTGCTACTGGGTAGCATTCTTGTCCTTCTCAGTAGTAGTGCAGAAAATATGCGTATGTATACCCACATATCTTGATCTACTTTTCTTGGTAAGACAGAGAGACACACCACGAATTATACCATAAATTATACCAATCCCTCCTCTAATCCAACACCACAGAAGGTACATTCTTTCTTTTCCCTCTTCCTTAGTTGCAACTCTTTTCCCCCACAGCGAGAAACCTATCACTATCCATAGTATAGTTACTAACACTTGCTCAGTCCTATAAAACACATAAAATAATGTCAGACTTGCTAATGATACCTTGAGAAAAAATTTAGTAGCCATAATATATTTACATATAGTACTTTTTGTCTTTAGCCTTACAGTACACAGTGAAAACACCAATTCCAGAGCGACTTAGGTTAGTCCTTTTCTTCTCCACCCTGTTCAGTGTGATTGTTATTCATCTGTAATACATTCAAGTTCACTTCTCACTATTTGTAGTCCATTTTGGATTCTCCCCACATTTAGCTTGATTTTAATTATGTATTTTGGGGGTAAATGAAAGATTAACATGATTCTAAAAGTTAGAGGATAGAAAAACATGCGGAGAAAAGTGTCACTCCATCTTACCTTCTACTCCACTCCTTTTTCAACATTCTTTCCACACACTGCCATCCACCCTTTTAGGTCACCAATTTCATTAGTTCCGGTTTATCCAGAAAATTTTAAAAATGCACATTTTCTTATTTTTTCATTCTTATGTGAAAAACAGTATATTATTGATATTCTTTTTGCACCTCCACTTTTCACTTCCCTTCACTTAATACATTCTGGAAATCTACATTGGTTTAGAGATCTTCCTTATTCATTTTTACAGATATATAGTATTCCATTATGTAGCTATACCATAGTTTATTCAACCATTCTCGTATATATAGGCATTTAGGTTTTTTCCAATATTTTGTAATTACAAACAGTGTTGCAATGAACAACCATATGCATGTGTATTTTCATGTTGATGGAGGTCTAAACTTCAGGGTAGATTCCAGAAAGTGGGATTGCTGGGACAAATGGCAAGTAAGAATATAATATTAGCCCTGGCTGGTGTGACTCAGTGGATTGAGTGCCAGCCTGCAAACCAAAGAGTCACCGGTTCAACTCCCAGTGTAGGGCACATGCCTGAGTTGCGGGCCAGGTCCCCAGTAGGGGCGTGCAAGAGGCAACCAAACATTGATGTTTCTCTCCCTCTCTTTCTCCCTCCATTTTCCTCTCTCTAAAAATAAATAAATAAAATCCTTAAAAAAAGAATACAATATTATCAGATGATATTGCCGAATTCCCTGCCAAAAGAGCTGTATCATCTGCATTCCCGTCAGCAGTACATTAGAGCGCGCTTTCCCACTGACTTGCCAACAGAGTATGTTGTCATATTTTTTAATTCCTGCCAATGTGAGAGGTGAGAAATTGTATCTTAGTATTGTTTATTTTTACTTCTTTAATTATGAGTTTGAACTCTTTGTGTACTATTTTGAACAATTTAACATCATGTCTTTCTTCATATCTATGTGAATTTTGTTCATGTCATTTTTCCATATTTCTATCAAAAGTTTTGGTCCTTTGTCTCTCCATTTTTAATAATCCTTTATACAGGGTGGGGCTAAAGTAGCATTACAGTTGTTCATATGGAAAATCATACAGTAATTAGTAAATAATAATATAAGAATAAACTCCGTTTTGTGTACTCACAACTGTAGACCTATTTTGCACCACCTGATATATGTGGCAGGTATTTCCCAGTTTGTCAGCTGCAGGCTTTTCGGCTATGAAAAAGGTTTTCGTTTTATATAATCGCATTTACTGATATTTTATTGCCTCTGAATTTTAAGTTATGGTTAGAAAAAAGATTTCACCTGTTCTTTCTTTCTAGTTCTTCTATGGTTCCATTTTTTACATGTATTTTTAAAACCATTTTTAGATTTTATTTATTTTAGAGAGAGTGGAAGGGAGTTAGAAAGAGAGGGAGAGAAATATCGATGTGCGAGAGACACACTGATTGGTTGTGTTTCTCATACCCCCAGCTGGGGACCTTGGCTCCCAACTCAGGCATGTGCCCTGACTGGGAATTGAACTGGCGACCTTTAGGTTCACAGGCCAGCATTCAATCCACGGAGCCACACCAGCCAGGGCTAAAATAATTTTTATACATTAAGTACTTTCATTTAATTTTTAAAAGAAATTTACATACCTCCCCACCCTTTCTTTTAAGTTAGTGTGACAATTTTCCATAATAAACTACTAAAAGAGAAGCTTTGGTCAAGAATGGAAATAGGAAAAACAAAAACAAAAACAGAAAAGAAAAAAGAAACACAATCACTGCTGCTTTTAGAAAACCAACAGTTTCACTGATATTCAAACACCACCACACACACAACATTTGTGAGATATGTGTCTTTGGTGGTTTGGGTTTTTTTGTTTCTGTTTTTGTTTTTGTGGCTGGCTCCCCATGAAATGGCAGAGCTGTTGTGGGGTCAGTTTGTCAGTCTGTCATGCTGGATCGCAGAGGCTCACTCAGCTTCACATTAGCTGAAGGTCCTGGATACAAGACTCTAAGGTCTGGAAATCCCCAACTGTCATGGCTCCACTGATGCCACTGGCGCAACTCTGGCGCAGTATCTCCGAGGCTCTACTGTGTGTGTGGACCTAGGTATGGCTCTCTTGTCCATGTGGTGGGAGCTGCCATGGAAACGTGTTGTGCTGGATGCCCTGTTTTGGACTGCCTAGCTTGGGAGGGGCAGGAACTCTGTTTTCAGAATTGAGACCTGCATGCTTTTTGAGGCATCGGGAAGGGACACAGTACTGTCGTAGCTCGCCCAAGTCAGGCAGCTCTCACTGGTGGAGAAGCTGATGCCATGCATCCAGCCACCAGTGCCACTGCCACCAAACTCTGCCATCAACTGACCAAAAGGCATCTCGCTGCCCCTTGCTGTTTTTCCCCAACTTCTTTACGTATGCAGAAAACACTCTGCATTTGAAATCACATGATCCTGCCTCCAGCAAAACATTATCGGGATGCCAATCCAAGCTGAGGACCCTGGAGCAAACTAGCTTCTTAATATGCTTGCTTACCCACCAGACATCTCCAGACTTAAAGTAACAAACAGAAATGAATCCCGCTCCATTCCCTACAGCAAGTTTGTTCTTTACTGGGAACCACTTGACAGAAGTGTCTGTACGGTTAATTCTCAGGATTAGCAGGGTTTGCTTCCAGACATCACTGTCCTGACCCTAGACATAAGCATTGAGGTCTGCCTCACAAGTAACAATGTAGTCACTCTTGGAAGCTCAGTCGATACTTGTGATGTGTCCACTGTGCTCCTTGAGTTCATGAGCCTTCACCCATGGACTCCTGTTCTTTTTACAGATGTGGATTTCGTGATTATCGGGGCCAAGGGAAATCTGGGTATGATCACTGTTCCGGGCATGAGGGTGACTGGCTCTAGTAAAAACTGATGCAGGAACATTATTCTTAGTGTTTTCAAAGGGTAGAAAGCTGAGGTACAGGAGTCTGGACCAGCTTTGAGCGAAGAACTCATGGACTCTGGTCAGTCAACACAAACAGGCTCCCATGGGCACAAGGGGAGGACTGAGGCCCACCCACTTTTTACAGTTTTACAATAGATCCCGGATTCATTTGGAGTTTATTTTAGTGTATGATGTAAGATATGGATCCAATTTATCTTTTTTCTACATATCTACCCAGCTGTTCCAGCACCATTTATTAAAAAGTCCCTCTTTGCCCCAGTGATTTGAGATACTACCTTTATCATATACTAAATTTCCTTAAGTTCTTGGATCTATAGTTGGGTTTTGTATTCTACTTCACTTATATATTTGTTTACTCGTGCAACACTACCACTGTGTTTTATTTGTAGAAGTGTTACAATATATTTTAATGTCTAATAGGGCTAGTCCCTCCCCTCTGAAAAAATATTTTTATTTTTAAAATTTCTTATTTTTTCAATTTATATTTTTATTTAAGTAATACAACCTTATATTGGCTGTATTAGTTTCAGGAGTACAATATAGTGATTCAACATTTTATACCTTACAATGTGATCACCTGATTCTAGTAATCACCTGTCACTCTGTAAACTTATATTACTGACTACATGTCCCGTCCCCTTTTTACTGCCCCTTTCGGTGACCATCTCTTTGGTCTGTTTCTGAGTCTGTGTTTGTTTTGTTTGTTTCATTTTAATTTAGATTCCACATGTAAGTTAAACCATATGGTATTGGTCTTTCTCTGTCTGACTTATTTCATTTAGCAAAATACCCTCTAGATCCATCAATGTTGTCATGAATGGAAAGATTTCATTTTTTTATTGCTGTGTAATATTCCAGTGTGTGTGTGTGTGTGTGTGTGTGTGTGTGTGTGTTTCACATCTTCTTCATCCATTCATCTATGGCTGGTCACCGAGGCTGCTTCCATATCATGGCTATAGTAAATAATGCTGCAATGAACATAGGAGTACATATCTCTTTTTGAATTAATGCTCTCATTTTAGTTGAATATATACCCAGAAGTGGAATTGCTGAATCATATGATATATCTATTGTTAGTTTTTTTTGAAGACTCTCCATAATGTTTTCCATAGGGGCTGCACCAGTTTGCAGTCCCACCAACAAGTGCACAAGGGTTCCCTTTCCTCCACATCTTTGCCAACATGTTCTTTGTTGACTTTTTTTTGTAATCTTCACAACATGTTAATTGATTTTAGAGAAAGGAAAGGAGAGAAACACCAATTAGCTGCCTCATATATGCTTCCTGACCAGGAATTGAGCACACAACCTGGGCATTTGCCCTGACCGGGAATAGAACCCACAACTTTTTGGTGTACAGGATGATGCTCCAACCAAGCCACACCGGGCATGTTGACTTTTTGACAATAGCCATTCTGACAGGTATAAGGTGGTATCTCACTGTGGTTTTGATTCGCATTCCCCTGATGATTAGTGATGTTGAGCATCTTTTTTGTCTGTTAGCTATCTGTATGTCTTCTTTGGAGAAATGTCCTCTGTCATTTTTGATTATTTTTTTGTTACTGAGTTGTATGAGTTTCTTATATATTTTGACTATTAACTCCTTATCAGATATATAGTTTGTGAATATACTCTCCCAGTCAGTAGGTTGCCTTTTTGTTTTGTTGATGGTTTCCTTTGCTGCACAGAAGCTTTTTAGTTCGATGTAGTCACGTTTATTTTTTCTTTTG
The DNA here is from genome assembly GCF_022682495.2 of Desmodus rotundus. Taxonomy (NCBI): domain Eukaryota; kingdom Metazoa; phylum Chordata; class Mammalia; order Chiroptera; family Phyllostomidae; genus Desmodus; species Desmodus rotundus. The sequence goes on along the minus strand of NC_071391.1, from coordinate 82,528,845 downwards.
TTTCCCTTGCTCAAGGAGAACACGTCCATAAAGATATTACTCAGACTGGTGTCAGATGGCTTACTTCCTATGTTTTCAGCCCTTATGTTTAAGTCTTTAACCCATTTTGAGTTTATTTTTGTATACAATGTAAGAGAGTAGTCCAGGTTCATTTTTTTTGCATGTATCTGTCCAGTTTTCACAACACCACTTGTTGAAGAGACTGTTACTCTTATGTATATTTTTACTTCCTTTATCATAGATTAGCTGAACATACAAGTGAGGGTTTATTACTGGTCTCTCTATTCTGTTCCATTGATCTATGTGTCTGTTTTTGTGCTAGTATTATACTGTTTTGATTATTATAGCTTTGCAGTATAGTTTGAGATCAGGGAATGTGATACTTCCAACTTTGTTGTTTTTTCTCATTTGTTTTGGCTATTCAGGGTCTTCTGTAGTTTCATATAAATTTTAGGATTATTTGTTTCAGTTCTGACATAAAAATTTTTATTATTTTTAATGTTTTCTTGACTATTTTTGCATGTCTATTTATCTAACTTCCCCAAAAAGCCTGTTGGAAGTTTTATTGGAATTATATTTATAAATTAATTTAGGGAGAATTGTCATCTTTATGATATTCAATCATCTTATTCAAGAACTGGTGATGTCGTTCCATTTGTTCAAATGTGTCTCCCAGGAGTGTTTTAATGTTTTCTTCCTGTAGGTCTCACACATTTTTTGCTAAGTTCATTGCTACATAGTCAATCTTCTTTGTTATTACAAATGGGGTCTCTCTACCATTACATTTTCTATATTCCTTTGTATTTCTGTGGTATATGTTGTCACTTCTGCTCTTTCATTTATGATTTAATTTGCGTCTTTTTCTTGATGAGTCTATTTAAAGGTTTATCAATATTGTTTATCTTTTCAAAGAACTAGCTCTTCATTTCACTAATCTTTTATATATATTTTTAGAGTATATTTTGTTTATTTCTGCTCTGATCTTTATTACCATTACATCTTCTAGTTGGTTACTTTTCGTGTATATGAAAGTAACTGACTTCAGTATGTTAATTTTACAACTTGTTACCTTATCTTTAAGTGTATGAGTTTTATCCATGATTCTCTGTGGCTTTCAGGATTACTATCACATCAACTGTAAAAATAAATAGTTTCCCTTTGTTAAAGCCTTGTGCCTCTAATTAATTTCTCTAGTCTCACTGCATTGGCCAATACCTCTCGTGCAATGTTGAAGTGGAGATAGTGGCCTTCTTCCCTCGTTTCTGGGCTTAGAAAAAATACCTGAAGTGTTTCTCAATTTAGTAAGTTACTGATTTTAAAACTTCATATAAGTTACTGGTTTTAAAACTATATGTAAGTTACTGATTTTAGAAGCATATATATATTTTATTAATAAAGTATTCATCAAGTCATATTTTCTTGAGTGTTTTTATGAGGAATGGATATTGAATGTTGAAAGTTTTGTCATCATTTATGAAGATTATCTTATGATTATTTTTCCTGAAACCTATTAATATGGTACTATATGATTATTAATGGATTTCCTAATAATGAGCCTACTTTTAATTCTTGGACTTAAACTCACCTAATCATAGTGAATTATATTTTTAATGTGGTGTTAGATTCTGTTTGTTAATAAAATATTTATCAGTGCTACAATAGTACTATATATGTGGCACTTCATAGGTATTCAGCATTAGTCTGTAGTTTTCTCTTTTCCACTGTCTTTATCATATTTAAGTATCATTATTATCTTTGCTTCATAGGAAGTACAGACTTTCTCTACATTTTCTATACTCTGAAATAATTTCTAGAGTTTTGGGACTATCTGGTATGCAGAGGTTTAGCAGAATTCCCCTGTGAAATAATCTGGGCCTGGTATTTTTTTTGAGGAATAGTTCCTTAAAAAGGTTCTTTATATCTTCCACAAAAATTGGTCTGTTTAAATTTTATGTCTCTAGCAATTTTGATAATCAGAATTCCCCAAGGAAATTATTCATTTTGTCAACATTTTAAAATGTATTTGCAGACTTGCAAAGACTAGTAAGTTTTTTGTTTCATTGGTTACTTCTCCATTACCACTTATTCTACTTTTGTGCTTTCTCCTTTTTTCTTCTTTATTGTGTTAGCCAGTAGTTTGCCTATCTTGATATTTCCAACAAATCTTTTAAAAATGCTTTAAAAAATCATTGCTATTCTGGACTAAGTCCCTCTAAAATCATGACACTTAGAAACAACCACAATTCTGTAGTGTAAAACCAGACACTCAGCATCCTCTCGCCCAAATTTCACATTCTTTCTCCCCTTTCTCTTCCCTTTCTTTTTTTTTTTTGTTACCACCTCACATTGTTGAGTCACACAATGCTGGCAACAAAAACTTGTAATTTTTAACACGTTCTGCTGATAAACCAATTTCTTCCACCTTCAACCTTTTAAGATTGATCTTCTTGATCCACATTTACTTCCTACAAATTTCAACCTGTCAGATTCCAGACCCTGTCATTTTGTGCATTCATTGATTCAAATCAACCAACACTTCCAGGAGCTGTGCCAAACCCCGTGCTTACAGGCACGTTAATAACTATGCCACAGAGTGATTACTGCAGCAATGGAGACACGTTCAAACTGCTTTTCATGCACAGAAGGAGCAACAGGATGGGAGGACGTGGGAGTCAGGGAAGACCCAAAAGGGAAGGAAACATTTGGCTGGTTTGTTAAGGATGTTTGTCAGGTGGAGAAGGGCTTCCCAGGGACAGGTGATTTTAAAAAAGAGCTGTGAAGCCATGTGGCATCTGGGAGGAAGAGCCAGTTAATAAATTAGTGTGGGGCAGGCCGTGATGATGGAGACATAGGTCAGCATAGGGCCTACCAGCACTTAGACTCAGGGCCTGAAGACCTTCAGCAGGAAAGCCTGGAGTTTTGAAACTGGACACTGACACTGTGAGACCCACATCTTAGAAAGGTCACTTTGGACACAGCACCAAATATGGGAAAGAGGAGCATCCAGGTTGCGAGAAACAAACAAGGAAATGAGGAAATAGTTCCAGTGACAGAGGATGACAGCCTAGACTGAAGCAGTTATAGTCAGAAAAGCACAAAGTCCAGAAACAAGTCAGAGGTGACTGATAAGAGAAGGTCCCAAGAGCCACACCTGAATGACTAGCTGGATGACAATGGTGTAACAGAAATGGAGGACACATGAAGACCTAGTGTTGGGAAAAAGCAAAGAGTTCAGGTTTGAATAAGAGTCTGAACTCTTTGTAGAACATCAGGGTAGAGATGTTCACAGCCAGCTGGCAAAATGCAGGTGTAGTGCACAAGGGGTGAGGCTGGGAGGTGCTGGTCTGAGAGGACCTCTGTGTGGCAGGTATAGCCGCAGGCGCAAATGAGAGAGAATAACTACCATCTACTGAGCACTAACTACACACCAGGGACTGCGCTAACCACTTTACTGTATCTTTTCATACAGAATTTTTTCACACACGCACATGAATCCTGTGAGAAATTATCATTCCCATTTCACATACATGGAAACCAAGGTTCAGAGCAAGAACAAGCCCAGGGTCACAATGCTGGTAAGTGTGAGAACAAGAATCGAACTCAGTGCTGACTCTAAGCCGGGGCGTACAAGTAAGGTGAACTACAAGAAGCTATTTGGCAGGAAAGGGAAAGAAGAGAATGAAAATGTACTAAGTGGCAATTTTTGTCAGCCACTGAAAGAGTCACTGTATGTGCCTGTGTCCTTTGCTCTTCAAACCCAACCATCAAAAGTGATGTTATTAGCCCCATTTTCCATGTGGGAAACCTCGCTCAAGATCATAGCACTGATAACTGATGAAAATGGGATTGGAACTCACTCCATCATACTCCAAAGAACATATTTCCACAATCCTCAAGAAAGCATACAATGAGAGAAAAGGGAATATGCAGGGCAGAGAATGGGATATATCAGCATTAAAGGAACAAGAAAGTAAAATAAGCAACAAAAAATGATTTTAGGACACGCAATCAGAAGGAAAGAGAACATATCATGTGGGAACCCAGGGATGAGAGAATTTTAACATGGGCGGCCAGTAAGGTCAAATGCTGTACAAAAGTCTGGCTGAGGACTAAGGATCCCATTGCATTTAATAATTAACAGGCATTGGTGACCTTTTTGAGAACAGATGCTGTAGAGTGGTGGGGTTTAAAGTCAGATGGCAGTGAACTGAGAAGACGTCAGGAAGTATAAAAACAGAAGCAGTGAGGGAAGGAGAAAGAGTAGCTGAGAGACGAAGGTGGAACAGAGAATGAGGGTGTTGAGGATGAGAGGATATTTGTAGGCTGAGAGAAGGGGTTAGTGAAGGAGAAACAGATCCAAGGGGAGGGATGTGAATGACACAGCAGGGTTCCAGAGGAGAGGAAGAGGTGGGGAGGCAGGAATGGGTAAGTACGTGGGGAGATTTGGAGGTGGGAAAGGGGAAAGCTGAAGCAGCCCAAATCTAAACGCCCCTCCATTCATTATGAAGTAGATGGGTTTATCTTTGAGAGTGATAGGAACAGGGAGAATGAGGGAGGCTTCCAGAAAGGGGCCCTGGAGAGGCTGGAAAGAATGATAATGGTACCAAGGACTCAACAGGGCTGGAAATCATAATTTTGTAATTGAATCAACCTGCAAGTTTATGTGATTTCCTCTAGCAGGCCGGAACGGTGAGTGGAGGAAACTACTGTAATCGGTCAGAGGAAAAGCAGGGAAGTGAGGATGGTGGTGAGAGTGACTCTCTGAAGTGACTCATCTTGGAATCTGCACCAGGGTGAAGAAATTAAAGCAGAGCTGATAGACTGAGAGGACAGCGAAGAGTAAGGAGAGGAGAACTTGATGCTACCGGATGTAAGTTGAATGGGAATGGAGGAGTGTGAAACTAGAGTTTAAGCAGAGAGTAGAGTTTCAGAGTTCAAGATTTCTAGGGTAGGCAGTTCTGTGGAGTAAGTTCCGATGAAGCCTTGCTACGTGGCATTGTTGCGGAGGCACAGGGGGGCGATCATTGCAGTGGGATGGCCAAGGAACTGGGACTCCCCACTATCTTCATCATGGATCCTGGAGTCATTCCAGGAGACTGGCAGATACTGAGATGCTGAGGGTATTTACTACTCTGCCCAGATACGTAGAACTTAAAAAAATAATAATAATAAGCATGCCTTCAATGAAATCACTGACAAAAATTTTTAATTGAAGAATGTCATGTCATGTCACTACTATGTCATGTCTGCATGCTGACAGAGAACTATTACATGGCAGCTAACCAACAGACCAGAGATTCACAGCTAGTGGGGCTATTCTTACCCACAGGTGAAGGGTTACAAGGACTAGCTCTTCTCCCTTCCTTTTAAGTCTAATCTGGGAGCCAACCACTAAACCAAGTGTCACTGTGTCTTCTCTTTGACCTGAAGATATCTGTACTCGGTATCCAAGAGACAGGTCAAGACCCTGTTGGTGCTATAAATGGCTACTGCTGGCTCTGAAAAAAACTGATTTGAATGACAAATCAGACACTCATGAGGACCAGCCACACCACCCACTTGTGCCACAAAGATGTTATCTTAAAAGAGGCCTGTACTGAAAACCTAGGCCCTGGTTTCAAATTTTACTAGAGCTGCTTCTGAAATACTATATAGTTTTTTTTTGCAACAGACTGTTATTCTCTGGTGGTTGAACTAGCAGTTCCATTTTTTTCTTTTTTGGGGGGTGTGCCTCAGAATGTCTTCTTAAATTTTAAGTGTGTGAAAGCCAGATAAGCAAAATAGGGGAAAGCAGTAATTCTTGGTTAGCGCCAGGGTGGGTAATTCTGAGCCTAGCCCCCTCTGCCCCTGTGCACCCTGCAAGCCAAGTGGAATATCCCCTTAAGGGGTTCTTGCATAAGCTGGGGGGGAAAATCCACTGAATTTTGTTTACTTCTAGCAGTATCATTTTATAAGTCAATTATTTAGTGAAGACAAAATACAATAGATTTGGCAAAATGAAAACATCTGAAATACTCATAAGTATATCTTGGCAGTGGCTGGTGTGGCTCAGTAGATTCAGCACCTACCTGTGAACCAAAAGGTAGCTGGTTTGATTCCCCAGCAGGGCACATGCCTGGGTTGCAGACCAGGTCCCCAGTAGGGGGCATGCAAGAAGCAACTGATTGATGGATCTCTCGCACATTGATGTTTCTCCCTCTTTCTCCCTCCCTTCCCCTCTCTCTAAAAGTAAATAAATAAAATCTTTTTCAAAAAAAAGAAATATATATGCTCCATAGAACCACAATCAGTTACCAATCAGGCCAAGAAGGGGGAGGGAGAGGCTGGAGGTATAACTAACAGCTCTTGGCATAGCTGTCCAGCTCACAAAACTCCCTCTTTCATAGAGCATGCCCTCTGCATATTCAATGGCAGGCCCCAGGACAGAGTTGCTATTATATCACTCCCTCCACCAGCCACAGTTGACTGGTCAAGCCCAGTAGATCTCAGAAATTTTTTGATCTTGCATTTGTGAATAGAATCAGTCACCTTCCCCACCATCCTTCTCTCAGTTTCTCTCAGCCTCTCTTTGACAAAGTTATAAGTAACAAAACTTAGATGCTGCCATAGGCCATTTTGCTCACCTGAGAAAAGCCATCAGTAGTGAAAATGAGTAAAGCCATCCACAGGAAGAACCAGAAATAAGAGGCAAAAAAGCAGAGGGAGAGACCCTATCAGTGTTTGAGTTCTTGATATTCATGGAGACTCTGCTCCATCCTTGCCCATTCCACAATTTAGTTTTTCAGTCTTTCCTTGGACTTCATGAGTCAGTAGATTCCATTTTCTATCTCTGCTAGTTCAAGTTGGGTTCTTGGCACTTGCAACCAAACTAATAAAAAAAGGAAGACACTTTCGGCTTTTGGTTTGGCAGAGGCTTAAGTGTGACTTGCTTTGTTCATATTGAATCTGGGTTCATCTGACACCAGCCGCTTCCACTATGCCACCAAGTTCGACCCCAACTAGATCAAAGTCGTTCATATATCTGAGGTACCTGAGGTGCGCTGGTGGGCAACTTGGTGTCTCATCTGCCCTGACCCCCAAGATCAGCCCTCGGGGTCTGTCTCCAAAAAAATTAGTGATCACATCCCCAAAGCAACTGGTGACTGTGTTGGTGTAGGAAGTTAGCTAGTTATTAATAAAGAAAGGAAGCAAAGTGAATCGGACACTGTTAAGCATGGTCAGCTGGGGAGCATGGGCCTGTTTGCTTCACCAGGAAGTTACAGCTTCACACACTGCCCATGGAACCACAGGCCTGTTCCCTGTAAATCACTGGGGAAAGGGATAAAACAAGGGTGGGGGGGGGGGCGGGGTAAACACATGTGCAATAGGAGCCAAAATGGCAACCATAGAGGCTGCTCAGTCTAGCCTGGGAAAACAATGGATGGTTGGAAGTCAGGCCAGTGCAAACCTGCAAAAGCTTGGGAAGTTGACTGGTTATTTTTAAGAAGCTCCTGGTCCTTCCCAAGCCCAAGATAATATAATCCCAGGGAACAAAGACCTTCTCTCACTCACTTGGGAACACATGCTTGCCCTGTTTATTTGCACATTCTCTCCATAGTAACCATGCAGGCTAGCAGCTGTGTGGACTACAAATGCAAGCTCCAGGTGGGAGCCTGGGTACAGCATCACAGCCAGGAATAGCGCTAAGCTACCTGGACAGGGGCTGAGTCTGCTAATGCTGGGACAATGAAACAAAAACTCTGGACAATGGCCTTTGTTTTAGCCTTGCTGAGGACACAACTGGACTTTTTCCATGGCAAGATGAACAGATATGGGACTCTAGGAACCCCAAGGCAGCCTTCTATTTCCATCCAAATAAATCTTGCCACACCACACTGTCCCCTGCATGGGTCCATGAAATGCTTGTGATCCTGCAAAAGAGCCCCACTTCCACCAGCAACATCTGGAAGGGTCTGAGGACTACAGTGAAACTGACCATTCAGAACAGAAAAGCCCAAACTGAAGTAATACTGATAGGGGACTCAAGAGTTGGAAAATTTTAGTTTAAGGTAAGTAGTTATAAGCCTGGTCAGTAATACATGTGTTAAAGCTATTGTTTCAGAAACTACAGATAAGGCCCATCCTGGCTCCCAAGAGAGACAGCCGACCTCCTGGGGCACTGCTAAAGATTACTGCCTGGGGAACAAGCGGAGGCCTCTGGGCCATTTTGCTCCAGGGAGAGACAGATGACCACCCACCCCTAGGAACAGCTAACTGCCCAGGGCAAGAATATTGCAGTTTTTTAATCTAATTTTCCCTGAATTTCAAAACCCCTTACCACACTTTGTTATAAAAAGGCTGGCTTGGAAAGAAAACGTAAGACGGTCCGTTAGGGTATGAACCAGCCATCTTCTCAAATCGCCGGCCATCTGAGTAAGTGCCCGTAAAGACGCAATCCCTGTCTCTGTGGGTATGTGACAGACAGCACGAATGCCGGTCTTTTCTGATTTCAACACCTTCTGCCTCTGCCTTGATCATCAAAGCCCTCAAAGAACTGCCAAGAGACAGAAAGTAGCAAAACAAAAACAAAAAAAACCCATTAAGCACAGTGGAAATATCACTCTTGATGACACTGTCCACACTGGCAGACACGGCACTGATCTTTAGCTAGAAAACTCTCTCGAGCCACTGAAGAGACCCCGGGGACTGCCCAGGCTGTGCACTCCAGTGTTGATGGCCACCACCCTCAGGTCATCATAAATGATGTCAGCAGTGGTGCCATAGAATACCCCGCTAGTTAAGAACTACAAAGGAAAATATTTCAATTAAAGATCATTTGACAACCAAAAAATAAATAAATAAGACAATCAAACATACAATTTTTGTGACCACAAAGAACTACTCTTGATTCAGAATTAACATTTCTAACTTGTTCCATGGAAGCCAGAAGGATGCCTAAATAATCCAGAGGTCTAGAAGGACTGAGGGTTTTTATGATAACCCTCTGAATCAGACCTCAGGGAAAAGAAAAGCAGATGCAGCAACAGTCAGAGCTGTCTGAGCAGGATTTTGGCTTCACAAGGCTGACCCACTCCCAGGCTATGAGTAGCTGGTATGGGGAGGGGACCTCAGCAACCCCATACTCTCCTCTCCATCAGCTTCCTCTAAGACACTCCAAGTAACACTACAACATATATTTAAACTCTTCCAATGAAAACAATTCTGTCTACCATCTTAATTTGTGCAGGACATCTTGACCTTGAAAGCTTCCCCACTGCCAAATGTAACTTTCTCTGTTTTTCTTTGGGGCCTGCCCTTCCTTCCAAACAGGTTTGTAAACTCAGTCTCTGCTTTCTATCTGCTTTAAGCCTCAAGGTGAAGGAGAATTCTTACAGGGTACTTGTTTGGTTAGAGCTGCAAAAGCACTGACCGGGCTTTACCAGAGAAGTCTGTGGGACCTACCATTCCTAGCAGAAACATCGAAGGAGTGGGCTTTATGGCTTCCTGCTGACAAGCAAGAAAGGCAAACCAGAGAAGCAAAGGGACTCCTGTGGTGTGCTAGAGAGTTCAGCAGATCTGAATAGTTGGGGAAGGAAATCAGTTTCAGAGTGAAACCAGATACCTGTTTCCAACCCTGAGACACAGTCTAGCAGCAGCCGCTGAGGAGGTGGGGCTGGGGCCACTGCTGAGAAACTGAGAGGAAGCAGGAAGTTCGGAAACCTTGAGTTATTACTGGTCTAAATTCTGCCAGTAAAAGAATGTAATATGGTATTTTTTTTCCTATTAACTCTTTTAGGCCTTTACTTAACCAGGAAAGGCTACTTGTTCACTGAATTTGGTGGCTAATTAGGTAAAAATAAAGTTCACAAGTAGAAATATTAACTTTTTTCCTCCCTACATTGAAGGGCTCATTGTATTAGTGTTCAGCCCAGTGGTTAAAGGATAATATATCAGAAAGTAAAAACCTAGACTTTCTGAAACATTTCACCTCCTAACCTGACTTTTAAATTTCCATTAGTCACGAGCTCTGTAAACACTCTGTTCTTTACAAGTGCATGTTACAAGGTAAGTGTCAATGAACGCGCGGATGAGGTAGCAATGCGTGTCCCATGCTAAAAAAGGGCATGGAGTCCCCGCCCCAGTGCCTTTGGGATTGTTCCCTATCCCCCTGCCACATCTGACCACTGAAGGTTTTGTCCATGACCACTTAAATAGGGCCTGGTTTGGGGATAACAAATAAGGAAATACATTCAGGAAAGCTTCCTTCAGTTTGCGTCCTCACAGCCTAGACAACAAGGCTAGGCGTGGGGGAGTGGCACCTGGCAAAGAGTGCCCTATCACTGCTCCTCCACACGCCTGGCCAGGCCATCACTCACCATCACATAATGCTGCATGATAGCTTGCTGCCAGGGAGCATCTGTTTAGCTGGCATTGACTCCTGTGGAACAAAGCCAATGAGTTTGGGTGAGGAGAGGAGAAATCAGTCAGGATAGAAAAAAGAAGGCTGGGGAATGTGATGCTTTGTTACCTTAAAGACTTAACTGGCCTTTCATTTCTACAGCAAAGCACAGAGGAACTCAGTGGAAATGTCTGAAAGCCTCTGCCTGAAGGCATGAGGCACTCAGGAGAGATATGCTGCAGCTGCTCCACATGCCAATCCCCTTCTTCACTCACCCTATGTCCCCTTATGGGAATGACACCAGACAAAGGCTCTTCCTGTATTTGTCAGGCACTGCCAAGCACATGAATCTCCACGTGGTATTTAAATTTCTACGTGGAGAAAAACTGGTATGGAAAGTCTCCCAGGTCATGTGTTTAAAAGCTGAAGGCTCAGGCACTTGATTTCCTGTTGACCAACATTTCAAATTATTCCCAAAACTTTCAGTCCCTCAGGCAATCCCCAGTCCAGCCAGACATGGGTTTGCTCTGCCTGACAAGCAGGATTTCTGCATCACCACAATTTTCCCAAGTTTGATACTTTAAACATTTGTTTATTTTCATTGACCTGGGAGTTCCACTAGGGCACAGACTCAATGTTATTTGCCTTATGTTTCCAGAGCCTGGCACGGTGCCTGGTAAACACAGTCATTCAGTGCATGTCTGCTGAGTGAGCACTTGCACGCACATTTTCCAATGGGCAGGAAAGTCTGGATTCAGCAAGCAGGTAAGTTGGTAAACATTTGGTACTTTTCATGATATCATTAAGTAGAAGATATCTATATAATCCCCACAAACACTACCTCTTTTATGGCACTTATCACACATTAAGCATCCTATTATGGCTTTTCAGTACAGCTATTAATACCTCCCTATAAATTCCTTGGAAGCAGGAATTAGGTGTTTTTCCACTATTTTATCCATCCCCTCATCCAATAAATGAACTATTAAATAATTAAATGAATGAATGCTTATTGGCCAAACTATGTTATAGTCTTCAGTCCACTAAAACCATCCAACACAAGCACCAAAATACTTTTTAAAGAAAGTCTAGGCCCCAGAAAAAATACTTGCAGAAATTCGTGCTGGCACATTAACCAAAGGCAATGTTCATGTGACGTCAATATTAGGTGGCAGAGAAAGCAAATGTAAACTACAGAAAGACCAGGCCCAAAACCTAAGAAAAGGGGATGACAGCAGGGTGGGCTACAGAATATGGCAGCAGCCGAAACTTGTGGAAAATCCGTAAGCAGATTACCCATGTCAATAAAAGGGGCCGCACTGAAACCACGGACATGGATCCATTCTGTGAGTAATGTGTCTGGGGGTTGAGACCAGGGCTTTCAAGGAACGTGACAGAAGGAAACTTTGTCATGCGCAGTTATACACAGTGGTATATGACTGAGAACAGAGCCAATGGGGAAGGGGGAAGCCCTGATTCATAGGGCAGGGTCTCTCTGTGCTGCATGGAACCCTAATAATTAACCAATTAGGGCTATAGCTTCATTTCCTGTGGCAGTTTTCTGTCATAGAGAATAAGGTCACAGCCCTAACTACACAGACCTTAAAAGCATCTAGGTGATGAATAGCTTCAGATATGCTTGGATTATGCCCCAGAGATGACTGGGTTCCCGTAGTGTTCTTAGCCTCAGTAAGGAGAGTTTCTCAGAGGAACTGAAGTATGTTCTGACACTGGCTTTTACGTCCCTATCTACATCCTTATGACATGACTCTAAAAAAAAAGAGACTGAATATTACTGGATCTATTAAGCAACCCTGGAGGCTGGAATAGGTCAATTGGGGCCCCATCCATTCTGAAATAACTAATCACAGCATTATTCAGTAGTACTAAATGTGATACAGCATATGAAAACAATTGTTCAATTTACTATGTGTATAAAAGAATTATTTAAACTTTAAAGGACCTTTGAAATTTAACATATTACTATTATTTAGATTATGTCAATTTCTCCGAGAAACCAAAAGTACTTATTGGCTGTCAAGAGTTCCCTAAGAGAAGGGAATGGATTATACACTAGCCTACAGGGGAGGTGGAGGGAAGTTTACAGGATGGGTAGAAAAATCAAATGTGAAGAAGAAAAAAGAGGCATTACTGCATTATTCTATAGATGAAATAATAACAGAGTTGTGTCTATTGTTTTTATGAAGACTCATGACTACCACAAAAAGAAAACTCTCCTGCTTTCCCTTGCCCTCATGTTTTGTAAGAATTGGAGGTCAGAAGATATATATGAACACACTAGAGCACTAAACAGCCAGCCAAGCCTCTTGGCTCTTCAGTGGAAAGCTCTGGAAGTGAAAATGAGCAGAAGGCAAAGAGTAGGACTGACTCTGCTGGTTTTCTCCTCCCTATAAGACAGTAGGACCTGATACCTGGCAACTGAGTTTAAGAAAGGGGAAGCCAGAGGAAAGACCTATGGGGCTTCTGCAATAATTGGTGGTTAAGCCAGACATATGAAGCTTGAGAGCAGGGGAGGCCCAAAGGCAGAGAAAAGAGGAATCAGGAATATTGGGAGCACTCAAAGAGGTGGCTTCCCGGCTCTTGGCTAACAATTCCCTTATGTGTGTTCAAAGGGGGCTGATGCATAGATGAGGATCCCCGCAGTACAGGCAGGATGCAAACTCTGCCCTTCCCTGAAGGCTGTGACACCCGTCAGCCAAATGAAAACTCTGACTATGTCAGGATAGCATCTCTGTAGTTTTCCTCTCTGGGGGACGAGGCTGGGGCACGCAGGCCAGGACTGGAGGAGGCTCTGGGACAAGTCAGGCAGCAGAACTTCTTAGACACAGGAATTAAGAAAAGAGCCTTACAGCAAGCAGCTCTGGAAAGAAAGCCTTACACACAAATTCATGAGAATTGTTACCTCTGGGGAAAAGGCAAGACTGGAGGGGTGGCCAAGGCACTCGGTCATGCTGGTAATGTTCATCTTTAAGAATGTATTCATGTGTTCGTTGTTTAACTAAAAACTGATTTAAAGAAAAATCTTCAATTTAAGAAGAGGGAAGAGAGGGAGAGGTGGAAAGAAAAGGAAGGAGGAAGAAAGACACAACTAACAATCTGGGTCTCCTTGTAGGTGTCTCCCTGGACGCTGGGATAGGGCAACCCAAAGGGTGGGGCTCACGAGCAGTCAAGGACTTGGAGCAAATCGCCAAGGGGGAAGGGCCCTAAATTAAAATCTGCTGAGTCGCAAGACAAGGAAATGGAATAAATAACAGAATTCTGAGAGAAAACAGTGCAGAGAAAAAGACCCTAGCCAGCCTGTCCGCCATGCAGCCTGTCAGGTTGGAGTCCCAGGTCCCCTCTCTCAAACAGAAGGGAGCTAATGCTGGCTCCCCAGGACTGGGACCAGAAACCCAAGCCGCCTCTCTCCTCTTAGGTCCTCTCTGCCAATCATGCCCTTGGTTGTGGTGAAATCTGTTGCCCTGGATTTAGTAAAATATATCAACATGAAGAGGGCACTTCATATGGACCACCCACTCCTCTTGCCCTCTCTCAAACTTTCTACCAATGCAATGCCACCCCACCCTTCCGTCGGTTTATCTGTTAGCTCCTGAAATAGAATGCGCACTTTCCCCAATATTCAGGAATTTCCTTGGGGAGAGTCTCCCGGAGAGAGAAGAGACAACCTCTTCTGGAAGAGATAACCTCTGAACATGTGGTCCTGTCTTCTGGGCTCAGGTAAGCTACCAGAGAAGGTCAATGCCCAACTCGGCTGGTGGAAGGAGGCCCTTTTGACTTCCCTCACTCCACCCGTCTCTCTGCACGGCATCCACCACCTTAGCCCCCCTAGAGCTCTGCAGGCGAATTGTTCTACAGTCCTCGTGAGGATGGGGGTGGAGGAAGACCCCTTCCAGAGATTAGGCGGGAAGCATTGGGGGAGGGGAACTGGGGAGTGGGAGGAGCAGATAGTTACCTCGTTGAAGCCCTCCGGCAGGACATCCAGCAAGTTCCCCCGGGTAAGGCACGCTAGCATTGTTCCTGCCCAAGGCTCCCGAGCGGGGTCTCCAGGCCAGGCTGCCGCGCCTCCTCCTCCCACTGCACACAAAGACTCTTGGTTCAGCGCATTGGGATTTCTCCGGAGTCCCCCAAGCCACTTACTGGAAACCCAGACTTGAGCCAAACTAGCGGCTTCCACTGGGCATGCTCCTACGGAGGCCTCCGCAGGAGGGGTGGGGGCGCTGCCGCGGTTCCTATAGAAACAGCTGGGTGTGCACTGGCTGGACAGGCGAGCTGGCAGCCTCCGCCCTGCCTGCAGGAGGGACAGCACTGCGGGGGATATGCGGGCAGGATGGCTTGTGCGCGTGCTGCACACACGCACATGCGCTGCAAACACGTTGTCAAACAGGCGGGCGGGCCAGCGTGTGCATGCGCTTGCTGTTCCACACGCACACACCAGGTCTGCAGGCGGGCATGTTTGAGTGAACGCTCGCGCACACACACATGCACAAGATCTTCTGATTTAGGGCCTCAAGTACCCACTGCGTGGTGGGTGGGAAGGGGAGTGAATCATAGGATTACCCGCCCCCCCCCCCCCACTTGCTGAAAACAGCAACCTTTTTCCACAGGGGGCCTGGACAGTGAGGTTAGGCTAAACAAGGGGAAGCAAAAGGGAGAGAAAAACAGAAAGAGAAGAACCATTCAGAAGGAGAAAGAAAAAGAAAACTTTAGTTGTTGATGGTAATACGACACATTTAATAGAAATAGAGCTAAACAAATCACACAGGATCACAACAGAAATAAATATCAAGGATAAACCAAGGATGACCAAGACTTTAGCCAAAAAAACCCTTTCTTTCTTTTTAGAATAACTTCTAAAATGTAAAACAGATAGAGAGCAGGCTAATGGCTCTGGGGGCATTAGGGGATGGAGACATGGAGCAAGAACGAAAAAGGACTCATGGACCTGGACAACAGTGTGGTGATGGGGGAATGGGGTGAGAGTATAAGGGGGATAAATGGTAATGAAAAAATGCAAAATAAAATAAAATGTAAAACCCATATTTTTAATGTTTTAAGTTAAATGGATTTTAATTAAAAACCACAAAAATGTCCTGGTGCTTTTCAAAGTTAAGTAAAGTTTGCTCAAGTGAAACAGAGCTATTCCCCTCTCTTTCTAGTTACACAAGTCACAGCCTTATTTATTTTTAAGAACACTAGTCATTTGTACTCTCAGGGCATACTCCTGTTCCTATAGGAAAACTGGAAGCTCAAAGAACACTCATACGTATTATGTTACACCTCGTGATCCCAGATGGAGGGGAAGTGTTTTGGTGGTAAGGCTCAGAAAAGGTCAGGGCTTTGTCCAAGGACACAGCTAGTCAGTCACAGAGACAGTTTGAGGAATTACGACTCTACACTCATCATTTTGCAGAAAGCCCAGATTCTCTCCCCAAACACCATTAGTACCTTATCAAGAAAAGTCAGTAAGGGCTCTCTTAATCAACCACATGGCGTCCTCCTTCGGTCAGTGGAGAAAAATCTTTACCCAGAGGAGCCAGAACCAGCAACATCATCCCTGAATGTTTAAAGCTGCTAAACACAAATATGCTTCTGAGAAGAGAGATACCTTCCTTCTGACCATAGCAAGCAGGGAGCAAAAAGCCAGCAAGGGTGTTAAGTGGCTGCTGCTGATTTAATACTGTGGTTTCTATTCTCACAAAAGCTGGGAAAAACCATAACAAATTAAACTGAACCTGAGCAGCCCACAAGTCAGAAGACTATCTTTCATAATCTATCTGGGGAATTTAGTTGCCAAGAACTCCCCTCACCTAGACCACAGTCCATATACCCTCAGGTGAGTCACTAACCCATGTTAATGTAACAAGTCTCTTTTAAAAGAGAAGTATGTTGCTTCCAACAGCATAAAATTGTATACACCATATCTACATGCATAGAGATACAAACCCAAACACCCAGTTGGTGGTTCTCTGAATAGAGAATTCTGATTGGTTGACAGTCCATCATGCTTTGGACACAGCAGACACTATTGAGACATCAGAGGGAGCTCCTGCTGTCATCAATGCCAAGAGGTTACTGCTTCTCAAATAAGTCATTTATTAAAGTAGGACCTGTGAGCTCAATGTTCCTGGGAAAAGATTCATTGATCCCATTTGGCCTAACTCCCTCATTTCACAGACGGGGAACCAAGACTAGGAGATAGCTTACAGTCATCCAGCTAGACAATGTGGGAGCTAGGATCTGAAGCCAAGGTCTCTTAAGCTCAACCCTGTGCTGTTTGCCCTGCACCTCACAGTACGCTGGAGGATTGAGAGAGCAATTGTGGTGAACTGATAAAAGATTTATTATAGGGCATATGGTACAAGAACCATACTAACATTTAGTATTCCTTCCATCCTCCCCATCCCACCCTATTGTGACAGCAACATAGGAGCTGGGAGAAAAAGTGGGTTAGCTAAAAGAACTAGGAATAACTAGGACAATTTCTTGGATTGTTTCTTGGAAGTCTTTAATTATGCCAACCACATATTCTACAGCACTAGTGTCCAATAGAACTTCCTGTGATGCTGGAAATGTTCTGTATCTATGCTGTCCAGTACAATGGCCGCTAGCCATATGTGGCTATTAAGCACTAAAAATGTGGCTAGTGTAAATGGCATTTAATTTTTAATTCATTTAAATTTAGATAGTACAGCCCTGACTGCTGTGGCTCGGTTGGTTGGGCATCATCCCACCCAGCAAAAGGTCACCAGTTCAATTCCAGGTCAGGGCACATGTCTGGGTTGCAGGCTTGGCCCCAGGTCAGGGCACGTGCCAGAGGCAACCGATCAATGTTTCTCTCCCTCTCTTTCTCCCTTCCTTCTCCTTTCTCTAAAATTAAATAAAATATTTTTTAAAGTACCTACTATTTAAAAAAATAGATAGTACAGTTGCAAAATATTCTGTTCCATCGTCCCCACACAACTATTAAAATGTTCTAAAAATTATGATATTTTCATACATAGCCTGCTCTCACACTTGGAAAAAGCACAAAATTCCTGTTGGAGCATATAATCTGTTTTTTTGCTCAGAAAATATGTGTACCATACTTATCATGGTCTGCCTGACAAAGTAGCCCAGGTGAAGAACTTTGCTTTTACTCTAAGCAGCGCTAACATTTAGTATTCCTTCCATCCTCCCCATCCCACCCTATTGTGATAGCAACATAGGATCTGGGAGAAAAAGTGGGTTAGCTACAAGAACTAGGAATACCTAGGACAATCATCTGCATCCCATAGTGCCCCGTCCATGGGGAAACAGCAAGCCACTCTGGGTAGCTGGAACACTCTCACTGATGCAGGCCTGTCATTCACTCCGCCTGGGCGGAGAGGCAAAGAGTCCAGGCAAGTGGCTTCCTGCATATCACTGCCATGCTGTCTGGTTTCTGAAAGTATATCAGGCTTCCTCAGCCCTGCATTATTTTAACAATGATGGTAGACACCTCCCTCAGCGACTCAAACCAAAAGCTATACAACCATAATACAGCAAAACTGAGCGTTTACTATGTGCCAAGCCCTGTGCTAACTGCTTAGATACATTAGTTCATTTGGTGGCCAAATTACCATAAACATTTCTTATATTGTCCCATTTTACCTATAAAGAAAGAGGATTTGGAGGATAAGTAATTTGCCCTAGACTGTATAGCTACTAACTGCTGAAGCCAAAGTCCAGTTTCTTAATCATTATGCAATACTTTTACATGATGCTTACAACAAAGAAGGTATTCAGTAAATGTTTTTAGTTGAGTGAGTGAATGAATGAATGAGCCAGTGGAGGAAACATCAAAACTCTTACATCACTTCTATTAATACAGATAATAACATGTTAGCCTATGTAAGACTTTGAGCCTTAAACAGAACTGTCTTTTGGTGAAAATATTGACTGTGACTTCCCTTTGTGTAAAAGTAAGATGTGTGAAGTTCACACCTATGTAAAATTTAACACATCCATTATGAGCAATCATTAATGACTATGAAGAAGCAGAAAGGCAGATTGAATAATCAAACAAGAATTTTCAATGGAAATATTTTAAATGATTCTGAAATAATTTCTTAATCTTCCTTCTGTTTCCTCACATTAACAAGTTCCTTGGCAATAACATGTTTAGAATTTCCACTGCATTTATTTTTAGAGACATCAGCATAAATTTACACAAAAGGGCTTATATCTACCACCAAAGGTCTCAAATGTGTCCCAGATCCTAAACTGCTCTTTGTCTCCAGGCTTTTCTGCCAGTCTGCACTCCTTACGCTTCCTCAGACTGCTCAAATGTCTTTAAACACTCCCTCTTCTTAGCAGGTCAAATGTGAATTCCTCACTCCTAGCTCTTAAAGCCTCCCCTCACATTGCCTAGGCTCAGGGAAGCAGGTTCTAGACTGCCCCACAAATTTACAAGGCTCACGTTCACCTCCATGCCTTCATGAATGTCCCTCTGCCTAGAATGTCCCACCATTCTTTCTTTCTTTATTTATGTTCCAAGTTTTTATTTAAAAACAATGATCTATGATAAATTTTAGATCTTCTTGACAGCAGTCACATCCATGACTGCACGTAGTCCTCAGAGCAGCGATCCATTCCTTCAGTGTATCTATTCCAACTTTATTGTCTTCTGCTACACAATACATTTGAAGGATTTTAATTCCATACCACATGGGAACCGGTTTAGAAGAACCCTAGACTAAGCCATCTGCTTGAATGCCCCTGACACGCTCCTCTAATTCTGCCATATCCATCTCATCATCCCAAGGTTTCACATCCAGTAAGACGGAAGACTTGGCAACGAGTGCAGGTCTTGTGGCTTTCTTTGACTCATACTGTGCAAGGTGTTCATCTCTCAGGCACTTTGCTTCTTAGCTTTCCCCTTCCTCATCAGACCCAAAGGAATCAATGTCTTCATTGTCTTTACTATCTGTAGCTCCACTTTGTCTTCCACATTAGCAGGGCGATACCTGCCCAAAGCTTTTTCCACTCCTGGCACATTGGCCACTTCCTTTCATAAGATTTGATGTGATTATACCAAGGTGAGGCATGATGCAATCTGCAGGTGGTGGGCCAGAGACCGCTTCAAATAATGCGACCTTTGCTTGTAATGGCACATAGCCCTAGATACGGCTCTTGTCCACCAGGTAGTCGTGGAGCACCTGGAGGCAAGTGGGGCTTTTCAGGTCTCCAAAACCCATGGTGCTGGCGGATCCAGGAGCTGGGCGGCAGCTAACAAAAAAGGAGGCGCAAGCAGTTGGCAAGAGTGCTAAGAGGGGGAAAAAAGGCTCCCAAACTTCTGTTACTCAAATCTTCACTAAGCCTAATTCAAGTTTCACTTCCTTGTGAAAGTTCTCTGACCACTCTTGATTTTGTTAAAATCAAGGCAGATCTGATCATAATCTGTCTGGCACACTCACCTCCCACATAACTCATGGTTTGTTCCTGTTCAGGTGTCATGTTAGCTCTTTGACCTGCTCTGACCACTCTACTTAAAATGATAGCATCTCCTCACCCCAGCATTTCCAAGTCCGATTTTTTTTTGTTTTTCTTCCTAGCATTCACCACCATCTTGTATATTAGATATTTACTCATTTATAGTCATCTTTCTGCCCAGAATGTAAAATTTCCCATGAGGGCAAAGAATTTTATCTGTTTTGTTACTGGTTAATCTCAAGAACCAAGAATATGTCCTGACACATAGTAGATATTCAATAAATATTGGCTCAGTAAATGAATGGAATTTCCTCTCTTTAAAATTCAAAGGCCATAACATGTTCCATACTATATCATTTAGCACTTAAGAATGTGAATCTGTCTCTTCCGCTGTATTTTCAAGACAAATATAAATAATTTCTGGTATCCTTCTATAGTTTCCTCTCTTCATCAATGTATTCTTTCATTAATCATTCATTAATTATACGTCGAGCTCCTATTATATGCTATTACATGCTAGGTCCTATTCTGTTAGCAAAAACTTCAAGACCTCAGTTATACATAAATACATACATGTATACACACACGCAAGAAAAAAGACTAAAAAGAAAGACTAGTAAAGTGAACACTAGTAAAACTGAGACTCCAATATTAATCATGTGGGGACAGTGTACAGAGTGTAACAGACTGAGTGGGTAGAAAAAGGAAAAAAAGACAGAATGGTGAGAGACTAGAGTAGGATGTTGCCAAAGTAATCACCAGATGCTAGTGCTTAATATAAACTATACCAAAGCAGATATGCAAATATATTCAACATGAATTTTTAAAATTCACATTTCAAAGTTTCCTGCCAGCTACCCTTGCAGGTAAAAATTAAATTAAGACGAGCGACACCTGGTGGATATTTTGGAACTGATCCTTGAGTTTCTCTGCTACGAAAACACTGTAAACGCCTGCCACCGTGCCTCTGAGCTGCCATTCACAATGTGTTAGGGCATCACATTACTAATTGCACTATCGTGAAATAATCTTTGTGCAGGACCCAAGATCTCATTGTGCAAGAGGCAGCCAGCTTTCTACTAAGGGCCATTCAGACTCCCAATTAATGTCTTTGTGCCCTCTGAAGGACGTACACAAAATCTGACACCACAATTCTTTTAAAAGGTAACTTATGCTCAAAATGTCCACATCCTTTGACATAGGATGTGTCAAAGGATCCTACTCCTGGGACTCTACCCTAAGAAAAAAAGTCTTAGATGAGGAAATTAATTATTTTCCATAGGGAGATTAAACCTAAAAGTTCAATGATAGAGGAAAGCTCAATAAATTACAGACATTGTAATGTTTACTAAGCATTTGTACCCACATTAAAACAAACATTTTAACAATTTTTATTTGCAAACATTAAGTTAAAAAGCAAAAGTCAAAAAGTGTGTGCATATGACCTCAAATATGTCAAAAATATAGATAGAAAAAAAAAGACTAGAAAAAAACATTCTAAAATATTAACCGTGATTGCTTTTGGATGGGAGGATTATGGTTTTTGAAAATCATGGTTTGTAGTATTTCTCAAATGCTCTATAATTAACATGCTTGTTTTTACAGAAACATTATATACATCTTTTAAACAATGCATTTCTTCTGATAAATTGCTAGAAATCTTCAACCTCTGCTTGATTTTATTAATTCCAGATAAAGATAATAAATGAAGTGAACTTGAGTTTCTATAAGAAGGGGAAGCAAGAAAAGGAAGCAAATATATTACGATTTAGTTCCAGGATCTGAGTCTTGATGGAGAAATCCCCCAGCTGTAGAACTGTACTGAAAATCCATCAGTATTGTCACACTCCTCTAAACAGTAGACTTACAGAGGGTTCCACTGGCAGCAGGGAGTGACAGGGTCTCAAAACCACATGGGTCCCCATCTTCAGAGTTCTCGGAAGAGCTAGATCAGAGTCACCTTGAAATAGAAAGAGGAAGAAATGTGTAAAAAACACAGGACAGGAAAAAAAATTCCAAAAGCTAAACCACTCTAGT
This sequence comes from Desmodus rotundus, assembly GCF_022682495.2. Classification (NCBI taxonomy): domain Eukaryota; kingdom Metazoa; phylum Chordata; class Mammalia; order Chiroptera; family Phyllostomidae; genus Desmodus; species Desmodus rotundus. The sequence continues at coordinate 82,506,959 of NC_071391.1, read as the reverse complement.
GGGGTCAGGCCCCTGCCTCAAACCTACCAACTTAAGTCATCTACAAGTTTCAGAAATAGGAAGCTGGTTAGCAGGAGCTCCCATCTAAGATCTTATAATCACAACAGGGCTATTCCAATGGCATTTTTAAAAATTAGTCACTTAGGTTTTAATAGCAATAAAGAGTAATACGTCCCTATCATTAGTGAAACAAGGATGCATTTTCTCTCCTCCCTACATTTATCAGTCTGAGACAATACAAAGGATTCTAAAGACAATCAGGAAAAATACTGGGAGCTCAGCTTCTGACACGTACTTCCCTTCATCCTCAGAAATTAAGTATTAAACTAGAAAGGAAGCATTTATATTCTAAGGCAGAAATTTTTGTATAGCACTTTAAATTTACAAAGTGCTATCACCTACATCATCTTACTTGACCATAACAGTAAATAACTCTTGGAAATAGAGTTCATTGTATTACTCCTAGCTAATAGGAAATAAGGGTCTTCCAATTAGTGGTAGAGGCAGTTTTCTAGCCACTTCTGAATCCACTTGTACTAAGGTCTGTGTTAGAGAATAGGCCGGGAAAATAGTGATAATGATGCTAATGGCAGCCAATATTTGACTACATTCCCAGTGCTTACAACTCTCACACTCTATGAAGTTGACATTATTACCAACTTTTTTGTGCTGTGATTCCATTTTCAGCACTGCATCCACCTTAAGGAATCATCCCTCTCAGGAAAAAGAGAGGGCCAGCTGTATTTGGGAAGGGTGGTGTCCAGATAGCAAACGGGGAGTGCATTACCATTTCCCTTCAAGTTCTGAAAGTCTGAATCATGAATGGCACACTAAGAACCTGTAGGGCTCAGAGAGGGTTCGAAACTTTCACCTCTTTCTTCTTACCCCTCCCTCACCCCTCCGCGAGTCCCCAGTACTGATCTGGAAGTTCAAATGGCAGTAATAATACATCCCAGTAACCCGCCGCCTTTCAGCACTTACCACTGAAATCACCGGTCGGCCTGGCTCCGCATCTCTGTCCCTTGCCCTTCAGAGAAGGACCTCCTCCCGCAGCAGCTTCCCCGCGTTCCTGCTGCCATGGTGATGCAGGGGTGGCCACCGCAGGACCGCCTCCAGCCGGCCCCAGCCAGCCTCAGGCGACCCCGCCCCCGGCCTGTCCGGACCCGCCTCCTAATGGCTCAGATCACCAGCATCGCAGGCCTTGACCCCGCCCCCTGTCTGTCCGGACTAGGACTTGCCTCCTGCTGGCCTGGACAGAGGCGCCTCCTACAGGCTGGGGCCCAGCCCCGGGAGCTCCCTCCCGGCTGCTGCAGATGGGAACTCCTCTCGGGTAGGTCACAACGACAACCTCGCTCCGCCCTGGCAGAGTAGGGCGCGAAGGCCGACTTCTCAACTTGCTGGACTCCCAAACCGCCCTCAGGCGGGGAGGGATCTGCTGCACCTCCCGGACCTAGAGCCCGCAAATCCCAGCCCCAGAAAACGCACCAGGCACATTCTGTATGCAATTTATTGTTCCTGGCGGCTCAGTACCTTCGAGAGCCAACAGTCTAGCCAGGTAGTGCTGTCAGTGTCAGTGACTTGAAGTCCTTGTAACGCAAGGTCTGGTTGGAAAATGCTTCCTCGTGCCTCAGCCCCCGCCCTTATTTGTCTGTTTAGGTCGCTGACCTTTGACCTAGCCACTGAGGAAATGGCCTGAGCCGGGCCTGGGGGCTGTGTACAAAAGCCCAGAATGCTTTTTCAGAGCACCTCTTCTTCAGCTTTGGAGTTTCAGGTATGTAAAAGGGATACCATTAAGTTCAGCAAGATCAGCTCAAGTTCTGAAGGGCTGATCTTTTCTCTGCACTGTTCTTGAGAGCAGGAGCAAAGGTAGGGCTCAAAACTTACTTTCCTGCATACTCAACCTAGCCCCCTTATTTTTTGCAACTCCATTCACCCCTGGCTAACCCAAATACAACTCGAAGCTGACGGTGGCAAACAAGAAGTAGGCATAGGGGAGAGAGCAAGATTGGGGACACACAGTTTCAGGGGCTCCTGAATTCTTTAAGCTTAAAATGTGGCCGCCATCCCTGGGCTGCCACTCAGTTCCCCAAAGCAGTAGATTCTCCCAGTAGAGTAGCGGTGAAATGATGGAAACCAGTCCTCCTTCCCCAAGGCTCACACTAGGGCCCCATTCTTGCTGTCATAGCAGGGTGTGGCCTGGGGGAAGGACAGGGTGGCATACTCTGTCGCGTTTTCTAATTGCAGGTGCTTCACCTCCTTGGCAGAGCGTGGCTGGGTATGGCTGCACACTTGAATGACTGCGTAATGTAAGCTGCTGTCCTCTGACCTGAGGCCTTGGCTCCTCTCCTGAGACACAGGCTGCTCCAGTACCCGCTCACACGTATGTCCTGTCGTGTCATGGCCCTGCGAGGAATAGACAGCACTAAGAGAGATCCTTGGCTTGGTGTGGTCAGCTTCAGTGCTGGATCAGTTAGACTGATGTCCCTTCACTTTGCTCCTTTAGGAGGGCAGAAGAGGATGAGCAGAACAAGCAAGTTCTATAGATAACTGAGATGTGTCTGTTCCAGAGTGAAAAGGCCAAGTCCTGCCATCCCAGGTCTGAGCAGCCCTTGGGACGGGACAGAGGCCTGTCATTACCTTTGTGCCATTCTGCTTCTGTTGTTGCTGCTGCTTCAGTGTCCATCTTGGTTGACTCCCTGAGAGGAGGAAATCCAACTTCAATCCATTCTCTCTTCCCTGTCTCTACTGAGGCTGCCCTCTTCAGATCTCTATTATGGTGGGCTTCTAACTAATCTCCCTACTTCTCTTCTCACCTCTTTCATTTCTATCATTCCCATAACCAAACTCCTTAGCAGGGAATGCAGTCTGGCCCTGCCCATAATGTCTTCCATCCCCATTCTTTACCAGTCCCTAACAAGTTCAACAAATACATGTTGAGAACCCATTCGATTCCAGGCTCTGTGCCACATTGTGGGAATAGAAGAATGAGTAGGCTATTTCTTCTACCTCAGGGAACTTACAGTCAACTAGGGGAGACAAAGAAGTACACAGACTACCATAGTGCAATGTGGTAAGTGCTCAGCTACCAAATAATTGGTCACTTTCAACCGAGTTATCCTCTTCTCTCTCTTTTCTTTCTTTCTTTTTTCTCCATGAGATAATTCCCTTGCCTAAAATAGTCTCTCCTCCCCTGTGCCTCTTCCAACTTGTGAACTTGCTATTATTTCTTTAACATTGCTGTTTCCTCCCATTCTCCCACGGCAGGTGTATGCATCTATTACAGGACTAGTAGATGGTATTACAATTACTTGTTTACATATCTATCTCTCAAAGTTGATTGTCTGCTCTTTTAGGGACAAGACAGTGTGTCCTTCCTCTTGTGCCTCTCTCCCTCTTTGGGATTCTTCAGTGCCTGACGTACAATATAAGTGCTCAGTAAATTTTTGCTGGATGAATGAAAGAATGAGGAACCACTCTGAGATAACAGAAAGGATGGGACCCAATGTTTCAGAGCTGGTCTTTAACCTAGTAACCTGAAGAGTCTCTGTGCTGCACTGTCTTCCTTTATCCCTTCCAACACTACTCTTTCCCACCCTATGCACTTTCCAAAGATGCTGCTTCTATTATGTTCTCTAATTTGCTTTTCCTCCAAACCCACCCAGTCCCTTTCCTCTCCCCAGTTACCCATTTTCTTTTTCCTCTGGAAAATTGATGGGCAGCTCCTGTGAAAGGAAAAACAGATCACCTGTGTGTAAGAGCCCTGGCCTCTATCTTCTCCCCGTCATCATTTGCTCTGTGGTCTCCCTAACGTTCTGGGATGGTCTTCCCTCACCTCCCTCTAACATAGAGTCACCCTGAACCAGCCCCAAAGCATTCATCAAGGGTACCACACCTCTCCCAATGGGATGGTTCTGGAAGGCAGAGTGGTACAACTGACATAACCAAACCCGAAATACAGACTCGGGCAAGCAGGCATTACATGCCAGGGATGTAGCTGGGCTGAGCGCTATTCTGGGATTGTCTAACAGGCTAATTCCAGCAGAGGGTAAGGGAAACCTGCCAAATAATGGGATATTCCTGGATTCGGAGACCCTCTTGCTTCTGCTTCACTGCCTTTTATGGGGTCTCTGCCAGTCTAGGATTCTCAATCCAGGAGTCACAACCAGGGCTCACTAGTTAGGTCTGAGTCCTCAAAGCCCTTTCCTAACAGGTGACTTCCCTTCCTGCTTCCCTGTCCTTGTTTTTAATTAATAGAGAAAGTGAGAGATGTTTAACCTTTAAGGCCCATAGCACAGGGAGCTCTGAATTTAGTGAGTGACTCAGCTACGCTGCCCTCCTGCAGGACAGACCTCTTACACTCATTTCTGACTCTCTGGGGTCCCCAGTGGAGCCAGTGTGTCTGTGATTGTCAACTGTTTGATGGCTAGAGAAACAACACTTGTCTGAGGAAATAGGCTGAATAGTTTGGAGCTTACTCAATGCTTTTTCTTGGTAGTACATTTCCAGTTCTCACCGGAGCCAACCTTATTTGTCTGACTCCTGTCTCCCCAAGAAAGTTTCCTTCTTTTGCTACTTAAAAAGAGAGGAAAACTTCTAAAAACTTCATGTCCATTTTACTACTGTGGTAAAATCAGGCTTTTCCCTCACAAATTTGACAGAGTTTTGTGTTTGGTTTTATTTGGGGTTTTAATGAAGCTTGCTGAGTTGAGAGCAGTTAGAGTCACCATGTGAACTCCACAGGTCGTCCACAAGAAAAGCTCTGAAACTACTTCTGGGTCTTCCTACTTCCTCTTCTGCCACTTCAGTGCTTCCTTTCTCTTACCATTGTCTAGTCGGAGCCTTATCCTAGCCTCTGAATCCCTGCCCATTGTCACTCTTGTCTTCCTATTTACCTTTACCTAAGTGAGTAAAGAAAATATTAATTCTAAAATAACATAGAGTTGGTTGACCCTATTTTAGTAAATGGAACCTGCGCCCAAGTTGGATATGGCACAGTGCTTGGACACAACCCAAATGGAATACTCAGTTACTTATAGGTGATGCAACTTTGTTTTTAGCTTAGAATTAAGGAAACTAAATGGGCACTCTGGCATATTGGTAGTGGGAGTAAAAATTGGTACAATCTTTCTAGAATGCAATTGGTACTAAGTGTAAAAAGCCTTAAACAAATGTGAGTAATCTTTGATGTACCAATTCCATATCCTAAGAAATAATCAGACAGGTACAAATATGGATACTCATTGTAGCATTATTTATAATTGCCAAAAACGGAACTATCCTAAATGCCCAACGTTGGAAACTGACTGAAAAAGATGGTATCTCTACTCAGTGGAACATTACACACCCATTCAAGAAAGATGTTAGAAGAACGCCTACTAGCATAGGAAATTTTACTCATTACTAAGTTAATAAAGTGATAATAAGATATGTTTTGGGATAAAAACTATGCACATAAGCATTTAAAAAGATTACATGGAAATATACTCAAATGTTCCTGTCATCTCTGGGTGCTTATAGTTATATGCTTGTATTTTCTGCTTGTTGGTATTTTCCAAATATTCCACAGTGACTATGTATTACTTTATAATCAAAAATAATAATATTTAAAAAATAAAAATCTCTTTAATTATCATAATGTTGGTAAGTCTCTGGAAGTTTATTGAGATGATGAGAAATAGAGGGAAATAATATTTACCCAATCCTACTAATGTTAAAACATAGAGGAAAAAATATAGTAGATGGAGCAAAAGTTGGTCTACAATTGTTTCTATGGCAAATAATACAATAATTAATAAATAATAATATAAAAATAAACTGTTTCCCATAGTCTCAACTGTACACCTACTTTTGTCTTACCCTGCATTTTGGTTGGAGTATCTGGTATAGTTCTAGAGGGTCTGAAGTCAGACTGATGCTATCAGACTGGCTGCGGGATCTTCAGCAAGTTCTTAACCTCAGCAAGGTTTTCATTTTTTTAATCAATGAAATGAGGATGATAATAGAACCTGAACCTCATGGGATTGTTGTAAGAATTAAATTAAATAATAAGTATAAACTACTCAGCTAGCTGCCTGACATATAATGAGTGTCAGTCAGAGCTGACTGCCATGACTAGAAAAAATAACTGAAAATGAAGAACATGAAGACTTGGGAAGAAAGGAAGTGAAAGAAGCTGTTACACTCCCTTCTTTATATGTTTCTAGATATCCTGTGTCTGTAGGACATCTTAGAGTTTAAAAAGTGCTTCCCCCCCCTCAATTCTGATACCATATCAGGAAACACATATTATTGTTCCCATTTTACAGATGGATCAACTAAGGCCCTAAAACTTTATGTTACTGAAGAAGGCAGAGACCAAATTTCCTATTATTACTATGTGTTCTGCATCTGTCACTTTGCCTGATACATATAGGTGTTGAGTAAAATATTTGTTTAATAAATGGATGAGTAATCGGAATAGGACTTCAATGTATTGACTCTAAATCATACACCATTTTCAATGCACCTCACCTATCTTTCTAAATATAATGATACTTTATTCATAAACAAGATACCCTCAACACTGTCCCAGGCTTGGAATGCACTTGGAATGCCCCTAAGAAGGCACTAGTTGTATGAAGCCAGGCCCAGGGGTTTATGGTGATGACTACTCTGGGAAAGAACAATAAAGACATTGCAATTAATTTACAGTGAGGCTTTCTCATGTCCTCTGCTCTTCAAACCTGTAATCTAAACAACACAGGTCATGTGATCTACATTTCTAATATGTATATTAGGCATATATATATTTCTAAGTTATATATATA